>NW_020664587.1:4369563-4382155 GCF_002925995.2 Terrapene triunguis | reverse complement strand
ATGTGACCCATGACAGCTACTGCCAAGTACTCACACCCCAGGCCAGCTGCTCCTGCATACGCAGTGCCAGTCTCTCCTGTGTGCTCAGCCCCACGCCGGCCATTCCGACTACCCAGCCCCCACGCCGGCCATTCAAACTACCCAGCCCCCCACGCAGGCCATTCCGACTACCCAGCGCCCCACGCCGGCCATTCCGACTCCCCAGCCCCCCACGCCGGCCATTCCGACTACCCAGCGCCCCACGCCGGCCATTCCGACTACCCAGCCCCCACGCCGGCCATTCCGACTACCTAGCCCCCCACACCGGCCATTCCGACTACCCAGCCCCCACGCCGGCCATTCCGACTACCCAGCCCCCCACGCCGGCCATTCCGACTTCCCAGCCCTCCACGCAGGCCATTCCGACTACTCTGCCCCCACGCCGGCCATTCCCATATGCCCATGCCTAGTGCCGGCTATTCCTTTCATGGAAATCATGACGGGCTCCAGGCACACACAGCTATTCCTCAGTGCCAGCGTCACACACATGGAGCCGCCCACTACAGGGCTGGTGTCGCCCTCGGGCTCAGAGGGGAGCAAGGCCCATCCAGTCTCTGAGGCCTCTTTGCTGAGGCCACCAACGGGGGTGGAGGGGGCATGCAGGGCTTAATTTGTAATGAAAGAGGTGCGGGGGCTCAAGCAATTAGGTGCTGGGGCTATGAACAGCCAGACCCAGAGGTCAGCCCTGGCAAACCCTGGCATAAGTGAAGCACTGGGCCCATGGTAACGTGAACCTGTCTGCTGGGACTGAGACCCCACCAACCCCTCCCACACAGCGCCCCCTCCCAGGGCAGCCATCTTGGCCAACACGCTGGGGAAGGACCAGGCACCCGCACGGCTAAAACCATAAGCGGCTACAGTGTGCGCTGAAGGGCCTTGGCTCCACCGCTGGGGGCCGTCACAGACTGGGACCCTCTGAGGCTTGGCACGTGGGGGGTCTGTAACACACACTCGCCAGGGGTTACACAACAGCATCCAACCCCCGCCTGCCTGGGCAGGACTGGAGTCAGCCTCCAGTCCCCCTAGCCCCTGCCCTGAGCCCCCCAGTGCCACTGAGCGCAGGGGTTGACTGTACAAAATAACAATGCAGGGGCAAAGCCTGGTGCCGGCAGCTCCAGGGCTGCTGAGGTCCGAGGAAGCGGAGGCCCAGAGGCACAGGCTGGCCCTTCGTGTGTGACAGCCAGGGCCGTCCTTAGGATTTATGGTGCCCTAGGCGGGATTATTAAACTGGTGCCCCTGTGCCTGACTTGCTCTTAACACCACAAACATAAGCTTACAGTATTGGAAAACTTGCCACATGCACGTTATTAAACCCAGTTTAACTTAATTAAGCACACTGTAATGCTGATGGACTAGCACTAAAGAAGTAGTGCTATAGAAAAAATTCTGATTTGACAGAATGATGCAAATAATATAATTTTTTAAATTTGTCAACATTTAAATTTGTCAACATTTTATTGGAAATTTATATGAAGAGGTATTGAAACAAGGATTTGTTTTTAATTAAAAGCAATCTTTCTGGCTTTTTTGGCTGCAAAATCAGTAATAATGTCATTGTATGACAAAGACAAAGTGATGTCTTGTTCAATTGCAAGAATAGCAAGACCAGTCAAGTGTTCCTGACTCATTGTAGAGCGGAGATAGTTTTTAATGAGCTTTAGTTTTGAGAAACTCCATTCTCCTGATGCTACTGTTACAGGAATTGTCAGTAGAATACGAGTGGCAATGTATACATTAGGATATATGTCAACAAGTTTGGTGGTATGAATAAACTGTACAATGTCCATCACTGATTTTGCATGTGGCAACATTGGTGACAGTGTACTCAAGTCTTCGTTCAGTTCAAGTCCATTTAAATCAAAACTATCACCATGCTTCAGGAGGCTCTCTAGGTTCTTGCACTGTGACCTTGAGCTATGGGGCAGCAGCCGGAACCCCAGAGCAGAGGTGGGCTGAGCCACTCAGCCCACCGCTGCGTGCCATCAAAAATCAGCTCACATGCCACCTTTGGCATGTATGCCGTAGGTTGCCGACCCCTGCTCTATACACTAGTAAGGAGATGAGCATATTACAGTTGTTGGAGGGCTCTATTTAGCAGTAACAGGGCTATAGGAAAGTCAGTCAACATTTTTTGTTTCTCTGATGAAAACTGGCCCACTCCCTGCCCCATACCAAACTTGTCACAAATAATTGTCAACAACTTAATTTTCTGTTTTTGGCTAAGATATTGATTTTTTTTTTAAATATTGAAATTGAATTCAGGATTGTTAGCAAGCATTTTTGGCAAACAAAGTTGTTAAATGACAATCTAAATGGCAACACAATACTGCTTTCATGCTTGGCTCACCCCCCAGCCTGCTGGTCCAACAGCTGCAGTAGAGGAGGAGATAGGTGGAAAACTGCAGGACCCCGAAATCCACCTCTTGGGGTGCATAGTAGCAACAGCAGCAGAAAACCCTCAGGTCCGATCACACACCAATGGGCACCATCGCCAGCCAAATGGACCACGGTGAAGTTAGCACAGCATCTGATCTCAGGGACGGGGCACCCATGGAGCCACAGCAGTTCATCCTGCCCTGTGCAGCTCCCCCCGGATGAGATGGATCGCTGCCAGCCCAGGGGACAGACGCGCTCCCCAGCTAGGGTGACCAGATGTCCTGATTTTATAGGGCCAGTCCCGATATTTGGGGCTTTGTCTTATATAGGCACCAATTACTCCCACCTAGGGTGACCAAACAGCAAGTATGAAAAATCAGGACAGGGGGTGGGGGGGTAATAGGAGCCTATATAAGAAAAAGACCCAAAAATTGGGACTGTCCCTATAAAAGTGGGACATCTGCTCACCCTACCCCAACCCCCGTCCTGATTTTTCACACATGCTATCTGGTCACCCTATCCCCAGCCCAGCCGTGTGTGACCATTCCAATCCTGGCTGGCTGCTGAGGAAGTGAGTTACTTCCACTTTCATTCCTTCCCCCGCCCCCCAGCACCTCACCCAACCCAGCCCTGCCGGAGGGGAGGGGGAAGAGAGAGAGAGGTGCGCTCCTTGGGGGGGGGGGGGAGAAGAATGGACGTTATGGGGGACAACAAAGGATACTGGTGCCAGAGCCGCCGAGCCTGCCTCACCTCACGCTGGGGGAAAGTCACACTCATAGGTGAGTTCCTTCCCCCACCCGTACCCGTACCCTTCCCAGAGACCCCAGCAGCCAATCCCCTCCCTCAGACTGTGCTGCATTCGGCTCTCTCTAGGATCCAGCAGCCCTGCTCTTACATGCTCCACTGCTTCCCGTCTGTCCGGGCTCCGGGTAGAGCGGTGCCCCCAGGTAGCGTGGTGCCCTAGGCGGCTGCCTGTTCTGCCTATGGCTAAGGACGGCCCTGGTGACAGCTGATTCCCAGATTGCACCGGGGTGGCGGTGACACAGAAACCTCTCACACCCAGGAGCACTCAGCCCTGCGGCTGGCAGCCTCAGCCGAGAAACCCGGGACCTTCCACCAGCTCTACCGTTGCTGAAACAAAATTGTCTATTATCTGGCTGTGAAGAGTCCCTCTCCCCCCAGTTTCCAACTCCCGGTTTGTCCCCTCATTCAGCCCCAGTGCAGTTAGCGTGTCTGGACACAGGGTGAAACATAACAGGGGAAAGTGGGTCTGTCTCTTTGGTTCCTCTTCCCATGGGTAAAAGAGGGGGAAGAATCTCAGCAACTGACCAAAGGATGTGGAGAGAATGTTCTTTAGAGGGGCTATAAACCATCCATCAAAGGCAGAAATCCCGGGAGTCCGTAAATCTAACCATTCGCTCTCAAAGCACACACGTCCGTCTCAAGGGGTTATTTCAAAGACCAACTCCGCTACCCAAGAGGATCACACCGAAGAAGCCCAGGGCTAAGAGTTTCAAAACCATCGTAAGCACTTTGGCCTGATTTACTGCAGATTCAGACAGGAGCCTGGGCCCAGGTTTTTAAAGCGTTTTAGGCATTACTGTGCTCAGCATTGCCACACCTAACTGAGCCAGGAGCCTAAATCTCATTTTCAAAAGTGACTAAGGCACTTACGAATCTAAATTCCATCAATTGTCAATGAGAGTTCGGCTCCTAAATGCTTACGTCACTTTTGAAATCGGGACGTAGCTGGTTTTGAAAATCTTACCCCAGATCTGCTCCATTTCCAGTACAAGGTGAAGCTCTGATTACGCTCTAGGTAGGTTCCAGCCCTCCATAGCTCCAGCTGCTTTCAACCACCTCACAGAGCAATGCCAAAGTCAGTGCATTGAGGGGGCTCGAAGAAACCAGGCCTAGGGATAACTTCAACGTATCACCTTCAACCTCTATAGAAACACCCCTGGCAGGATCTCAAAGTGCTAGGCAAGCAGTGAATCAAAGCTCATGACCCTCGTTGAAGTAGGAAGGTATTATCCCCATTTCAGAGCACAGGGAGGTGAAGTGATGTGTCCGAGGTCCCGTGGCATGTCAGCGTGTGCCTGATTTTCCAAAGGTGAGAGCTCAGCACTTTCTGAAAACGAAAGGTCTGCTCTGGTGTCTCAATCTGGGTGCCCCAATTCACTAACTAACTATTTTTGAAACTCCTGGCCATGCCATTCCGATTACAATCTTGCTTAGTTTCCTTTCCATCGATTGTGCTGTGAGGTTAGCAGCCATCTGGCTTAGGTACACACAGTATTCCAAACTCGGGGGTATAAAGCTTTGGTTACCAGCTCTCTCAGCACTCAAGATAGTGCTCACTGACATTAAACCGGAATTAAAGCAGGGCATGATGGTAATCGGAAGAACATGATTTTAAAATTGATTCTCAGGTTCAGTATTTCGTGACGTCCTAGGCCTAGAAACAGATGGTATATGGCATCAGAAAGCCGAGATTGCCAGCTTTTCAGTGGCATAAGACATGCATTTAATTCCCTACGAGTTTATGAAATATCAGACTATAAACCGTTAGTGGTGTCTCAATCTAGGGCTACTTTCTTGGCACTGCCCTAGGACTAAGTATAGCAAGTCACAGACCCTTGACCAGTGAAATTTCCATTCCTTGGCCTTTCTATGCAAGGGGTAATTTGCCTACTGCTGAAACTCATCTGCGTCTGGCTGTTCTGGCCAGCAGCCTAGCAGCTGCTGTAAACCCCATTTCTGCCTTGGGAATCAGCATGGTTTCTGCAGAGAGCGCACACAGAGCTACATTGCCCCAACCCTGGCATTGTCCTGGAGCCCAGGCCGCACCCGGATTACTCTGAAGGATTCTCTGAAGAGCAATCCGGATACCACTTCACCAATACTTGAGCAAAAGGACAAACCTGTCCATTAGAGAGCCAAGGTGGAAACTGCACTGCCCACAACCCTTCTATTAACAGCCTTCCCCCAGAGCAGCCTCTTCCACACAGAGCTCTTAGCTGAACGCTGCCAAGGAAGGTACGAACGAGCGCAGGCCCCGAGAAACCAGGCAGCCACGGAGAGGCAGCGGTGTTTGCAGGAAGAATTCAATTTAAAACAGTAGATCACAGCCATCCATTTCCAATGTGCATCCAGCTCTGACTGCGATGTCAAGAGACGATGAGACCCAGGTGTGCTGGAGCTGCCTGTTTCTTCTCTCACTGATGCCAGTTCTACGCCAATGTAACTGCACTGATAGCAATGGGGTTACCCCTGATTTACACTGGTGTGCCGGGGAGCAGAATCAGGCCCAGAGAAGATACATGGACAAACAATTTGCACTGAAAATAATTTTCCAAAACCACAAAACAAACCAAGAAAAGATGGAAATCTGGATTAAGGAGTCAATGAACATTTTTGCAGAAAATCATCTCAGTTTTCCAAGCAGCTCCATGTACGAAGACGTTTCCCTGTCAGACCCAGGCCCTGGTGTTTCACCAGGGCTCTCGCCTCCTGCAAATCTCCTTATCTTCCTGCAATCAGCTTGTACTTGGGCCAGTTCTACAAAGGCCGCCTAGAAAAGCTGTGTCTAGAGGACCCCCACAGCCTAAACTGCCATCTGTAGAGCCTGCTGTAGGACTTGGTCAAATCGTCTCTGTTCGGAGTGCTAGTGCCAATGTAGGATTCAGGCCTGTATTTTCGCCTGAGATAGTATTTTGAGTTTTGCCTGCCTGTTTGATTACATTCTAACATTCTTACTAATATGTGTGAACAAAGGACAAAGACACTGTGTATGTTGCTTCTGCCTAGCCCAGATGGGTTTGTTAGTATAATAGGAACAGAGAAGAGCAGTCAAAGTGTTACTGGGCATGTGGACCAACTGGCTAAGCAGCAGTTCTGCAGAAAAGGACCTGGGGATTACAGTGGACGAGAAGCTGGATATGAGTCAGCAGTGTGCCCTTGTAGCCAAGAAGGCTAACAGCATATTGGGCTGTATTAGTAGGAGCATTGCCAGCAGATCGAGGGACGTGATCATTCCCCTCTATTTGGCAGTGGTGAGGCCACACCTGGAGTACTGCGTCCTGTTTTGGGCCCCCAACTACAGAAAGGATGTGGACAAATTGCAGAGAGTCCAGCGGAGGGCAACAAAAATGTTTAGGGGGCTGAGGCACATGACTTATGAGGAGAGGCTGAGGGAACTGGGATTGTTTAGTCTGCAGAAGAGAAGAATGAGGGGGGATTTGATAGCAGCCTTCAACTACCTGAAGGGGGATTCCAAAGAGGATGGAGCTCGGCCTGTTCTCAGTGGTGGCAGATGACTGAACAAGGAGTAATGGTCTCAAGTTGCTGTGGGAGAGGTCTAGGTTGGATATTAGGAAAACCTTTTTCACTAGGAGGGTGGTGAAGCACTGGAATGGGTTACCTAGGGAGGTGGTGGAATCTCCATCCTTAGAGGTTTTTAAGGCCCGGCTTGACAAAGCCCTGGCTGGGATGATTTAGTTGGGGTTGGCCCTGCTTTGAGTAGGGGGTTGGACTAGATGACCTCCTGAGGTCTCTTCCAACCCTAATCTTCTATGATCCTATGATATGAGCACACACTTGAAGACTGCCTCAACTCCTATCTCAAGGCAAGATCAAACAACCAGTCGGGAGGGTAAAGGGGGTTTTGGGGGGAAGGTAAAACACTAAAAGGTCAGAGAAATGCCTGCCCCTGACCGTAGCACAACCTCACTCCTCACCCCTCCCATAGGATACAAAAGAGGTGGGACGAAGACCCCAGACCCATGACCCCCCAAAACGGAACATGACCATAAGTTGTAAGGGGTGGGACTGTGGGTATGCATTTCGGGTATAATTATGACTGCTGAGGAGGGGGGGACGGGACACTGGGAAACAAGGTTCTGGAAACTAACCCCAATAAACATGGCATTGCCTGCACTTTGGACTTCTGGTCTTCGGCTTTCTGTCTGCGTGACAAGAACCAGGGGAGAGGGTGAAGGGAAAGCCCCCTAACAGTCGCCCAAGAACTGTGCTGGGAAACAGCCCTGGCTCTTGGGAATACACCACCCAGGTTTGGTTCCTTAAGTAAATGGGAAATGCTATACCCTTAAATGTATGGATGATACCTACATCCTGCCGGATGAGCCCCGTAGGATTGCATAGAATGAGAATAGTCACAGGCTGGTTCCACTCTCCCATGCTAGGTAGCTCTCCTGGGCTAGCTACCAAACTGCTCTCTGTCTCATTTACTATGTGGGTACGTCTACACAGCAAAAAAAGACCCATGGCAGCGAGTCTCAGAGCCTAGGTCAACTAACTCGGGCCTGTGGGGCTCACGCTGTGGGGCTTGAAATAGCAGCATAGATGCTCGGGCTGCAGCCTGCGTTCTGTAGCCCAGCTAGGGGGGAGGGTTCTCAGAGCCCGGGCTCCAGCCTGAGCCCGAACATCTACCCTGCGATTGCTAGCTCCGTAGCTTGAGCCCTGTGAGCCTGAGTCAGTTGATCTGGGCGCTGAGATTAGCAGTCATGGGGGTTTGGGGCTGTAGAGATGTGCTCTGTTTGTACAGCACCTAGCACGGTTCCTCAGCAGTTCCTGCTCTACAGCCTGGTGCAGCCAGCGATAAAGCTGTGGCCAGAGGTGGTATCTGCATGCCTGGCATCCTAAGCTCCAACCACTAGGACTGTAGGGAAACGGCTCCTACTGTAGGGTGGCCATAGGACCTGATCCTGCCAGGGTCACTGCCTCCAGGGAGGGATGTGGTTGAGCTCTGCAGGAACTACAGCAATGTCACGTTAACTCAAAGTAAGGATAGCTGGGTAGCTGGTTCTCTCTCACTAAGGTCTCTCTGGCACTACCTATGCATGTAACTCAACTGGTTTGCAGCCCCCTTGGGTGCACACTCAGATCCGCATAAGGGCGTCAGTGCTGGAGCAGCTCAGAAAATGGAATTTCCATCCCCCGGGACATTCCGACATTTCAAAATCTGTTTTCATTCTGAATCAGACCAGAAAGACAAAATGTCAAAATTGACCGCAGAACAAAAATTCTGAACAAAATTGATTGGGAACCATTGAAATGTTTTGGTTCAAAAATGTCAAATCCTTTTGTTCCAATAATGTCAAAATATGATAATACAGTATCTCTAATGCAGTATTGTTCCAGTTATCCAAATGGCAAGGGAGACATCCAAACCTTTCAGACGACTGGGCGTTCAGCTAAATGGAAGTGATTAACTAACATAGGGCTACATGGGGGCCACACTGTGGATTCGGAAGACTAGGATTTTTGGATGAAGGAAATTCAGAAAACTGGAATTATACAGTATTAAATGTACTCTATACATAAAATATCTCAATATTACATTAAACATTATATCATATAAAAGATTAAATGAAATGCTAAAGTCAAAACAAACTGTTTTTATCGAAACAAGAAAGTCAAAGTGATTCATTTCAACACTTTTCCACCCAAAATTTAGTTGAAATTTTGCAAACTATTTCGATTTCAACAAAACTGCAGTTTTCCGACAAAAAGCTGTTCCACTGAAAATCTTTCACACAGCTCACGTTCTACCTGCTGAGCTGAAGTTGGTGAGGAATCAACTTAAGCTAAATCGATCGAAGGTTCTCGCAAACTGATTGAATTGTCCAACAAGGGAGTTGCACTGATTTAGTTTAATGGGAGTAGACAGGGTCTCTGTCTCTCTAGTGGCTCTGTCTCTCCGGTAGCTAGGCTAGTCCCCAGTAATGACATGGGGTGAGATGTTGCCAAGTGGAAGGTGCAATGGGGCCTTATGGTCATTGCTGCCCAGTGAATCAGGCCCTGCTGAGCTGTACCATGGCCAATCTGTCCGAAGTCTCTGCACCCTGGAAGGACAAGGTGCTACCCTGCGCTCTCACACAGAGGAGAAGCTACACCGTAGGCCCAGGTGCACCCAGTTGGAAGGCCACCTGCCATGCTGCCGGAGCATCCACCTCTTCTGCTGCTGAGCGTCTCCCTAAGCCGAAGCACCTGCCCTGTCTTGGTGCTCCAGGTTAAGCCCAGGTGGTGGCGTGTCAACAGTCGACAGCAACAGAGCGGATGTGACGAGGGGCCAGCAGCAAATGGGGTAAGAACAATCTCCCCATCACAAAGCATCCTGAAGCCTATGGCAGGTGGGACGATGCAGTCCCAGGCTGATGGTATTGGGGATGAGTGGGAGGGCAGCGGCCAATCAGTAAGTCCTGGCCTCAGGGGCCCACCCCCAGACAGTGCAGCGCTTGCCGCACAGGCATTGCCACCGACCTGAGGTGTGATTGACTCAGCAGTGGGTTTTGTTTGAGAGAAGCGGCCTGAGGCTGAGGGGAAGCTATGGAGGCGTTTGCAGAGACAGAGGCACCATCGCGGGATAATACCCAGCATGCTGAGTGCTTTTATCTCTCTATCAAAGGTCCTTCTCTGGCCTCCAGATCTGAACACCTCGCAAGAGATTTATCAGCACACCTGTGTGGCAGGGCACTGCTCTTGTGCCCATTTATTGAAGGGGAAACTGAGGCACAGAGGCACTAAGGGACTTACCTGAGGTCACACACGAAACCTGTGGTAGAGCAGGGTCTCAAACCAGTGTGGTCACAGTCCCAGGCTGGTACCCTAACTACTGCACCATTCCTCCTTTGACAGGTAGCAAAACATCAACTGGTCCATAAGAAAGGCCCAATAAAATCTCTGCCAATGACAAATGATCCATTGCCCCTAATGAAGCCATGTGGGCGGGGGAGAATCTGGGAGCCCCGGCTCCCTTTTTGTTTCTTCTGAAATTAGTTTACTGCTGGCAAAAGTGCCCGCCTGACCCACAGGCCTCAGCCCCCAGCTCCTGCAGCAGCACAGGGCAAGTTTCCCTGGCCCTGTGACTCAGCCCTGCCCTGGAGAACTCATGAGCGAAGAGGTCAGGCCCCAGGGCTCATGGGCGGAGACTGCCAAGGAGGAGGAGACGGCCTGGTGTCAGCTGGGATGGCAGCTTGGCAAGCTGAACTCCTGCCTGCCCTGGACTCAGGCCAATGCCTTTCACCGAGGCCACCAAGCAGCCATCGGGCGCTTCCGAGGTGCCCAGCACTGGAGCATCTGTGCACCGGCCGACGGCAGAGATCTCCAGCCACTGCTGGCCTCCGACTGACCAGATGCACACGAATAGCTCTGGACCCAGAGCCCCGCATCCCCCCGGTTCGCTCCCTGCTATGACAATCCCTAGTGTGTCTCCCAGGGAAATCAGGTGATTTCATGGGGCTCCGATTGGTATGCACCCCGCTGCAGCCAGCTGGGGATGGATGAGGCAGACAGTAGCAGATGGTTCAGCAGAGAGCCTCAGCGACGCACGGAGCTGTCCTCTGACAGATCGAGCCGACCTGCCTCCATGCAGAAGAATTGCCCTGATCGTTTCATTCTGCTTCTAATACTCGGCCTGAGCCCCCCGCGGAGCTGGGCTTCTCGTGGGCTTCCCCCAGCAGCAGCAGCGCTGTATCCAACACTCATCCACACAGAGCCAGCCACAGCTGTTGCCTTAACAACATGTCTGAGAGGGCGGCTGTCCTACCCTCACCCCCCACATCCCCGGCCCGTGGGGTGGGGCCCGATGCAAAGGGTCCACATCAGCAGCGTCCCCTCGTGGGACAGGTTTGCTCTTTGCTCAGCCAGGCCCCACATCCCCCCCCACCCCATGCTGAGCAGAGAGGTTTTCCTCCCACATTGGGAACAGCTGTAGTTCCAGCCAACATGACTGAGGGATGGGGAGAGGCCTGGGGCAGCCTGGGCATGAGACTCCCAGGTAAGTCATTGGGCTAAGCCATGCAGTCCCCATAGAAAACACCTGGGCAGAACCGGCCCGGATCAGGAACTGGCCCCTCCCCCTGCCACCACGGTCTACACCTGGGCAGCACCAGCCTGGATCGGGACCGGCTCCTCACCTCTCCCCTCCCCCCAGCACACACCTGGGCAGAGCCCACCCAGGTTGCTACAGTCAGTCTGAAAGGGTGATGGCTGTATTACAAATTCCTGATTCCTGGGCCCAAGATGCAATAAGTCCCGCACGGCTGATCACATCCGCCAAGGGGCAGCAGAGCTGTGGCAGCCCCTTCCCAATCACTCCAGTGTGGGGCTATTTTTTTAATCCTGCTCCCGTCCCACCCCCCCATGCCCACTCCCACCCGCTCCTCCAGCATTGTTATCTCGCTCCCACCTGCAAAAACCTTAGATCCCGCAAATCCCGCAAGAGAGACAGATTTCCCCATGCTACTAAACAAACAAACAAAAAACCTGGCTGGTTAATATATTATCTATATAAACGGAATTCAGACACAATTTTTACCACTAAAAGAATAAAACATGCTTAAACCGTGTAAAAATACTTTAACTCCTGTTATAACAGACATCAAATCTCTTTCTATCCCTCGCTTATATTTACATATTAGAACTTTTCTTTGAAAAATAAAGAAAAACTTGCTTTACTTTGCTGAAATTCCATTTATGACAAACTGCTGTCATGTATATATCACACGGAACGTCAGAACAAATTGCACCACATTTTTGCCTTAAGAGGTGCAGGCTTTTTAAAATTGTTATCAAAAGTTGTTAAAAAAATCTGGAATTTTTTCAACCGCTTAAGCACTGTTTTTAGAACTTTGAAACCAGCCATTTAAGTTATTTAAATGTCAGGATAATTATTGCTTTTTGAAAAAAACATTTAATGGAAAAACTGCTCACAGCACTAGGGTTTTGATAGAAATTTATTTTAAATAGAAGCTCAAAGTAAGTGATCGATAATAAGGTCAACGTAAACAGCACGTGTTGCTAAACGAGCATTTTGTTTTCCCACCAATTCCTGCAGTCTGGGGTTTTTTTTGCCCACCCACACCGAAGTACATGTTACCCTCTCCCGCTGTGAGGGCAGCGGGTCCTGCGGGACCCATGGGATCCCAGTCCCACTGCCGGGCTCTACTCCCAGGCCAGACGCTCAAACTACAGCAGCCAGTTTGGGTTGCCTGTAAATCCATTGGGCAGGGCCGGCTCTGGCTTTTTTGCCGCCCCAGGAGGGGGGGGGGGCGGCCGGCCGGAGGGGGCTCCGCTCTCCCCCCGGCGGCCGGGGGGAGGGCGGCCGGAGCCCTGGGAGGAGGGCAGCGAGCCCCGGTGGGGGCTCGGCTCTTCC
>NW_020664587.1:4356873-4369463 GCF_002925995.2 Terrapene triunguis | reverse complement strand
CGAGCCCCGGCGGGGACTCGGCTCTCCCCCCGGCGGCCAGAGCGCCGGGGGCAGGGCGGCGAGAGGGCGGCGAGCCCCGGCTGGGGCTCGGCTCTCCCCCCGGCAGCCAGAGCGCCGCGCCGCCCCCCTCCAGGTGCCGCCCCAAGCACCAGCTTGGGTGCCTGGTGCCTGGAGCCGGCCCTGCCATTGGGGAAGCAAAGTGGGGGTTGACTGAATTATACCAGGCTGTGTCAATCACGGTCCAGACACCAGGAGGGGAGAGCAGAGAATCCAAACCACCCCCCAAAAAACAAATGAATCAACCGGATGTAAAGAATGTTTTTGTCTATACAAAATAAGACAAGTAAGGTCCTTGACGAACGCTTGTAATGTCCTGAACTTGATGGTCGTTAGGAGATCTGTATCCGGGTTATGGGTATGAATGCATGCCTGTGTGTATGTGTAGAAAATTGTAACTGTAACTACAGCATCACCTCCCAGCAGTGTGGGGAGGCAGTCAGGCAGAGACAGCACCTCCCAGGCCAGGTGTTCACATGGAACCAGGCTCCAAACTCCTAGCATTGTCCAGCCAGGAAGAGACAATGCTGGGCCATTAAAGTTAATGGGAAAACATTGAAACAACTTGAAACTGAAATGGAAACCCCAGACTGGAAAACCTGCCTGCTCTGTGTAACCATGAATTACCAGAGCCTCAGAAAAGGGGCGGGGGGCTGCAAACCTGTGAAAAGGGGCAGGGTTTGGGGAGTGAAGCTATCCAGAAGCTAAAGGGCCAGCATCTAAGCAGGGTGCTGGATCCCCTCTGGAAACCATCCAGAGGCAATAGGTAACTGGGATTAGAAAAGGGAATTTCGCTAACACAGATGTATAAAACCTGAGATGGCGTCTTTAGGTTCATTTTCCGTGTAACCTGTATGTGATGCTTTTCCTCACTACTTCATCTTTGAATCTAGGATTTTTCTAGTAAATAAACTGTTTCTCTTTCCCTCACACCGATCTCTGTTGTGCAAACTGTGGGGCGTGGGTGTGCCAAAGGGAGCGGATAGATGGGGTGCGTGTTCACACCGTCATGGGTGGTGACCCACAGAGCAACCGGCTGAGTCTCAGGTAGTTCAGAACTCGGGGAGACGGATTTGGGGGACTCGGGACGAGAAGGGATTGTTGAGGATGCCCTGCAAGAAATAACTAGGTGGTGGAAGACAGGGTGGGACCGTGTGTTTGTGGGCTGGCTACTGGTCTGGGAGTGCCGAGCCATAGCAGCATAAGGCACCCAAAGTTACAAGGCAGGCGGTGACAGAACCCCTTATTGGTCTGGGAGATCCCCAAAATGTTACACAGGAATCCTAGGAAATGAATCTAGGCCTGCCTCTTTGCTGAGCGCCCTCCCCTGCTACACAATTACACTGGACTGGCCTGACTTTCACAGCTGCACAGAGCACGGGCCACAGGTGAATCACGGGGGAGTCAGCTGCAGATGGGAAGAGCCAGCGGCTTTTAATGGAAAAGCGAGCGGAGCTGGTTGAGACCTGTGGCAGTGCAGCTAAAATCACATCAGCAGAAGGTGCCAGAGGTGTGTCACGGGATCGGCACCCACCTCTCATGAGCACCCTCTGGTTGGGTGTGTCTGCGTTCTTTCAGGGCTGGTGACCCTTTTCAGTGTTTCTCATGTGGTTTTTTTCAATGGCAGCCCTCCGGCCGAGTCACACACGCATGTTAACCAGAACAGACCCCTGTTTGGGGTATACAGTCCACCAGGACCTCTCTCAGTACCTCTCTGGTGTGTCTCTCTAGCCCTCCCACGGCTTTGGTCTTTAAGTACTCCAGCCCTGGAATGGGGCCATATCCCCAGGGCTTCCTGTGACCCTCCCCACGCTCAGTCCCTACTCAGTCTCCGCAGCCAGCCAGGAGCTCTTTCATTGCTCCCCTGGTCCCTGCTAGCAGACTGTCGTTGGTCCTGCTGTTCTTCCAGCCAGGCACACAGTCCTTTCATCTCCAGCTCCAACTATCTGCTGCTCTCCTCTGTTCTGTTCTGCAGCTCCTTTTATATGGCCCTCCTGGGCCCTGATTGGCTGCTTCTCCTGCAGCCACTCTAGCCTGCTTTCACTGCTCCTTTCCTGGGATGGGGGTGGCAGAACCCAGAGGCCTCCAGCAGAGGGCCTTTGGGCCTAGTCCACCTCATCACAAGGTGGTTATGAGCAACCTACTGCTGGATGATTGTCCATTTATTGAAACACCTAACGAGCATTTATTAACCATGTATAAACAATTTATAAATGTAACCTTAATATTAAGTGTGACACTGGAAAAACACGAGGCAAGTGTTAAGTATTACCATCGCTCCTGTGTTTTCACTGGCCAGGGGAAAAGGGACAGGGTAGGGAGTACGTCACCGGGCTGAGATGCACATACCTGCCTGTGCGACTAACCTTAAATCCACTCTCAGCGCCACTGATGCATGTCTAGTGGAAATCCACTGCCCATGCGGGATCCGCGGCAATCCATACGGCCTCTCTGTGCCTCTGTTTCCCCAGTTTGAAACAGGGATAATAACTGTCTCATAGGAGGGTTAAAAGCCTCCATCCATTAAAGTCTGTAAAGTTCTATGAACTCACTGGGTAGACGGAATGATTATAAACAGGGCTTGCTACATAGATCCTGAAGGCTGCAGTTTCTGGGGCTAATTCTGGTTATAATAACGGTGTTGGGATACTTCAGTGATGATCTACACCAGGGGTGGGCAAACTGTTTGGCCTGACAGCCACATCGGGGAATAGAAATTGTATGGCGGGCCATGAATGCTCACAAAATTGGGGTTGGGGTGTGGGGTCTGGGGTGGGGCTGGGGATGAGGGGTTTGGGGTGTAGGAGGGTGCTCGGGGCTGGGACTGAGGGTTTCAGAGGGCAGGAGGGGGATCAGGGCTGGGGCAGGGGTGTGGGAAGGGATGCAGATTCCGGCTGGGGGATCAAGGGGTTTGGAGAGTGGGAGGGGGATCAGGGCTGGGACAGGGGTTTGGGGTGTGGAGAGAGGCTCAGGGGTGCAGGCTCCGAGCGGCACTTACCTCAAGCGGCTCCTGGAAGCAGTGGCATGTCCCTTCTCCGGCTCCTATGCGGAGGCGTGGCCAGGTGGCTCTGCATGCTCCCCCATCCGCAGGCACCGCCCCTGCAGCTCCCATTGGAGCACTGGAGGGGGCCATTGGAGTGCATAGGAGCTGGAGTGGGGCCATGCTACAGCTTCCGGGAGCTGTGTGGTGCGGCCCCGATCCTGGACCCCAGCCTGAGCGGGGCTGAGCCATGTGGTCCAGGCCCCGACCCAGTGCCCCAGCTGGAGCACCGGCATAGTTTGCCCACCCCGATCTACAGGATGGATAGCCAGATGTGCATGAAGGCAGAAAGAGAGAAAGAGATGTGCAATTCCACTGACCTCAGGGGGTTACCCACATATTATAAGGAGGAGCAGAACGTCTGACTGTCTCTAACTGGTGAGTTTGCAGCCTGCTCACCCTCTGGTTGGGGAGTGAATGGCAATTTACATTCCGCTCCAGTTGTTCCCCCTTGCTCCGGGCTGGTAGGGAGAGTCCCTTGTCTTGGGACGCCCCTGGCTGAGGTAGAGAATTGGGCCAACAACACAAGACGGTTTCAAATTCCCATGAACTGGAAAGTGTTGAGGGTTTGATTGTGCTGCAGAACTCAGACCGCAAACTTTTCCGGGGCTCTTTACCCAGTCAGCCAGAACACGGCCCAGGGGAAGGGACGCCCTCCATTAGCACTACAGAATGCAACAGCCCACGGGTTCTGCAATCAAGCGAGGCACAAAGCCGCGGGACGCTGCAAGCTGGGGCTGTCGGCTCCCCAGAAAGGAAAGGCAAAGTTTAGTTCCGAGGGTATGTTTACCCGGCAGTCAGAGTTGGGACCCACACTAGCTTTAATCCAACCAACGCAGTTCAAAATACCCGTGAAGATGTGGTAGAGCAGGTAGCAACCAGAGCATGTTCCCAGTGAGCCAGGCAGGCTTGTATAGACTGTGCTAAAGCCCATTTCACTGCTAGTTTTAGTCATGCTGGCGAGAAGAACGCTAGCTGGGATGCACCTCCCTGAGAGGCAATCACACCTCTGACTGCAGTGTAAGGGAGTGCTCTGTCCACAAGGCCTCTCTGTCCCCCTCCCAGGGGGCTTGGGGAGTGGCATAAGCTGTCGTTCTCTGCACTCAGCTTGCCCGTGCTGCGCTCCAGACACAGCCAGCGCCCTGGAGGGTCTTTGGTTTGGTTACTGGCCCATGACTGAGCTGCGGTAATTTGAGTGCTGCTTCCATCGATGTCTAGCAAAGCGGCTTATTTTAATGCTAACGATGTGATGTGACAGGCGGCTTCCAACTGAGGGTGACAGCACCAGGGGCTGGGGATGGCTAAGCAGACTCCCAGGAATCAATAGCAGCATCTCCCTCTTACCAGCCAAGGTCCCAACCCCACAGGAGGAAGGTCGCTACTATCATCATCCTCATTTTACTGCTGGGGAAACTGAGGTGACACCATTCTCCAAACGTCTGACAGCAGAGCTAAGAACAGAACCCAGAAGTGCTCTTTATGCTCCACCTCGACCATGTGACAGCCCTCCCCGTCCAGTGCCGGGAGGAGAACCCCAGAATCCTGACACCTACGCCCTGGTCTAACCCTCAGCTCACACTCCCTCCAGCCAGCCAGGAAGGCGCTTTGCCAACCCAACAAACCCAGGGTTAAAACTTGTCCAAACCACATGAATTTGGACCTGCATATGCCACTTTAGTTCAGTGGCCAGCCACTTTTCGGCTGGCCCAAGTAGGGTGACCAGATGTCCCGATTTTATAGGGACAGTCCCGATATTTGGGGCTTTTTCTTATATAGGTGCCTATTACCCCCACCCCCTGTCCTGATTTTTCACACTTGCTGTCTGGTCACCCTAGGCCCAAGTCGGGGGCCAAGGAGGCTGCTGATTGTGGTTGTCTCGCTGTCCAGCTGGAGGCACACTAACGAGGCCGGAGGACGGGTGCTCGTCTGGAACCCAGGCCCTGCTAATGGCTCCTAGTCAGCCTGCAGAGCCACCACGTTCAGGAAGATAATTAAAGGGACAGAACCTGCTCTCAAGTGAGTAAGAGCTGGTGTTGGCTTTGTAATCCCACCTGGTACATGGAGCCAGTACTTACTTAACAGCAGTGCTGGCCTGGCAGCATACAGGGATTCAACCCACAGGAGCTTTTACCTCTTGAGTACAAGACCAGCTCTGTTGCAGGGGAAGCACTAACAGACTCATCACCCCTATGCATGATCTAGTCACCCGTGGGGCCAATGAGCCACAGCGCATGAGCTGGGTTATGCTCAGGAGCAGCCTCAGACCTTGAGATGTGCCCTCCCCCACACCTCTGCCCTTCCCTCCTGCCCACTGTCTGATTCGGAGCAAGGGGGGGAAGAAGCGTTTGAGGGGGGAGAGGAGTTCAACCCACATTAACGACATGAAACAAGCAACTGCTGGCGGAACCAGTCCACTTCCAAGGCGGGAGAGCCCGGGACAGAAACTTCAGCAGAAACTCCACTCTCCAGGGTAAAGCGGCTCCAGATAAACGAGCTTCCGTGTAAATAAAGTTGCGATTAATCAAGCGCTTCAATTAAATACGATGAGCTGCAGCACATGCTAAAGTCAGACACTCGCAGTGGAGAGCACATTAGTGGCGCGAGCACTTAGATGCTGAGAATTAATTAAGAAGTAGCAAAAAAATTTAAAAGCCACTAATGTTTAGGGATTGTTTAGCAGTCCTGCACTTCCTCCTCTTTGCCAGCAGGGGGCGGTAGGTGCATGGGCCTGGTTCTGACTGCTCTTCCCTGGTGAAGTTATTTGCACCTGGCAAAGCGGGTAGGAAACGGTAGCCCCAGCGTGGGAGGAGCAGCCTGGCTTGGCAGCCTTTCCTCCTACATTGCCCTGGTGTCAATGCTGACCCAAATGCGAGGCAAGGAGGGATTGGCAATGGATCCAAACCAGCGCGTGGGAGATCAGAATCAGGCTCTGCCCATGCCACTGCAGGAGTTTGCTGTGTGAGTGGGGAATTACTTACGTTGGCCAACTGCTCTGCTGGGCCTTTCCCTTGCCCAAGATCTCCCCCTACGCATACGACACTAGAGCAATCCAGCAAAGGCCTCGCTTTCATCTACCTGCTGCTCCTCTTTGGTCGATGTCGGTTGCCCTAACACTTCCCAGCACCAGAGCCCAGATATCTCCCTGGCTGTAAAGCAGTCACTTCCGCTCAGTGCAAATGACTGTACTTGCCAGCGTAAATATCACTCAGCAAGCGCCTTGTCTGTACTGTATCACAGGGCTGCCACTTGTATGAGTATGTCCCCCCAGGACAAACCAGCTTCATCAGGATGTCCTGGCTACAGCTGCTCACATAGTTTTTGCAGATTATTAGTAGTTTTGTTTGGTGCTTTGCAAACTTCTTGTCAATCTCTGTCCAGAGCCACAAACATTGGGATGTGTCCCGCAAAGTCCCAGATGTGAATTCCCCCCACGTCTGGACTTGCTCAGATCTGAGGGAGCTTAGGAAGTCGATTCAGGGCCATGCTACATTTCTGTTTGATTGCGGAAATGATCCAGCACAGTTTGCTGAGGGAAAATGTTCTGACACACAGAACAAGATTTATCCGGCGTAATGGGAGTTTAGGCATTGCTAAGGTTAAGATTCTGTCCCGGGTATTTTTAGTAAAAGTCAGGGACAGGTTGTGGGCTTCCGTGAATTTTTGTTTATAGCCCACGACCTGTCCCTGACTAAACACACCGATAGGGGGGGACAAATAGAGCACGGCCAGGGGGGCTGACCCAAACCCGGCCGCAGCTCTAGCAGCCCTGGGGCTGAGAACTGCTCCAGCCCGACACCAGAAGAAGTCCTGGAGGTCCTAGAAAGTCACGGAATCCGTGCCCTCCATGACAGAATCGTATAATTGTATCCTTAGCCATTGGCTACAGTGCATGCAGGAGTGAGCCCATTCCCATTGGCTTTCAAAGAGCAGTGATTTCACATGAGAGCACACAGCAATCCCTGGAACCAGTGATAATGCAGGAAATATTACTGTCTGAGCCTGGGAGAGATGCAACCTTCTCCTTGAGCTGTGCAACCATTACCACAGGCTGCCTAGGAGGTAATTTGTCCTGCGTTTGCATGACAGAGGAAGGCGCTTTCAAATTATTAATAGGAGCTGGATTTTAAATTACAAGGGAGTTAACAATAAAACACAGGTGGTGCCAGATCCTATTCTATTGAAAGTCAATGGGAGAGTCACCACTGGCTTCAGTGGAAGCAGGATCGGGCCCGTTTAGAGTGATGGGCCATAAGAACGTCCCACACTGGGTGCCTTTTCAGTTGGTTGCTTTGTAAATGGCCTGGTGCTTGGTTAGCTATTGAAATGGATCAGGGACCAAGTAGCCATTGAAGATGGTGAGGTGCTCAGATGCTGTGGGTAATGGGGGCCAGATAAGTGGTTTGAGCATTGACCTGCTAAACCCAGGGTTGTGAATTCAATCCTTGAGGGGGCCACTGAGGGAGCTGGGGCAAAATAGGTACTTAGTCCTGCTAGTGAAGGCAGGGGGCTGGACTTGATGACCTTTCAAGGTCCCTTCCAGTTCTAGGAGATAGGATATCTCCTATAATTTATTTAATTTAAGATCAACAGATCCATCTGCATCTTTTCCCCAAAAAAGGTCCAGTCAAAACATTTTGCCCAGCAGCTCCAGTCACCACCCAGGATGTCCCTAAGACAGTCTGCACTGGACAGTCGTAGAAGGGACGGCTGACTGCAGCCTCGCCCACTGGGAGGATGGAGGGTGGGTGCTCCCGGGGCGGGGAACGCTTGGCTTCCCCACGATGGTGTCTGAAGGGCGTCCCAGCAGGATGGATCTGTGAAACTGGTGCCAGTGTCTCTTGCTGACTCCAGACACCTGCTCTGTAAAAGGGGGCGAATAAGCCGAACGTCCTTCATAAAGGGCTTTGTGATCTCCCGATAAAAAGCGCTCTGAGAGCTGGGGATTGTTCGTAGCCACAGCCTACACCCTGGGCTCCTCATCCTCGCCTTCAAGGCTCTAGATATTGCCCCAGAACAGGAGACTGCAGCAGCATTTTCCCTTCCAAATCCTTTTGCCGTGAAAATGGCCTTTTTTCCTACACAAATACGTTCACAAGAAAACGTTTGCTTCATTCGAAACATTTGGTGATTGATCTTCCACCCTCCCCCCGTTTCCCCTCTCCATTTTTCCATTGCGCTACCAGAAAAGGGGCAGATGGGGAAGAAGGGAGAAAGGGAGAAAAGATGTAGGGAGGGACCAATCATTTTCAGAGGGCTGCTTTTTCATTGTAAAAAGAAAAAAAATGCAGCGAATTTCCAAAAAAATGAAAAACGGTCAGTATTTGCCATGAAAACAATGGGTCAGGGCAGCACCAGGCCAGCTGCACCCCTTCCCCCCTACCTGGGGTGGGTTTCTCCCCATGACATGAGACGCTTTGCCTTTGAGCAGCTGAAGGTGACCCAGGTACCAGGCGCACTGGGGCCCTCAGTCCTGGCCCAGGGCACTGCCCCCGGCACTGGCTGGCCAAGGTGACAGCTGCCACCCTGGCGGAGATCAGGAATGAAACCGGAGCCCTCCAGAGCTGAGAGACAGGCAGCGCAACTGGGGTTGTAACAGACCCACATCCTCTGGATCGGGTGCTGGGAGGGGACAGATAACCACACCCCCTGGGGGTTACACAGGCTCAGTGACTCTGGGCAATGGGGTGAGTGCCCCAGAGAGCCGTGGCTGCGAGGCCGTCTCATCCATGTGCCAGCGCCCAGCCCAGAGGCCCCGACGTGCAGATCTCACAATGCACCAGCCAGGAGGGCTCGGTTTCTCTGCTTCCTCCATGCCAGCTTGCCTGGAATAACGCTCCCATTTGATAATCCCTGCAAGTGTCTGGGGGGCATTCGCACCAGAGGTGGGGGGTCCCTGTCCTTAGCTGTGAGCTCCTGGCATCAACCCATCCAGAACAGCAGCTCAGAGAGTGGCATGCAGTAACCCAGAGAAGGGGAAAAGTCCTTCTCCCTAGCCAGGCAAGCCCTGCATTCATCGCCAGGTTAACATGCAGCTCTCTGAAGTGCATGGAAACAAATAACTCCTGGCTGCCACTAATTCCCCAGATAATAATGGGCTGCGGCTGCTGTGCCAGGCATGGGGCTACCAGGACTCGCGGGGGCTGCTGACATCCAGGAGCAGAAACGAGCTCGACTCGCAGCGCGGATAAGTCACCATCGACCCTGTGTGTGGACCCTGCCCCTCCGCCACTGCCTGCTGGGCTTTAAGGGAAGAAGGGACCATCATGATCATCTAGTCTGACCTCCTGCACCTCACAGGCCACAGAACCTCGCCCACTCCTGTAACAGACCCAGAACCTCTGGCTGAGTCACTGAATTCATGATTTCAAGACTTCACGTTACAGATGACCATTTACACTAGTTTAAACCTGCAAGTGACCCATGCTGCAGAGGAAGGCAACACCCCCCCCCCCCCAGCGTCTCTGCCAATCTGACCTGCATTGAGATAACCCAGGAAAGACCAGGGGCCAGCTTTCATTTCCAAAGGCTGTGTCCTCTCCTACACCCTGGTTGGACGGACTCCCGTTGGGTTTCCCTTTATTCAGGCATTCATTAATACTGAGGCTATGGCCACACCGACATAAGTGCTAGTGTGCACAGCTCTCTCCATCGGCGGGAGAGCTTCTCCTGCCGACACAGCGACAGCTGCTCGTGGAGGTGGGGGTTTTATGCCGACGGGAGAGCTCTCTCCCATCGGCATAGAGCGTCTGCACCACGTGCCCGGCAGCAGTTAGGGAAGATTTTGCCAACCAGCAGGATGCCAGTAACGGGAATGGAATATCGATTGTGTTGCTTATTAATAAAAAGCACCTAGATATTAGGCTTTGCAGCTCCCTTAGCATAACTCGCCAAGCCGGAGGGGGGGGGGGGTTGAGCAACCACAAGAAGTGAGCATGACCCTGCCTTCCTGATAGAATCTCTTTTTCAAATTGCGAGGGTATGCGTCTTTGAAAAGCAGGATGCCTGGCTACATCTTTAGTGCTGTGGTAACAGGGAAATACAGCAGCAAGACTAGCGGCTCAAAAGTGCTTGCCTATCGGGATTTTTTAGTGATACGGTTTTTTTGTTTGTAACCCTGGCTTCTTGCTCGCTGATTGGTTTTGATTGATAAGCTACAGAACACCTACGACTAAAAGGGCAATTGGGGTCTGGGTCGAGCGGCCTCTGCTGTGAAGGTCCCCATCAGCAGACGGAAGGCTGGCCGCCGGAAATCTGTCGTGGACCACTCCAGATCTTTGGGATAACTATTGATTTGGGGTGCTCTCTAACCTATTGCATTTGTATGTGCTTGCGACGAAACAAAGGAGAAGCTTTGGGTACGAGCACTCCAGTGGGGAGGCTTGAGACTAATGAAGTAAAGGCCTGAAGAGAAAGCACTTTTGTTTGTGTTGTTTGTGCCACCCATCTATTAGCCAGCCGTGCCCTGTCCCCCCAGTGTAGACCAGCCCTGAGAGGCAGAGGCCCTGCCGGTACAGGGCTGGTGGGAGGGATGGAGAGCCCTAGATAAGGCAGTTCCAGTTATATCTTGGCTCTGATTGGTCTCCTGGCTGGGGGGGTGGGGGCAGTGAATTTGAGTGACACGTACCCCCAACCTGGTCAAGAGCAGGGCTCGTGAGAAGTCGGAGTGGAGCTACCTGTGTATAACTTGCCTCCGTGTTCCAGGCTAACACGCCCTGCTGGGGATACAGCCGACTAGGAGAGACCTGCCTGCCTCAAGGGTTACTCCCCTCCAGAGCGGGTCCAATACTGGAGAAATCTTGTTCCCGCAGGATGCTGTTTGGAGCCCGATATTCCTATGGGGCTTCCCCGGCCGTTTGCTTTTGACGAGCCCTGCGGCGCGGCGCATCTTCGCTTCGAGGCTACTGCCCCTGCCCCTTGCAGCCGCACTCTGCCCCTTGAACGCATGTTCCCCAGCCCCCGCCAGCGCTATACCAAGCACTGCTGCTGCCAGAACTGGTATGAGAGGGGTCGGCCAGCTGTGCCCCACAGCTGGCTGGCACAGGAGGGCGGGGCAGGGTTCATTCCAGTCAGACCACCCCTGCCTATTCCCTGGAGCAGCACAAGTGCCTACGAATGACCTTTGACTCATGAGCCCATTCACCCCATTCCAGCCCACCCGCCAGCCAGTCACGGTTCAAGGCGCTCTGTGAGCTGCTCCGGCGCGTCTCAGGTGAGATTCAATCTCTTGATCGTAGGCCTCAGGGGGTAACCGCTGCTGGCCTTGACCCACTGACTATGCACGGGTCCCCCACCCCTTTGGAAAGGGAGCTGATTTCAAAGCCGTTGGCGCTATCTGCCCTGCAGAGCCCGGCGCTGAATAGATTTCCCACTCGCTCCTGGCTGGTAATAAAAGGGGCCTTTGGACAAGGATTAAACTGCAGGCAATTTCGATGCTAATTCTTCTGGATAAGTTCTTTAGTCCGACCTCGGCAAGCAGCGCGAGGTAATTTCCCCCAGATCTTGAATAGCGACTCAGAGCCAAAGACGCCGTTAATATAATCCGATGGGGGGGTGGGGGAATCCAATTTACTGACTTATTTAGTGACACCTTTCGCAATCAATTCTCTCAGGAAAGAAATACTGATTAAAGCCAACCTTATCGCTATGGAAACCGGCAGTCCCTCCTCCCACGACCTGAAGGCTGAAAAGAAAATCTGGCGAGGAATCTGCCTAGTAACAAGGGCGCTAATGAGACTGAGAAACGGAGCAAAAAAACCATCCCTTGCAGAGGAGCTGTGATGACAGTGGCACCCCGGGGCTCCTGGGCCGCATCTGGGAGTGAGTATCCCAGCCCTGGCCTGGGGCGGCTCTGCAAATATTTATTTTACTGACGAGGAATGAACTCCATCTAAAGGGAGGAATCGGTGCTATCATGGCAGCCCATGGCCCAGACATTGGGCGTTTGCATTTGCCAGCCACAGATTCAGAGCAGAACTAGGATGGGGAGCAAATTCAATCATCACCATGGCAACAGATGCCTGTGCTGAGCCCCTCCTGGTCAGAGAGGAGGGAAATGGCACAAGGAGGGCCACAGAGTGAGCTACACGAGAGGAGAGCGAGGGGGGAGATGTGGTGCCAGCCAGGAAGGGCCTGATGGGTCAGGCCGAGGGGGGTGGGGAAATGGGATCAGAGCAGGTCAGTTGCTGAGCTGGCTGAGAGGGGAGGACAGGCTGTGTTATGCCAGAGGGCTGTCTCAGGAGCACACGCCAGACTGTCAGACACCTGCCTAGTGGAGATGCTCTTGGCCTGCCAGTTCACATTGTCATGCATGGCCTAGGAAAATGACACTATGGTGACACAAGGCCCTCAGCTACTGGTGCAACAACACTCATGGCGTCTGCAGCCATGGGTGACTGATGTGAGGCCATGGGTACCATGGCGATGGGTGATGGATGTGTGGCCATTGGGTACCATGGCAATGGGTGAGGGATGTGTGGCCATTGGGTACCATGGC
>NW_020664587.1:4281464-4356863 GCF_002925995.2 Terrapene triunguis | reverse complement strand
GTACCATGGCAATGGGTGAGGGATGTGTGGCCATTGGGTACCATGGCGATGGGTGACTGCACTAGACAATCATGATGAAGTCATAAACAATCAAAGTGAGCAATATGGACATGTTGTAACCAACTGGTGTGTGCGTTGCAAGTGCCCCGTAGAGCATTAGCTCAAGCTAGAGCAATGGGCAATAGATACCAGGCCCTCAGATACAACAGTGATAGGTAACAAATCCGAGGCCCTCTGCTACCACAGCAATGGGCATGGTAGAAACCTAAACAGAACAGAACATCTCGCCTCAGTATCCCGCTGTTGCACACAAGACGCCATGTCAAAGGCCAAATCCCCTCTCAGGCCATGTCCATACTACACCCATCACAGCTATGGCAGTGCAGTTCTGCGGCTGTAGCGCTGTAGTGTAGACGCTCCCTACATCAACAGAAGGGGATTTTCCATCACTGTAGCTAATCCACCTCTCTGAGAGGCCGTAGTGAGGTCGATGGAAGAATTCTTCCACTGACCTAGCCAGGTCTACACTGGAAGCCAGGCTGACTTAACTGCTGTGCTCGGGGCACAAAATTGTTCACAGCCCTGAGTGACACAGTTAGGTCGAGCTAATTTTTACGTGTAGACCAGGCCTCGGAGTTCACAGTAAGTCAGTCGCTGGACTGGGATGTTCTTAGCACAGGATGTCAAATCAAGATGTAGGGACAAAGAGAGCCCAGCAGCTGCTCCCAGTTGGCCCCATTCCCAGACTACGTAAGGTGGGAGGCGGCTCTGCGAACTTCTGAGTGACGGGTACTCAGCCGCTGCGCTGGGACAGTGCTCCAGCCCCATGCGTGCTCATGTTCCTGCCAGCATTTATCCAATTTTTAGCATTAAAATACTGGATAAAACTCTTCTGCGACACGGGCTTAAGAGATTAACTTAACCGACAACAGCACAGGTCTAGTCTGTTACAGCCCACAAGAAGGGAGCTGGCTGTACAAAAGGAATTTATACAATAAACCCTGGCAGGTTTCTTTCTAATCAGGGTGATTTCTTGCAAAGTAGCAGCTTAGACGGGCTGGCAGAGGGCATTTCTACCCAGCCTGGATAACAGGAGCCTCGGCTTTGTATTTCAGCTTTAACAGACCGCAAGGTCTGCATAAGCTTTCCCCACCCCTGCCCCATAATGGCACGACATGTGCAAGGGAATCCTCCATGTCGCCTCCTCCTCCAGGGCACTGGCCCTGCTGGAGCTTGGTTCTGCAGACAGTGTGGTCTAGAGATTACTGCTGGGAGGCAGGACTCCTGGGCCCAAATTCTCCCAATGCAGCTGCTCTGGTGCCAGCATAGGGCCTGTAAAAGGGTCTGGCCAGGTCTTCTCTAGGCTCTGCTGCTTCCCAGCTGCCTCGCCTGCCCCCTGAAAGTCACTCCAGGCCAGCCCAGCGCACAGCTGGCCTGGGACTGGATGAGCACAAGGAGGCCCCCACTGCCAAGCTGCCCAGTGCACTCCGCAGCTTCAGGATTTGGACACGGGATCCTACTTTCAGTTCCACCACTGGTTGCCAGCCCTGCCGCCATCTCTTTGTGGGACCATTCCCAGGCTGTTGGGTGTGCTGGAGACACCAGTGTAGCTAGCTATCCAGCAATCACTGCCCCGATCCATGCCTCAGTTTGCCTATCTGTACAATGGGGATAATAATAACACCCCCCCCCCTTACAAGGGCAAACACTTCATAGACCCTCTGACTCAGGCCACACAATAGGGGGAGGGATTGCTCAGTGGTTTGAGCATTGGCCTGCTAAACCCAGGGTTGTAAGTTCAATCCTTGAGAGGGCCACTTAGGGATCTGGGGCAAAAATCAGTACTCGGTCCTGCTAGTGAAAGCAGGGGGCTGGACTTGATGACCTTTCAAGGTCCCTTCCAGTTCTAGGAGATAGGTATACCTAGAGGGAGAGGCCATCTTGCACCTTGTGTCGTCATTTACACCTGAGAGACGTGGGGTAATTGCTTCTACCTCATGGCTCTCTGTGCACTCACCCCAGCAGTGGCATTTCACACCCATGTAAATGGCCACCCAAAGCACGCGGTGGGAAGTGGGGGAACCAAGCCCTGCATGTTACTGCTGTGAGAACCTGCCACCCGCCCTCTTGACCAACTGGGGATTGAACTGGGCGCCCCCAGAGCTAAAACCAAGAGCTGCTCTAGCTTGAGCTAATGCTCCATGGGGCACTTGCACAAAGAGCTTAGGAGACTTCAGGTCTGTCTACACTGCAATTTAAACCCTGCGGCTGGCCTGTGCCAGCTGACTGGGGCTAAGGGGCTCTGCTAAGGGACTGTTTAATTGCGGTGTAGCTGTTTGGGCTCGGGCTGGAGCTCAGGCTCTAGGACCCTGTGAGGTGGGAGGGTCCCAGAGCTCAGTCTGGAACGTCTACACTGCAATTAACCAGCCCCTTAGCCCTGCCAGCGATGGGGGTCTAACTGCAGTGTGGACACACCGTTTATTGGTTCTCTCACGACCACGCTGGAGAAAGGAAAACCAATCATATTGCGGTCTGGGGAAAGGGAGATCCTTCCAGTATAACCATTTCCTAGCCGCTCAGCAACAAAACCCCTTTTTAAGCCCCAGAGCCAGAGATGTTCCTGTGCACACTGAGGCTGGTAGACACCAGAAACAGACAGGGTGGCCGAGGCATATGGAGCTGGTGCCTCTGCAACGGGCAGCTGTGGAGGGTGCCCAGATGGGCCGGAGGCATGGAGGGTCTGTCCGCTGGAATGTCCCCTTGATTAGCCAGAAGGGTTGCCAACCCTCCAGGATTGTCTTGGGGGCTCCAGGAATTAAAGATTAATCTTCCATTAAAGATTATGTTGCGTGATGAAACCTCCAGGAACACATCCAACCAAAATGGGCAACCCTAGAATCCAGGCTTGTGCGTGGCGGAATGAGGCAGAGATTTCCAGTACGGCAGCTGCACGGCTGCTTAGAGCAGCGTCATCCATCAGCCACACGCCACTGCGGGAGGATGTGGGATCCTTCGAGCAGCATGGTAATAATGACCCCTGGCTGCCATCTGACCTTTCACCTCCGCAGGGTGACACCCACCCCACCTCCAGCTCCTTTCTCGCCTTGTCGTTCCCCGCCTGCTCAATAAACAGCGCCGCTTGAGTGAGAGCTGGAAACGGGAGCTGTCGTGCCGGAAGAATTATTAACTGATTATTCTGAAGAGGCACCTTGACCTCGGGAAGGTGTCTGTGAAATCCGCTGAGTCCTCTCACTTAGTCTTAGCCAGAGCTTGGAACACAAACGCTCTGGACGGCTCTCGCGTTTGAAAGCCAGCTGGAATTTTACTGCTGTTCTCTCAGCCCAGCAGCCTGTGGCCGGAGACAGGCCAGAGCCAGATGCTTCAGAGGAAGGCACTGCCCCTGCGAATGCACCAACGGGCAATATTACGTTGTAATAAACCAATGGCCGGGCAGGACTTCAGGGATGTGGCTCTGAGATCGCAGGCCCCTGCCAGTTACCTCAAAGGGCAGCGCTGTTGCCAGGAAAAGGCCATTGCCACACGGTTGTGTGTTTGTGATTCCAGCCAGCAGAGGGCAGTCATGGTCACACACGAACTAACTGGACAGACTGTTTGAAAAGTTCACAACACTTTGAAAAAATCAGGAGTGTTTTTGCAAAAACTATTTACCTCTCTATAATTTCAACTGTCTGCCCCAAGCCCGATTCAGCCCAGGCGGCGCATTACGTCCACGATGGGGAGCTGGTGTTTCTGCCTGACCCCAGCTGGTGGCCAGCTTTGCTCCCTGAAGCATGAGGGCCCCGGCAGACACACAGGCAAAGAAGAGAGTTTGCTGACTGAGCCTTGTGACCACATGACCAACCAGAGGCAAGAGGTAAAGCAGAGCTGGCAGATCCATCCAGGGCTGGAGGGGGGTGACTGCCACCTCTGAGAAGAGGGGGACAAGAGGCACCTCCCTGAGCACCCATCACCTCGCCCCACGGGTGACGGATCCCATCTGCTAACAGCAGAGACTTACAAAACTGAAGCCAGAGAGACTGGGATTTTCAAAAGAACCTAGGGGAGTTAGGCACCCAGACTGCCCAACTCTCTGACGCTCTTTGTGTCACTCGTACTCCTAGAAAATCCCAGGATCAGGCCTGGCTGCAGTTTTCATCCAGCTAAGAGTTACCTCGAAGCTTCTGGCCATTGCCTCCTGGTTGGGAGCCGGCAAACTGACCTGGACACACGATGATGCTTTTGAAGGCACAGCAGCTGATTGCGTCATTTAAATAGATTTCTCTATTCACTGATCGCTTTTTTCTTAGGTGCATTCCAGCATCTGATGATTTAGACTAGTCTAGCGAGGTGTGCTACTGCTGGGGAGGAGACCTAGGACAGGGGACATATTGGGTGCCGTAGGCGTGCGCAGCACATTTCATTAGAGTGTGCACTCAGGGAATGTTTTTTTTAAAGGCAAACATTTATTGAATACTCAATCATAAAGGACATTATTTTTATTCATCAAACAAACTAAAGAAACTAAAACTTAACTAAACTTAATTTTTTTTAAATGAACAACTACACTTAAATTAAAACGCAAAGCCACTTTTTTTTTGGGAGACATTAGGGTGTGCCTGGGCACACCTGGCACACCCCGTACGCACGCCTATGTTGGGTGCCTTGGGGTGCCTTAAATCTGCTTTGCCAGCATGCCTGCTATTCCAGGAGCTGGCAGTGAATGAAAGGGGCTGGATCACTTGCTAATTGTCCCATTCTGTTCATTCCCTCTGAAGCACCTGGCAACGTCCACTGTCAGAAGAGAGGATATTGGGCTGGATGGACCGTTGGTCTGACCCAGTATGGCCGTTCTCATGTTTACATATAATGTGCTCGAGGTCTCGTTCCCCTGGACACAGACGGAACACACAACAGGAGGCAGTTTCCTTGCTCACAATATCCAAGCCTGCCTTTCCAGCCAGTCCTGTGCCCCAAGGAGCTCTGTCTCCCAGCTCTCTCTCAAGGCTACACTCACGGCTGCCTTTCTCACTGTCTGCCGGTTTCCTGTCTCTCAGACTACACGTACCTGCAACCAATCAATCCCCTAGCTCCTGCATATCACAATTAGCCCTGAGGAAACCCCGCCGCCCACACAGCTTCATGATCATGTGGCCCATTGCCTTGGGCAGTGGCTTACGATTGTATCAGCTGTCACTACACAACGGGACATTTAATTGTTCCTTCCATGTAGCCTGAAATGAAAGGTGCTTAGTAACCCATCAGCTTTAACCAGCTCTGTAATTGTTTATAGCTCCAAGACCCACTGGGCAGCAGCCATTCACACCTTCCAGCAGAAGACCTAAAATAAATCTGACCCCGCTGCTGCTACACTGAGACCACTGCCTATTGTGCTGACCAATATTGTCTCTTTGTTTCTTTGTGCTCCCCCATCAGCCTGTCTGTCTCCACCTGTTCTCTCCTCTCTCACACTTCAACTGGAAGCTCTTCGGGCAGTTTGTTTTGTGTTTGTACTGCACCTAGCGCAGTGGGGTCCTGGGCCGTGAGCAGGGCTCTACCCTCATACAGATTCATGCATAACAATACAGCTGGACTTTATCCACATGGCAGCAGTGATCACTGCAGTTTGCCCCTTGCGGTTTAGCTGGTAACAGTTGCATTTACATTCACATTTTCTGACTCTTTGGGTCTGATTCTCCTCCCCCTTACACTAGTTTTGCACTAAGGGCTGGTCCACATCTAAAAATTAGATTGACCTAGCTACAGCGCTTAGGGCTGTGAAAAATGTCCTGGCCTGGGCGACGTAGGTAGGGTGACCTACCCCCTCGCTGTCGATGCAGCTAGGTTGATGGAAGAACCTAGCTACCGCCTCACGGGGACAATCCTGGAAAAAGCCCGTCTGTCGCTGTAGGCAGCGCCTACACCATGACGCTGTCGTGTAGACACAACCTGTGTAATCCCACTGATTTCAATGGCCTTACTCCAGATTTACACCAGGGGAACAGAGAGCGCAATCCGGCCCCGTGTCTGACCCTGCTCCCCCCACTCTTTGCATGGTATTTGCCTGCTCAGACCGAGCTCTTTGGAGCAGGTTCCGTGGGCCAGATCAGAGTAGCGCCATTGATATCAGGGAGTGATTTACACCCAGGGGGGATCAGGCCCATTGACCACCATGTGCCCAGGCAGCCCCTCGCAGAATGCAAACCATAGCCTCTAGCCATAATGCCCAGCCCTTTCCCAAGGACATGGGCCTCTGCATGTAGCGAGGCAGCCGCTGAAAAGTTCCTCTGAGGTTGGCTGGAAGAGGCCTTCAGGCCCCACCTGTGACCGCAAACCCGTTGGGCTCCCTTTTGCTTTTCCAGCTGGGATCTCGGCGCTCCGGAGATGCACTCAGCGATGCTGGACCAAATCCTCGTCTGCTCCACTAGGATGAGCCAACTGAACTCAGAGGGGTTGGCAGCGAGAGGAGACGCCTGCAGATGCCACGCAGGGAAGGCACCAGTGTGAGCTGCCCCCCACCAGGAACAGGGACTGCTCCACTGAGACATGCTTATGCAGACCCCCAGCACACCGCACTCAGCAGCGCGCTCCCCAGCACACACCGGGGTCCTCGGGGTTCCTGTGCCGGGTTTCGCTTCAGCCCGTAGGCGCCAAGCGTATCCTATTTGTGCTTCCGAGCCCGGCGGGCACTCAAGCTTTCACCCTATTAACACAGCACTCTGCTATTGCCCCTTCTGTCCGAGGGTCTGGGAGCCTCTCAGAAACACGGGGTCAGATCGCTGCTCAGAACTAACCACTCCCCACTGTACAGCACACCTTCCCGGGGACAGGCTTTGGCCCGTTAACTGGGCTCCAAGATTACCCTTATGCCGTAGATGGTGAAACTGAGGCACGGAGCAGTGAGGTGACTTGCTCCAGGGCACAGAGCAAGTCAGTGGCAGAGCCAGGAACAGAACCCAGGAATCCTCTCCCTCTCCCGCCTAATAACCACTAGCTAGGCCATCCCAGAGTCAGGAAGAGAACCAGGAGCCCTGGCTCCCAGGCGTCGCCCCTCCTCCAACTGCCTGTCCAATGCTGTCGTATTTCCGCTGTATCTGCTAGCTCAGCTTTCTAGTTCTCCCACTTAGGCCACTGCTGCAACAACCAAGTGGATGATGTGCTCTGTCGTTAACCTGTCAGCTCCAACCCTCCCACGGTGGCCTAGCATGCCAGCAGCCCCCTTCCCTGCGCCCTGTTCCCAGCGGTCCTGGGCAAGCCAGGGACAGGCACATTCCCTGGTGCTGCTGTGCTCTGCACTATCCGCCAGCGAGGGATCATTTGCTGAACATTGGAAGGGGCTACTTTTTAACCTGGGATTCCTTTCCCCCTCCTTTTGGCTGGTCACTGCGCTGCATGGTTCCCTGGCAACGTGACCAGAGATGAAACGAGACCTCCATCACAGCACGGCACACAGTACCCGCCCTCCCAGCTTCCCCGCTCCAGGAAAGGACTCCTGGCCTTAGGAGATGTGCTGAAGCCACAGGAACGCAGTGCAGACACCACAGTCATCGGCGACCCACACCCGTGCCTACAACCTGACATACGTAAGAACATAAGAACATAAAAACGGCCATACTGGGTGGGACCAAAAGTCCATCTAGCCCAGTATCCTGTCTGCCAACAGTGGCCAATGCCTAGTGCCCCAGAGGGAGTGAACAGAACAGGTAATCACCAAGTGATCCATCCCCGGTCGCCCATTCCCAGTTCTGGCAAACAGGCTAGAGACACCATCCCTGCCCATCCTGGCTAATAGCCACTGATGGACCTATCCTCCATGAATTTATCTAGTTCTTTTTTGAACTCTGTTATAGTCTTGGCCTTCACAACATCCTCTGGAAAGGAGTTCCACAGGTTGACTGTGCATTGTGTGTGTCCGACAGGAGGGACCAAACCCTGAAAAGCACAAGGCCGTACCAGCCGGACCACAGATGTAAACTTAGCTGCAGGTAGCAAGCTGTTGTAGTTAATCAGGTGCCACCACTAGAGGGAGACATGCTGGCCCAGTGTATTACCCTTGCAGCGAAGAACTGATTCTGCTCCAGAACCACAGAGCCGAACCATCGGGGGCCGTGTATCAGGGTTCATAGCCTCTGCAGGTTTTCAGATTCTAGAAGGCAAATGAAAGTCATGCACTGCAGTCTGGCTCTTCCATCTTCCTCTTCCATCCAGTAGGGGGCAGCAGTGCATGCACATGCCCTGAGCCCGGCATTAGTCTGCGTTAACAAGGCATTTCCTTCTATCAGTGTTTCCTTTCTCCAGTGCTTTTCTCGGGGCGCACAAAGGCCTTGCTTTGGGAATGCAATTCCTCGCAATTGTTCTCCAGATGCCCAGCTTTCATTTAAAGGAAAAGTTAAGCCTCTTGCTGTTCTACTCATGAAGAAAGCCTTGAAAACACACAGTGCGTGTACCTGATGCAGCAGCGTCTGCCTGAGTCTGCAGAGAGCCTGAACCAATAGCTCTGAGAGGTGTGAGCTGCCCCATTGATTGCACCACCGTTAAGTAATTGCCCAAAGCATGTAAGAGGAGAGAGTGAGGGTCAGAATACAAAGAGCTACTTCAGCCTTTCCCAAGCGGTGAGGCACGCCCCCTGGGAGGGAGGGTAGGAAACACTAGCCGTCTTTATGACACTTGTTAATAATGGGCACATCTTCTGCAGGGGACGTGGATGGTGCATACGCCCCTGGCAGGGCTGCAGGGGGCACAGCTGCATTCAGCTTCTGAAGTGGGGGCTCAGCTTGCCGACGCATGGGAAGCGCAGTCTTGCACTAACTCCTCTGGCTCTGAAGCTGTTGCTAGCCGGTCCTGGCATCGTGCTGGAGCCCTGGAGCTCAGAGGGAATTGGCGGAGACATAAGTGGCAGGGCTGCCGGAAACAATCCCTAACCCCCGCGCTCCCAGATACAGTTTCCTACCTTCTCAAGGCAGGGGTCGTCCACGACAGCCCCACTGGCTCTGTCCTTCTCCAGCCCTATTCCCTGCACAACTCACCGTGAGCTGCAGGCTGGGTTGGGGTTTGCCAGTGATCCCTGTTACAGTAGATCAGATCTGAGACTCAGGGCTGCGATTTTCAAAGGCGCGTAAGGCCCTGAACCCCGTTGGATTTCAGTGGAAACCGGGCCCCTAACTCACTTTGAAGACCCCAGCCTGAGCGTCTTGCCCTTGAAAGCAATCTAACACCAGCCCCAGAAAAGAGACAACAAATGTGCTAGGAGAGCTGCACCGTGCTGATGAGATCGGCCTCCCATATGCTCACAGCCGTGACATGACGGCTTCTTTTCCTTTCCATTCGCTTAACTGCCTTGCCAGAGCCGGTGCTTAGCACTTCTCTCCGCTCGTCAATTGCACACTCCTCCGAAGGGCGCCCATATGGCGCACAAGGATGGGAGCACTCCGGTAGGTTGGCGGAGGGCAGGACGCAGGCCGTTGGGGCGCCTACCATGCGGTTTCCTCATTAGCGCTGAAGCTGAAAGCTCTTTGTGTTTGTTTTCCTTCAGCTGCCCTCAGGAGGGAGCGGTGCAACGGCACAGCCAGTCATTAGACACACAGAGCCGGGTGGAACGCGGGCTCCCGACGGGACCCACGGGGGATATTACCTCGGAGCCTTTGATGCGGACATTCCTGCTCACAGGAGTGGATGCTGCCAGGAGCAGGTTGAACTGCTGTGGGATCGTGCTAAAGGTGGCCTGCGGAGGGAAATCAATGGGGGTTGCTTGTGTCCTTCTTTGTGACACAGGGAGACAGTGTGTGTGTGTGTGTGTGTGTGTGTGTGTGTGTGTATTTAGTGGGGGTGGGGAGTGTTTTCTGCTTGTCATCTCCATTAGCAATTGCCTACCCTGTTTTCCTGGAAGACACTAAAAGACTCTAGAGTTATAACATCATGATGGCCAAGGAGGTGAGACTTGACTGATCAAGAAGGGGAGGGGCTTTTAATGAGATTTAGTACCTCCAACCCCAAGAGTTCACATATCAGGAGTCAGGCCCCACAAATCAGGAGACTGGCTTTAACATCATGAGCTTTTTAAAAAACGATCCGTTTTGCATTCAGCTTCTGAGCGTTTAACGCACACACATCACATTTTCCAGCTTTTCCGGGCCATCAGGAGGGCTGGAAACTTCCTTTTTTCCCCAGTGGAAATCAGGTTCTCTTGATCCCAGCAGCTGGAGCTTTAAGAAACCCCCCAAGATCGTGAGACTCAAGATAAAGTCACCAGGTTTGGCAACGCTGTAGATTGATTCAGACTCTGGTTTTGTTGACCCCCACTAGCTCAAACACCTGCCACACAGCTGGAAGAAAAGTTCTTCTGTTACATAGAATCACAGAAGATTAGGGTTGGAAGAGACCTCAGGAGGTCATCTAGTCCAACCCCCTGCTCAAAGCAGGACCAACACCAACTAAATCAGGAGTCTCAAACACGCGGCACGTGGGGTTATTTCCTGCGGCCCGCCAAGCTCCCCACGCCCCTCCCTGCCCCCCCCCGAGTTATTTCCTGCGGCTGCCAAGCTCCCTTTTCCCCCGCTCCTCCTCCCCCCAGCGCCCCACCTCCCCACTCCTCTGCCTACCTCCAGGCGCTTCCTGCAGCCAAACAGCTGTTTGGCGGCGCTTAGCGCTTTCCAGGAGGGAGTGGGGATGAGCGGGGAGCCGCACGCTCAGGGGAGGAGGCGGCAGAGTTGGGGTGGGGACTTTGGGGAAGGGGTTGGAATGGGGGCGGGAAGAGGTAGGGCAAGGGTGGGGCCTCATGGAAGGGGTGGAGTGGGGCCAGGGCTTTTGTACCTTTAAAGGTGTCAGTGATGCAGCCCTCGGGCCAATGTACTAGTCCTCATGTGGCCCTTGTGGTGATTCGAGTTTGAGATCCCTGAACTAAATCATCCCAGCCAGGGCTTTGTCAAGCTGGGCCTTAAAAACCTCTAAGGAAGGAGATTCCACCACCTCCCTAGATAACCCATTCCAGTGCTTCACCACCCTCCTAGTGAAAAAGTGTTTCCTAATATCCAACCTAGACCTCCCCCACTGCAACTTGAGACCATTACTCCTTGTTCTGTCATCTGGTACCACTGAGAACAGCTGAGCGCCATCCAGATTCAACCCTTCCCAGGAAGGCTGACATTGCTCACAACCCCTATCTCTAGCGCCTCCAGTGAGTCCTCCAGCAACACCAGCCTGGGGATAATAGAGTTGACGGGAAGGGATCGCCTTGGTCATCTAGTCTGACATTCCACGGAACACAGGCCAGGAAACATGGCCCTAAATATCTGCACAAACCACCCATCAGAAACAATTCCCCTTTCCAGCCTTCTACACGTGTGGCAAAGAAGCAATAAGAGGCCCACGTCCGTTCTTTCTCCTTTGCAGGCACTGTTACGGGTCAACTGCATAACACTGTTCCCTTCTCAGGCTGGAATTCCGGAGGCAGGGGGCGGGGAGGGGTTTGGTAGCGAAACAGAGACACTTTTTTCCAATGCAGATCAGTAAGAGTGAAAGCTCTTAGCAGCTGATGGCTCTTCGGAGGCCTATGTGGAGTACGTTTGGTGGGTCAGTTTGTGGCTCGCGTGCGGGTGTCTGTGGGGATGTCTACACAGCAAGCCAAGATGCGACTCGGGCAGACATAGCCATGCCAGCATGGCTAAAAATAGCAGAGTGGCGAGGTGCGTCCCAGAAGCCCACGCCATCGCAGCTACACTGCTGCTTTTAGCCATGCTAGAGTGGCTGTGTCTACCCGAGCTGCAATCACACCTCAGATTGCAATGCAGACGTGCCCTGGGTTTAAAACCAACCCCCGGGGATGGAGCTCGCTGGCTGAGTGAGTCCTGGGGCCCAAATTCACTCCCCAGATTGGCTGCGAGGCACACAGTCAGTGCGATGATGTCCCACTGTGGCTATTCTGTGGTATAAATCTTCGCAGGAACATAAGGCTTGCCAGACTGGATCAGCCCTGAGGTCCGCCTCTGACAGTGGCCAGCAGCAGGTGCTTCAGAGAAAGGTGGCAGAGGTGGGATAATCTGTCCCCCCCACACACATTAGGTCTCATCTCACCCTCTGACAGGTAGAAGGTGGCTTACCCCGGAAAGCACAAGGTCTAATATCCCTGCCAGAATGTGATGTGATTCATTGTGATCTGGATATTCCTGATATCCATGTAAATGTCCAGTCCCTTTGGAGTCTTATTATCATCTTGGCCTCAATGACGTCCTGTGGCAATGAGTTCCACAGCCTCATCACGCGTTATGTGAAAAAGAATTTCCTTTGATCGCTTTTGAATTCCCCACACTCCAATTCCATTGAATGTCCCCTTGTTCTTGTGTTAGGAGACAGGCAGAACAGAAGGCCCCAATCTCCCTTCTCTAGTCTCATAAGTATTATATAGACATTTTATAGACATTCATCTCCTCTTTCTCATAACAATCCCAATCCTTTCAATCTCGCTTCAGAGGCTCTTGATTCATCTCCTCGCCCCTCCTTGACCCCCACCAATTCAGTATCCTTGGAGAGATGGAATCCTCAGTCCTGCAGTACCCAACGAAGCTGCACCCCAGATTTATATAACGGCATTGGAATATTCTCCAGCCTGTCCCTTATGCATCCCAACAACTTGTCAGCTTTTTGGACCACAGCTGCCCATGGAGCGGAGGTCTCCATTGAGTTAGCTATGCTGACGCCTTGAGATGATACCATGAATTTAAAACCCTGGAAGGTGCATGAGCAGCATACAATGTTATAAAAAGCTGCCTTCCAATCCCGACTGGGTACCCGAAACTGTGGGCAAGCTGCAACTTAAAACACCCTCTGCAGACAGTTAAAAGGCCAGAATCTCTGTGGTCACCTTCCAGGACCTAAATTCAGGGTTGGCTTGTTCCCACTTGCAAGAGTTGACGCTGCCGTAGCAGTCATGGGCACTGCAGGCGATTGGCCTGCTCTGGTTGCTCACGGTGCCAATCAGGCATTGCCAAGGTGACAAAGATACTCTGAACTCAGGTCTGCAGAGGTAAGGAGCTACTGGTGCAAATGACAGAGCGCCCTCCGTGGCCATTGGAGTCCGCAGGGGTCAAAGGCTCCTAGCAACGCTTGGAAACAAGCCGCAGGATGGAGGTGGAAGGGAAGGAGCCGATTTCCCCTTCCTGCCTGGGCTGTCACCCAATTTATCCAACCCGGATTGGCCTCCTAACGACCCCATCAATAACCCCCGCGCCCCATCTGCTCCCCGTCAGCCGCAATCCGCCGCCATCCCCTCACTCACCGCTTGGGCTCAGCTGCTTGGGCTCATTTTTCACATCTCTAATTCAACCCACTTAATACGTGGCGTGACAGTCGTTACGGGTTTCATATGCATGTATTAAATGCGAGTTACTGTCAGCCGGGGAGATTGATGGCCCCTGTAGGCAGACGCTGTGCTGGTGGGTCAATAAATCTTGACATGGGCAGAACACAAAAGGATAATTCAGTGGGAAGTGGTTAAATGTGGAGCCTGGCAGCGCCAGGCCTGTCCCTGTGCCAGAGATGCTGGGGGCTTAGGAACAGAGGCAAGATGGCAGCCCTCACCCACAGTCCTGGGTAGGGGGCAGCGCACGGGCTCTGCCCTTCCAGAGCTCCGGGATGTTACCATGTGCTCCTTGGGACAGTGCCCACACCTCCTCCTGCCCCCGTTGAGCCAGTCTGCACCCCGGGTCACCCAGAGGGAGCAGCCTCTGTACCCCTATTTACAAGGACTGCTATTGTCCCTGGCCCTTGCACTGGGCAGGCCAGGTGGGCCGAAGGCTCCCCCTGCCCTCGGCTCACAGTCTGGCCCCAGCAGGGCTCTGGATAGGCCCTGACGGGGCCGGTCATTTGTTCTCTTGGGGCCAGTATGGTTTTGCCCCAGGTCAGCCCCCCCTGGGTGTTTGTGTTACCAGCTCTGCGGGAGTCTAGTCGCCTGTGCCGGGCCCTGGTTGGTGCCTGGCGCTCAGAGGAGGCGGAGCTGCTCTGTACCTGCCCTTCCTTTGCCAACCCCCTGCGCAGGACAGGACTCCACCCCCGAGCTGGGTGACCCCCACCTGCCACCCAGGGTGCTGTGACGGTGATTGGCTGGGAAGCAGGGGGAGATCCAGGGCGAATGGACGGCTGTGTACTGGGATGGAACACAGAATGGGGGATCCCTCTTAGAGGCCCAGTCCTGCAAACTGTGCCTGCAGCCAGGATGTGGGGGGCAAGCAGTGGGGAGCCCCCAGCGGAGATGTTCTGCAGATGCTGCTAGAGGCACAGCCATGGAACCCCTGACCCCACTCCTCCGCTGCACGGTGGGGCGCACAGAGTCCCCCCACACCTGGTCACAGCTCTGAAGTGTGAACGCCTTCGCTCCTCACCCTAACATCTGAGTGTCTCCATGATACGAATCTCTCTGGAGACCCCAAATTCGCTCCCTCCTGCTTTGTCCACATCAGAGCCACACAGGTTTGCAGGACGGGGCCCCTCTGCAGCTGTGGAGGAGGAGGAGGCTGGGGTCCTTCTAGATGAAGGCATCTATCGAAGGTACCATTAGTATTAATGATTATTATTTAATAGATTAGTAAAGATTCCATCTGGCATTTCCCCCTAAATCATCCCCAGTATTCTGGCCAAAAGCCAATGCAGGTAATTGCTGTCTGTCTCTTTATATCCCCCTGGCTTTCGTGCTCTTCGCTAGCTGTTCGGAATTGTTGTGGAGATTACAGCTGCCACATTCCCCTCCAGAGATGGCTGCATTTCCGTGCTGACCTCTAACCAGTATTGCTGTGTGGCTGTTAACCAGCTGCTGCATTCCACTCCAGAGCTGGCTGTATTTCAATGCTAGGTGAGTGACCCCTGTGCAGCATTACTGCACACTGTAAAACAGCTACCTTGTTCCACTCCAGAGGAGGCTGCATTTCAGCCCTGGGGATATGACTTCTAACCAGCATTGCTGACTGGCTGTTAACCAGCTGCTCCGTTCTACTCCAGAGGGGGCTGAATTTCAGTGCTGGGGGGGGGTCTGACCTCTAACCAGCATTGCTGTGTGGCTGATAAGCAGTGGCTGTGTTTCACCCCAGCAGTGGCTGCATTTCACTGGCAGAAGTGGTGGTTTGGGCTGTAAAGTTCATTGGGATAAGAGGCATTATATAGTCCTTACTGCTGCTTAGAGCATGTGGGGTTTGATCACCTTGCATAGACATCAGCACAATCTCATTCTCTAGAGCCCTGAACCACACTGGTCTGAAAGGCAGGATGCCTTTCCCCTGGACAGGAAGAGGAGTGGGGAGCGATCATTTCCACTCTGCTCTGGTTATTTCTCTCCAGGTGTCAGGGAGTTATTGCATCACTTATGGAAAACCTGCGCCGTAAAATCCTCGTCTCCCACTGACCCAGGCTCCCCATGCACATGCCCTCAGCTAAAGGGACCCTGCAGCTCTAACCACCGATACGTTCTTAAAAACCAATGCCCTGGCCTGTGCTCGCAATAACACAATGGGCTATGAACAGGGAAAGGGGGTTTTCAGTCTACCTCACCCTTCACCAGTCATGGAGTTTTGGTTGTGGCCTGGGACAGTAACAAGCTCTACAGGGCCCTCATCCCAGCAGGGACTGAGCATCACCCCCAAGCCACATCAGGAGGGAGGGACGTTTTCTCTCTATTTTAGACAAGGGTGTGCACTACAGGCTCTCTAGTGCGCTTTAAAGCACACCAGCAGGGTCTACTCAGACCAATGAAGGCACAACATGTTAGAGTGCTTTAGAACTCACACCCCTGTAGCGTAGACAAGCCCTAAACACCTTTGAAAATCTGGCTCTTGGGAGCTTAAAGGCCACTTTCACTGAGACTCTGGGGGCGTCTGCACTAGAGCAGCTACAGCGGCACAGCTACGGCTACAGCTCCATCTAAAACTTAAGTCAACCTAGTTGCATCGCTCAAGGCTGGGGAAAATGTCCTGCCCTGTGCAACGCAGACAGGTCGACCTAACCCCCCAGGGTAGATACCAGTAGGTCGATGGAAGAACTCTTCCCCCATTGACCTAGCTACCTCCTCCCAGAGAGGTGGATTGCCTCCAGTGCACCAGAAAAATCCTTTCCGCTAATACAGGAAGCATCTATGCTACAGTGCTGGAGATGTGCCGCTGTAGTGTAGACATACCCTAAAGTCGCTTCAGTCCAGATCATGGAGGTATTTAATGCCTAATTCCCAGGAGGTGGGTGGGAGCCCCTGAGTGGGACAACGCTCCTCTACAATCCTGGGCCAAAGAACAACTTGCCCCAGGGTACACACCCAGTCTGTGGCAGCACTGGGATTTGAACCCACATCTCCTGACATCTCAGCTATTGCTCAGTCCATTCGACAAACCATTTATGGCTAGACAGAACCCTTAGCTTCAGCTGAGCCAGGCCCTAGTATTCCACCCAGAGATTCCTGCATCAGGCCTGTGACGTCTAAGATATTGGGTCTCTTTTCATTTGCTTTCTAGTTGTCTGTTTCACTCCCTGGGCCATGTGCCCTACAAGGGTTCTCAAACTGGGGGTCGGGACCCCTCAGGGGATCACAAGGTTCATACATGGGGGGTTGCGAGCTGTCAGCCTCCACCCCAAACCCCGCTTTGCCTCCAGCATTTATAATGCTGTTAAATATATTAAAAAGTGTTTTTAATTTATAAGGCGGGGGTCGCACTCAGAGACTTGCTATGTGAAAGGGATCACCAGTACAAAAGTTTGAGAACCACTGCCCTAGAATAAGGCTGCAGTTGTGATGACAGACACTGGAAAGGGATGTCTGTATACAAAGGAAAACCAGTGTGAATTGGCATATTAAATATTGATATTAATGGACACTGGTCTAATAAAACTTGAGAGTGTTTTTTACAGTTACTGTGTGCTAGCAAAATAACAATTGGCCATTAAACGTGATGCCACCTTACCCATTAATAAGAGCATAGATTTAATAAGGTGTGTTAAGCAGAATGCCATGTAACCACCAACCGGTTATTAAAAACACCAATTAACAGCTGCAGTGGATGGGAGCTCCTTAAAGACTTCTCCAGCCTCCATAAAAATTGTTTTTATTAATCAATTATTTCTTTTTTTTTACCACGGCGCGTAAAGCCGACACAAGAACAGCAGCACGTACCAAGGCTGTACAAAGAGCCAATAACCTCTTACACCCTGCTCTTCACCACGGCTCGGTTTGAGCCTTTGGCTGGTAGCTCATTGCCAGCAAATGGATCAGGATTTTATTATAAATCCCTTTGTTATTCCTGGCCATTCAGAATGAAGATCACCTTTTTGTTCTGTTTGGACACAGCTCAGCACCCGGGGGTCCTGGTCTGTGACGGTGGCACCCAGATGCTATAGTAGTACAAATAATTAATAGTAATGTTAATAATAACATTCAGAATCGTACAGATCATTGATACAAACCTACTGGAGTCCAGGAGCCTGAACATGCATTCAGTTGTGATTCTCTAATGGGTGAAATTCACCGCAGTACAGAGACAACACAACGCCAAGGCCCCATAAAGCCAAGGCCCCATAAATCTTATGCTGACTGTCTGCTAGGGACAGTCTGGTTTTTGGCTTCTGTGTCCAAGTGCTCAGCCACCTCTAGTCACAGCTCTCCCATTCCCATGAGGTAGGGAATCCTTAGTCTGATTTCTATTACAGTAGTACCTAGGACCCCACTGTGCTAGGTGCTGTACAAACATAGAACAAAAAGACAGTCCCTGCCCCCACCAGCTCACAATCTGAGCATAAGGCAAAAGACAGCAGGTGGCTACAGACACACAGGGGAGCACAAAGAAAGAATGAGACACTAGAGAATATCCTCTTCCTTTTACAGAGACGGGGCTAAAACTAGGTGTCTCCAAACAGCTGTGTATTTGGTTCAGGTGCAGGTCTGAAAAACCAAAAAAAATTATTTCAGGTCGGCTTAAAACAAAACGTTTTAAAATGTTCAGCAAATGGAACATCAAAAAAGGTTTCACTTCCTGGCAACCGAAACGTTTCAGTCGGCACAAAACTGAGACGTTCGTTTCCATTCCAAAGCTGTTAAAAACATCATCAATGACCTTTCTAAATAAAATGGAGGGAAATTCCAAACCAACCGTCTTCCCAGAACGAAAAGGTGAAACGTTCCGTTTCGGAAATGCTCCAACGAACCGTTTCGACCTTGCTGGGTGTTTTTTCTCTTTTTTTTTCCCAACTGGAACAATTTGCCGAAATCGAACCGAATTTGCAAATTGTTTCCGTCAGTGTGAATCTTCATTTTCTGGCCAACAAATAAAAAGGGGGGGGTTGTACTTGAAAAATGTCACCCAGCTGTAAATGAAACAGAGAGGGGAAGGGACTTCCCCAGAACGACACCGTATATTAGTGGCGAAGCCGCACTACGCTGTGCTGGGCCACTGGTCAGCCTGGACGACATGTCTCCTCTCTAGGATAAGAGGCTTCTCTAGCTACCAGCTAGAGGGCATCATAAAAGGAAGAGTTCCCAGCTCACCAGGTCTGGGGGAGTGCGGGCTCTGCAGGGTGGGCCTGTCAAACCCAGAACCGCCAGCCTGTTTCCTTGTCAGAGCTTTTATTGCAGGTGGTAAAATGCAAACGACACCCACTGGTGTTCTAATCTCTCCGATTGCAGGGATGTGACTTCAGCACAGCTCCTCCTTTCCCACAAGCTGGTGTCTCAGGTGCTGGGCACCAGCAGGGACTCTGAGAAATCTGGTCTCAGAAAGGGAATAAGGAGCCTCCTATCATGCAAGTGATTCAGGGGGCCCGGGCTTCCCAGCCAATCATTAGACTTGCTTGTCTTTTACGGGAACATCACACGCTGGTGGGAAAGGCTCTATTTGCAAGACAGGAGCCTGGGAATTATAGGCATCAGTTATTCTATTGACCAACAGGCAAAGCCTCGTGGTGGCTGCTACTAATAAATTACTCTGAGTGGTTTAATTTACAGATCTCAAAGCACTTTACAAAGAATGGTCAGTACCATTACCCCCAGCACAGATAGGGAAATTGGGCCAGTGACATTGCCATATGGCTGTTAAGCAGCTGCTGCCTTCCACCCCAGAAGTGGCTGCATTTCAGTGGTGGGTGAGTGACTCCTGGGCAGCAGCAGAGTGTAGCACAGTTCCTACTTATTTTTTCGCTTTAGGAGCTAAATTGATCAACCTCTCGTGCTGTGTCATGCCCCTGCTGATAGTGATGTATGTAGCCTTCTGAACTGTGATGGCCGATCGGCCATCCGGAGACATGCCAGTGATGCTTGGGGATGGAGGTCAATGTTTGGGGATGCTGGATCATCCCCTTTATCCGGTGCAGGGTGCGAACCTGCCCTCTTGGTGACAGGTCTGGAGGCCTTTTGAAGCCGCTGCAGGCAAAGGAGGAGGCCGGGTGCCAGTGCCCTGCACCTCCCCAGCAGGTGCACGGCTGGGGAACTGCAGAGGAACCCAATTATATCCCAACAATACCTCCACAGATCCCCCCGTGGCCTGTGTCCCCATGTTCCAGCTGGAGAAACTGAGGGGCAGAGGGGCGTGGTGACTTGTCTACGGTCACTGGAGAGTTAAAGAGAAGATCCCAGCAGTCCTGGGCCTGGCTCCCTGTCCAGCGCACTAAGTGTCTTCCACTGACTCCCTACCTAAAGATGGCAACAGAAATCGGTAAGAGAACTTGTCACCACACCAGCAGTTCTCCGGGGACTCGCCATCCGGATGGGCTGCTGCTCCTGCAGCGGGCGATGGTCCCCGGGCGGCTGTCGGGGCCCAGCCATGGGGCTGGCTAGCTCGCCTATCAATATCCGATGTCTTCTTCAGCTGTGGGCTCAGAGAAACACCTGCAGTGCCCTGGGCAGCAGGGCCGGCTCCAGGCACCAGGCACCCAAGCTAGTGCTTGGGGCGGCACCTGGAGGGGGGCGGCGCGGCGCTCTGGCCGCCGGGGGGAGAGCCGAGCCCCCGCCGGGCTCACCGCCCTCGCCCCAGGGCTCCGGCCGCCCTCCCCTCCGGCGCCCTCCCCCCCGCCGCCGGGGGGAGAGCAGAGCCCCCCGGGGCGGCAAAAAAGCCAGAGCCGGCCCTGCTGGGCAGGGAGTTAGGACTCCTGGGCTCTCTTCCGAACTTTCCTGGCAATTTGCTCCATGCCCCTGGGATCTGATAGAGCTCCGGCTCGGTCGCCATTTTCAGTGGGGTGGTTGTAAGGAGTGACAAGGGGGGGGCAGAACACAGGTGGGTCGGGAAGGGGCGTTCCTGCTACGGCACATCCTGAGTAAAGTCAGAACCAAAGCGCTAACGGAAGAGAGACAACAGGCCCCGGGCGCCCCATGTATAATTCATGGCGCTGGGTTTGGGTTTTTTCCCTAGTGTCAGTTTTCATTTTGCTTTGTCTGATAAGTGCTCTCTCCCCGGGAGGCGGCACCCCGACCTCTCCTGCGCGCCAGCCTTTTGTGCAGGTGGCTGAATTAAAAATAATTGCTGTCTAGAGCCGACGGAGACCGCTCCAGTGGTGGCGGTGCAGGAGATTTCCCACTGATTCCGCTGCCCCTAAACCAGAGGCAGCGAAATCCAGCCGGCTTACCAAGCTGCACTGGCAAAACGAAGCACCGGGGCTCTGAGTAAACAGAGCCGACATAAAGCGCTTCCCCCCCACCTGCCCTCTTTGATCAGGCGTCACAGTGCGCCCCGAACACCACCGGGGAAGGGAGAGGAAGATGAAGGGGGTTTGGTAACGCTTTCAATTAGCGCCCCTGCAGCAGCCGGCACGTGGCCTGGGAGGGCTTGTTTGAACGCACTGTTAGTTCTGATACCAGCCCCTGGGAACCTTGAAAACGGAGAGAAGTTTCCTTCAATTGACTCCCCCTGGACACTGTGTGTGCACAGGCTGGCTTGGTTTAGCAGGGCGCATGCTGCTCTCTGACTGTGGTGCTCAACCTCTGCAGACTATTGTACCCCTGTCGGGAGTCGGATTTCTCTTGCCTACCCCCAAGTTTCATCTCACTTAAAAACGTGGGCTTCGGCTTCAGTCCCACACGGTGGGGCTCGGGCTTCGGCTTTCTGCCTCGAGCGCCAGCGAATCTAACGCCGGCCCTGGTGACCCCATTAAAACGACCTCACGACTCACTTTGGGATCGCGACGCACTGCTTGAGCACCGCTGAAAATGCCGAGCAGAATAAACAAGTCATTGTCGGAAGGAAGTTTTAGTTTGTACTGACTCCGCTGGTGCTTTTTATGTAGCTTGTTATAAAACTAAGCAAATGTCTGGATGAGTTGATGTATCCCCTGGAAGAGCTCTGCACCCCCTCAGGGGTACGTGTACCCCTGGGTTGAGAATCACTAGAGCACTGGGCCGTGCCCATGAGTCTGTTATTACATGCAGGGCATACATGCTGATTTGTTATTGTAGGGTTGCTCAGGCGCACAGGGCACTCACACTGGTCTGTTATTGTAGGGTCTCTCCACTTGGCTATGCAAACTGGTTTGTTCTTGTTGGGCTGGTCACCAGGAGCGGCACCAGGGTTTTTGCCGCCCTAGACAGCAGCGCTCCTTCTCTGAGCATTCGGCGGCGGAGGTCCTTCCGCTCCACGTCTTCGGGGCACTTCGGCAGCGGGTCCTGGAGCGAGTGAAGGACCCGCCGCCGAATTTCCACCGAAGACCCGGAGCGGAAGGACCGCCCGCTGCCTAATTTCCACCGAGGGTGGCAAAATACTGCCCCCCAAATCCTGCCGCCCTAGGCGACCGCCTAGGGTCGCCTAGTGGAAGCGCCGGCCCTGCTGATCACAGGGGGCAGACTCCATGCCTAATTTTTAAATACATCGGAGCATTTGTTTTAAAAACATAGACAGGGAAAACTACAGACTGTGGAACCAGATCCCAAGTGAGGGGAAAGGCTGTGGGCCCCCCACCCTTACACCATCCCTTTAAATAAACCTAAGCCAGCAGTCACACACTGCTTGCAGGGATTTCAGTGGCACAGCATGTGGGTAACTGGGTCCAGCCACAAGGGCCACGGGGGTGGAGGAGAGAGAGCAGAGAGAGGGTCTGTTTAGAACATATTCCCATCCAGTTCCCAGGGCACGATCCTGCACTCCATGTGCATCCACATCGCCCCGGACTCCAGCGCGGTTGATGGGTGGCTAAGGAGAAGCAGGACAGGCTTGGGTCCATGGGACGGACCCTGACTGGCACTCAGGACTGTGAATAATGGATTCTTTGTTTCTCTGGCAAATCCAATATGTATCTATTTTAATCATTTTGGCCCAAACTGAAAATTAAACAAAAAAAAATCAGTGAATCAAAAGGTTAAAAAAAAATTTGTTTCAAGTCAACCCAAACATTTTGACTCAATTCTGAGCATTTCAAAATGTTTTTTTTTTAAATGAAACTAAAGAAAAAACTGAAACGAAACATCAAGTTGAATCGAAAAACCGAAATGTTTTGTTCTGAAAACGTTGAACGGAGACGTTTGAAATTTGCCAGGGTTTTTTTTCTGACTGAAACATTCTGGCAAATTTGACACAAATTCGTGCCATCCCACTGGCTCCTTGAATCTGCATTCTGCCCCAAAAACAAGTTTTGTCTGACGAATGTCTCTCGGCTCTACTCAAGAGAGCTGTCTTCCTTTCCTGCCTCTAGCGCTGACTCCCGGGAGACCTTACGCATGTTAGAGGGGGGCTCAGAGTGGGCACTTGGGTGCAGGGCAGTGGATCAGGACACTGACTAATTACAGAAAATAGGTTGGGTGGCTGTAACTAGCCTGTGGAACTCATTGCCACAAGATATCGTTAACTCTGATAGTCCACCAGGATTGAAAAAAGGATCCCAACATCCAGAGCTACACTAGATAGGAGAAAAAAGAGAGAGAGGATACAAACCCAGCTGCTTCAGGGCATGCGCAAACACTAGTGCCCGGGGTCAAAGAGACACTTCCCATGTGGGCAGGTGATTGCATGACTCTTCACAGGGAGCATTTCTGCACCTGGGACAGGACCCTGGCCTGGTTGGCTCACCAGTGTGATGCAATCTGGCAAGTCCTAGGTTCCTGCTCGGGACTGAGTTCTGGTTTGGGAGCCATACGCCAGGAAAGACACTGGCAACCGGGAGAGAGTCCAGAGCAGGGCAGCTGCGGCGCCGAGAGACCCCTACAGCGCTGCGAAGGGTGGCAGCTCCAATGACGTGCACTGACTGCCTCGGCTCACGCCAGAGTCCGGAGAAGAAAGGGTTAAGGGAGGACAAAATGGCTTTAAAAGGCTCTTCCCCGAAGAAAGGTAGCAGGTGCGGGGGGCGAGAAGACGCTCAGCACCCAGGCTACCCCATAGGCCAGGCAGGGGCCCTTAGCACTTCACCCTCCAACCAGCTTCTCAGCACACTACGCGAGGGCAGCTCTCACATGCCAGCCCCTGGGGGGGGGGAGCAGCCTGCCCTGGGGCCTCCTGAGGGCTCTGCCAGATGGCCTGGCTTTCAGGCTTCCCCTGCAGGGACTGATTACTCCCCCTCGCTGTCCGGGCTGGCCCCCCCAGCCACATCATGAACAGCCCCCCCTTTGGGGGGCCTGGCCGATCACTCGCCCAGTTGGCTGCAGCTACCTCTGGGGAGAGGACGCCACCTGGAGACAGGCGCTCGTTACTACGGCTGCCCCTCGCCACCACCCGGGCGCCGCGGCTCACTGTCCCGCAGAGTGGCAGTGACCACAGCAACAGCTAGCACAAGGGCGCTGCGGGACGGCGGGGCTCCCCCGTGACGGCCCCTCTGGCCCAGCCAGGCTGTAGGCGTCTGTCCAGCGCTGGCACCACCCTCACCACCGTGCTGGGAACACACATAAAAGGGGCTGGTGCAATATCCTCTGGGTCGCTGGGTAACGTGCAGCTTGGGTTAATGCAGCAAAGCCCAGCCTGGGCCACACGACCCCCCCAAAGGCCAGGGGTCCTAAGAGGGCAGGCTCCAGCTCCCTCCACTGATGGAGGGATGCAGCCCCTGGTACCCAGCTCCTCCTCCTCCTCCCATGCCATTCCCCCAGTACTCCTGCCAAGGGCCATGGCTGGGAAGTGACTGAGCGTGCTCAGCACTCCCTCCCATGACTATTGGGTCCAGGCCTGGATTTCGGGGAACCCTGGGCAGCACCCAGCCGGGGAGAACCACAGGGTCTGTCTGTGGCTGGCAGCCCCAGTAAAGAATCCCCCAGAGCTTCATTTCAGCCAAGCCCTGTCTCCTCGACACTACAAGGGGCGCCGCATGGTGCAGCGAGAGGGAGGCACGTGGCCCAGGGATAACGGAAGGGGGGAGGCGCGTGGGTTCTGTGAGGTCCCTTTAGGAGCACGGGGGCTCGCAGAAGGGAGCGACTGAGCTAAAGGGCTGGCAAAGGTGCCTCAGCCACCTGTCCTGGAGGGGCGAGGGGAAGCCACTCAGCAACCCATTGGCCTCTTTGCCGAGGCTGCCAGCGAGCGGTCGAGCTGGTAGCTGTGATGCAGACACAGTCACACGCTGACGGGAAGAGTGGCACAGCCAAAGCTATTGGCAGCCCACAGCAAGCTACAAACCCAGGCACCCTCCAGCCGTTCTCCAGTGCCATCGGCTTGCCCCTTCTCCAGGCACTGACCGCCTGCCCGTACAGACGCAGCGCGCTCTCGGAACAGCCGCCCGTCACTGAGACCTACCAAACTCATTCCATCCAGGGTACCGGACCGGGTACCAGGCACAGCTACGGACCCGGCCGAGATTTCAAGCAGTGAGCTAGAGTGGGGAAGTGAGAGGTTTGAGAGCCCTCAGCCCGGCCCCTGGCCTAAACCGCCTGGCCCTTCTCCTTTCAGTTCCACCCATAAGCCGCAGCTGCTGCCACTCACCTCCTTCCCCTGTCTAAGTGGCGAGTGCTGCCAGTGGAAAGTCACCCCAGATGCCAGGGGAAATGGGCAACGGAGACGGGCCCAGAGGGCTTGTATGGACGCTGCAGCGATTACCTGCAGAGAACAGGACAAGAAGCGGAGGCCTGGAGGCAGGATTACAGAGCAGGGGTTCTGATCAGAGGGCACCAGTGGGTGGGGATCCGCTTTCCAAACACATCCGCCTCTGCGGGAGGGAGCTGGCTTGTCTCAAACAGATGGTGCAGGCTAGGAGCAGCCGGAGGCCGGGCTGGAGGGTCCAAGATGAAGGGACTCAGAGCTGGTGCAGGAATCAGGAGGGGGAGATGGTTTAATCTCCTTCCTAATCAATCAGCACCTTTGGGAAGGCACGTACCAAATGGCCCTGCTCCGAGGTGCTCCAGGGTGCTCCGAGGCCCTTCCCAGGCTGAGAGCTCTCAGAGCAGGGCTTTGCTATGGGATTCCCCATGTCAAGGACACACAGAGCGAGGGAGGCCACATGATTGCCTGGGTTGGGACCTGTGGGATTCCCCAGGCTGAGATCTCACCACCACTGATAATGCGAGACTGAGCCCTCCTGTCGCTGCTTTTCGGGGTGGCTTTGGGACCCCAACGACCCTCTCACCAGTCACCTGTGCACACTCAGATCCCTGCCGGCTCAGCAGCAAACAAATCAAACAGTTCATGTACTCCCCCCTCTCCTCCCGCTTTCCACTCACTCGCCCGCTCTGTGTCACCCGCGACCTGGCTCTCTGGCTGGCCAGTCACCCTGCTCGCTGACCTTTGCTCCCTGCACGCTCCCCGCGATTAAAGCGTGGCACAGAGGCCAAGAGGCAAATCCACCTGCCACCTGGGCGTGGATTTGTGAAAGTGCCAGCAGCGCCAGGAATATTTCGGGGGGAGCTGTCAGGTGCTCGGGCTGCCGTGCCAGCCAAGCCGTCACTCTTCCCACACACCCACGCCCAAGTGCATTTCTCTGGAGCGACCGAGGAGCCGAGCAGAGGGAGGAGCTAGTGTCACAGCGAGACAGGAGCTGGGGATTAATGAGGACAGGGGATAAAGCCTCCCAAGTTGACATTTACAGAGAATATCTGAAGAGCACAATTAATCTGGGCCATTATTACACATGAGCAAACGTTTGGTGCCCGGGCTCCTCTCCCCTCCCTTCACTATTCCAAGCACTTTGGTTTGGATCTTGCGAACGCTCCACCACTATGGGGATAAGAAGAGCCCCAGAAATAAGAGGGTGATATCCTGCTGGCAGCTCAAGGACCTCACCTCCTTTACCCGATCTCTAAAAAGCAGCTACTTCTGGGCCGGAACGCAGAGTGACTTTACCCTCGCGCAGCAACGCTACGCAATCATTTTCGGCGGGAAGTGAAGAAATAGCCTGTATCTGACTGAAACTAGAGAGGTGGAATGTAATAACAATAATACCTAGCTCCTACGGAGCGCTTTTCACAGGAGTTCATCACATTACCCACACCCTACAGATGGGGAAACCGAGGCACGGAGTGAGGTATTAACTTGCTCATAGTCATCCAGCAGCAGGGCCAGGAATAGAAGCCAGGTTTCCGAAGTCCAAAACCAGTGCCGTAGCCACTAGGCCACACAGCCTGGTCCCCTGGACTTCAATACGGTCCAGAAACAAGGCTGCCGTGCCTTTCCCTCTGCCCTGGTAGATGCTTCTCCACCCAGGCTCTCTCCCCCTCTCACACAGACAGCTTCCACGTGGGTAACAAGTCCATTAGCCTCAGGACACAGAGCTTAACCTCATTAACCCAGCCTGGCTCTCCATGCCCTAATCATGATTTATTATCGGTTTCCCCTCTTCTTCCTTTGGCCCTCTGACCCCTGCCTGTCTGCCTGTCATGCCACTCGTCAGTGGCCCTGACGCGCCCCAGGCGTGGAGTTACTGCTGGGGCAGTTCCTTGGGAAGGTTCATTGCTTCGCATGTTGCCTTTCTTTGGCGTTATTTTTAAAGGGTCCGTTTTGTGGACCCTGTTATTGCAATGGGCTGCAGTGCCTGGGAATGGCAGGGAGGCAGAAATGAACCGGGATGAAGACTAGCAGCCAGGAAGCATGACTGGGAATCAGGACCTAACCCTGACCCTCTCTACGGCCAAGGCCCTTACTGTCAAACACTGCTCTGCACGTACACCGGCCAGATTCCCAAGGGCTCAGCACCCAGCAGCAACCCCATCTGGCCACAGTCCCACCCGGGCCCCCCAACATGGACCACTCTTGGCCCAATCCACTTGTTTATTTTGCTGCTTACATGAGAGTCAAGCTCTTTGGGCCAAAGAGCCTTTATCTAAAGGAGTCAGAGGGCCTTACAAAGGTGGGGAAGGAGCACTCTCTCTGTTTTACGAGTGGGGAAACTGAGGCACAGGAGCGCCAACACTGGCCCAGGTTCACACTGTGGGTGTTGAGGAGAACCCAGAACTCCTGGCTATTAGCCCCTGGCTGGCCGTGCTGCACTAAGTTCTCTCCTAGCTCTTAGACAGGAAGAAGCTAGAGCGCTACGAAGTTTATGGTACCTGCCCTCCCACCCGCACTCTGGAGCCCTAGATGTGTCCCAGTGCAGTGGTTAGCAGCTGCCTTGCAAGCTCACCTGTCTGTCCTTGGCTTCGAGGAGCAGGAGGGGCACCCTCCCCTAGCTGGCATGCGGAGCCAGCTGCTTCCGGGCAGCACGGCCTCACAGAGCATGGGAATTGCCGGCTCACCTCCAGATCCGTCTAGCCCAACAGCCTGTCTCCAGCCATGACCTCAGGGAGCAGCTGGCTCCTGTGAGTTCCCAGGACCACCGTGCGGGACGGTGCCGGGGCTGGGAACCCCCCTGCACTGCAGGGAGCGCCTGGCAGAAGGAAACGGAGCCCCCAGGGGAACCCAGCTCCTCCCGGCACGGACCAGTTTTGCCTCTCTAGACCCCTCGGATCTGAACGGGCTGGCTCAGCCTGGGTGCTGTAGGGCGCCCGAGGTCAGTGCAGCTCCCGATTACAGGCCCAGGACTCAGAGGTATTTTTCTTAAGAAGGGGAAGTTTAATCTTGGCTCAGGGGGATTAGGCCGGGAGCTCTCCTCTGGGCTTTGTGGGCGGGCGGGTTATCAGAGAGAGGGGCCAGGCCGCTGCACTCGTTCGGTCTTGTATAGGCTGAACCCCTGGCAGGAAGCTAAGGCTCCTTCTCAGGCTTCTCTTGCATCCTTCGGGCAGGTCGTACTCCGGCCAGGCGTCCCTCGCTCCCCCCGCCGCTCTCCTAGCCAAGGGGGCTCTGAGGCGTAAGCTGACTGATTATGGCCCACGCTCCCCTTCCCTTGCTTATTGGTGACCTCAGAAATCTGAGCCTGCACCAGTAATAAACCCAGAGGCCTCTCTGTGTGTGTGTGTTATATGTGTGTCGTGCCTAGTCTCTACTGGTGTGCAGGGGTGTGTGTGAGAGTGTGCATGTGTGTGGGGGGGTGGTGGTCTGGGGCGGTGTCTTTTTGCGGCTGGGTGTGTCAGAGTGCTGGCCAGGGCAGGATCTGGGCGTGCGGGTCTCAGTGTGGATGTATACACACAATGTAACTGACACCAGTGTTTTCACGCAGAAGATTTGATCAGACGCACCTCATGGTACCGCGGGGACTCCGTGTTGTTCTGTGCAGGGCCGGCTCCAGCATTCCTAGAGGGAGTGAGGGACCTGCCGCCCCCGAATTGCCGCAGGTGCCGCCCCTCTCCCTTGGCCGCCTCAAGCACCTGCTTGTTAAGCTGGTGCCTGGAGCCGGCCCTGGTTCTGTGTAAGAACAGGCCAGGTCATGTGCACCGCATGGGAGTCTTCTATCTATTGGATCAGTGTGTGTGGAGCTCCCATTGAGGTGACCTACACAGGCTGTAGATACAGGCAGAGCAAGCGCCTTCCCTGGTGTCCTTTATGATGCTCAGGTTCAAATGGTCTTTCCCTTATTAGCTGCACTAACGTAACACACAACCCTTTTCTACAGCCATCCAGCCCCCCGCACACACACACACAGCGCTGGCTTGCCAGGGGAGTCTGAGTCTCTTCTCCCAACCCCAATAGGCTGGTGTAACTCCCCTGAGTTCCTCCTGCTTTACACCAGTGTGATGGGACAATCAGGCCCTAGACACGGGGGACGGTGGCAGATGACTGGAAGGGAGGAAGGGAAATCTGACCAAGGACACAGCCCCACTTCTATGAAACGTGTCCCGGGAATCTCGCCAAGCCCCACGGAAGAGACGGGATCACAGCATCATTCAAAAGCCCTCTCCCTCAGCAAACTGCATCAATCTTTGCTGATTCAGGTTGGAAGACAATCAGACAACTCAAGCCCAGAGGGATCTGCAGCTGAGATCCCCAGGGAGAGCAGCTTGGCCAGGCAGACCCTGGGGCCACCAGCGGCTGTCGGAACTTTTATTAACATTTCATAAGAAAATCTTATGCCAAACTTCAGGTTCACCTCATTTGATGTGAATCCAATAACAAAGGCTTCTCCGCAAGAGCTGGCAAAGCTCCCGCGGGGAGACGCAGCGTCGCTCCCAATCAATAGCGACTGGGTTCGGGATGGCAGGTGTAATCAGCCCAAGTCCATGGCCTGGGTCAGGGTGTGACATTCTGTGTGCTGATCACACGCTCCAGCGCAAGGGGGTCCCACCCTTTGGATATCTGCAAACTGCTCTATCTCCCTTAGATCAGCTCTTAGATTCCTTCCCCACACATCTACCCCTCCAGCCCCTGAGCTCTCTCCCAGCGCTCCCTCCCATCTGCCAGGGTCTGCTCAGGGTTGAGATGCCCTGGCCGGAGTGCAGCATCCCAGGTGCTTTCTTCCTGGAGCTTGTGCTTCATCTGCAGGCACCAGCAGCTCCCTGCAGCAGCTGCGGCTCAGCTGCCGAGTGGTGACAGCTCGATAATCAGAAGCTGCCCTGACAAGACGGGCAGGAGGTCACTTACTCATTATTTCCAACAGACGAAACCCCAGGCTGCTGCCAGGAAAAGCTCAGCGCAGTCAGACCTGATGCCAGCGAGGCCGGGCCCAAACCTGCCTCACTAACGTCACAGGGCACATGAGAACTGGTGCCCCGTGCGCTGTAGGGAAAGGACCAGGGGCAGAAAACCCTGCAGTGGGGCTGCTTTTGTCTCCACATGGGGCAATTTAGAAAACAAGAGGTGAGCAATATTGTAATGAACTGTGTGTGTGTGTGAGAGAGAGAGAGAGACCACTCCCTCTGCTCGATGGGATCAGAACTGCTCAGCTGCGTGTCCTAGCCCCTACACTGCTGGTGGCAGGGGCTGGGCTTTCTGTGCAAGAAGACCTGTGTTCTGTTTCTCCTGTTGCCATGGTGTTCTGAGTGACTGTGATGTGCAGCCCAGTGACAGCTGTGAAATCGAAGGCAGCCACAGATCTGGTGCAATATTCCTACGAATATTCTGGAGAAACACAAGGATTGAAGGAGAAAGATTCCTCATGCAGTCACAACAGAGAGGGGTAGACAAAGGAGGACAGGGCCAGTCCTGCCTCAGTGACCTCCAGCTGGCCTCTCTGCTCTCCTGTTCCGCTGGGAGCAGGGAAGGCAGTGGTTACTCTCGGGCAATCCAAGACCAGGATTCAAGGAGACAAGCACCATCCATCTTATGTTCAGGTGAAGGTCTCCAGCTCCGCCATGTTAGACAGCAGTTAGCTCTGCATGTCTCCAGTGCTGAGGTGGGCTTGGGAGCAGCCGTCGCTATGCTTGGCCCAGACAACCCCATGTGGCATTCAAATCCCGCTCTGGGTTTTCTACCACCCTCACCAGAGCTGGGCAGGATGATGACAAACCATTTTTTCCACCAAAAAACGCTGGTTCATCTGAACCAAATCTTTGTGGCACAGGGTCAGTGCCCGGCCCGGGCCGGGGAAGCTAACGATCCAACCAGCGGACCAAATTCAGTGACAAAGCCTGGTCACGTGCCACCTGCAGCACGTTGCGCTTACGCTGAGAAGAAAAAGAAGTTTGGCCAAATTTCCCAACGCACAACATTTTGGAGGACGGGGAATTTGACATTTTCAAAATGAAAAGTTTCAGTTTTTCCAGTCAAAACAACTGTTAGTTTAGAAATGTTCATGGATTTCATCTAAAAGTGGTTAAAAGAAAGGGAAAAAAAGGTTGAGCTAGAAATGAAACATTTCAAAATTGTGAAAATTGGGATTTTCAATTGACCAGAACTTAATTTCTTTTTCATTTTGTCGGTTTGCAAAATTTTTGGAGAGTTTGATTTTGTCCCAAATGGGGATGGGAAAATGTCAAAATCTTGAAAATTCTCATGAGACAGGAAAACCAGTTCCCAGCCAGCCCTTCCCACAAGCCGTATCTCCTCCATCTGAACCAGCAGAGCTGGGGTCAAGCCTGGAGTTGGAGTTGCCAAGACTTATTGTCCCTGGGGATTCCCATGACCACATGAACTCCACCTCCATCCCAGGACCTCATGGAGGTTAGAGTAACCTGGGGTTCTCCCAGGCCCACCCACAAAGCCCTGTGACAGCCACACAAAACCTGGTTTCCAGCTTGGATGTTGATATAGGAGTGTAACAAATATACCCCAGTCATGAACCAACCACCATCTGATGCAAACAGATGAGGCCACCTCTCCCCCTCCAGAGGGCCAGATCTCAGACCAGGATTTTCATACAGGTGATGGAAGAATTCTCAGGACATCAATCTTTATGCATTTACACCAATGTGGGTAGCTCCGGTGAAGTCAACGGAGATTTTCTGACTTGCCCCAGCAGAGGGTCTGGCCCATAGACTACCAGAGTTAGGCCAGATTGACCCTTAGAAGTTTTGTTGGCATTGCTGGGTCAGTTAGGGGACCAATTCTGGGACGTAGCTGGGTTGCTTTGGGGTACGATTCTGCGGACATAGCTAGGTTGGTTACGGTACAATTTTGGGGACGGAGCTGAGTCAGTTTCAGGTACAACTTTGGGGACATAGTTGGGTCGGTTAGGGTACAATTTTGGGGACGTAGCTGTGCTGGCAAAAGCACGAATGTGATGCAATTTTACCAACATAATTGTGCTTTGGCTGGCCGGGTTTTTGTTTCACTCACCAAATTGCTATAAACTGTACTGGGAAAAGTCCCTTTTTGCTGGTATCAGCTTCGCCTCCAGGAAGGTTTTCATGGTCTAGCTATACGGGTGTGTATATATCCATACCGCTATACCAGAGCATATATAGAGCTCTAGTGGCAAACCCCAATTATTATTGTTATTACTAATAGTGGAGACGGTGCATTTCCCCCTGTGTAACTGGGCAGAATCTGACCCATCTGCACTAACACTGGGGAGGATGCTGGGATAGTCCTGAAGCCACAAATTCCTTCTACAGCTTGAACAAAGGAGAGATGCACAATTAAGGATAATTAAGCAGCTGGTCACTCTCCTCCCCCACCCATTCGCACTGGAGCATTCGCCCCAGGGATCACTATTCGCCCCCCCTACTCCCACGGGCTGAGTGCAGACAAGGACCCTGCAGGTGCAATCTCTGCACTTACCGTCTAAACAGGCTGCAGAAATGGCTGCAAAGGGTCTTCGCACCATGGACATGGAAATAATCAAATGACCCAAGAAGCTTTGGTGGGCAGGCTGGCAGGGCACTGCATACTAGGGAATCACAGCACCTTCTAGGGTACGTCTACACTGTAATCATGGGGTGTGATGGGACCTCACGTAGACATATCCAAGCTAACTAGATTAACGCTAGCTCATGTCCCAGAGCAGGGAAGCCACAGTAGCCATCCAATGTGAAATGTGTACGGGATGACTGGAGGGTAGCTAATGGGACACCAATTTTTTAAAAAGTCTCCAGAGGTGATCCCGGTAATTACAGGCTGGTAAGCCTGACTTCAGTACCAGGCAAACTGGTTACAACTATAGTAAAGACCAGAATTATCAGACACATAGATGAACACGATTTGTTGCAGAAGAGTCAACATGGATTTTGTAACAGGAAATCATGCCTCAGCAATCTACTAGAATTCTCTGAGGGAGTCAACAAGCATGTGGACAAGGGGGATCCCAAACTCTACACAGCAATAAAACAACCCCTTAAATCGAGCCCCACAAGCCTGCATCAGCGGGCATGGGCCAGCCACAGGTGTCTAACTACAGCATAGACAAAGCCAGAGTTTGAGTGACTGGCCCAAGGTCACATGAGTCGTGAACAGAACCAGGAAGGGAACCCAGAAGTCCTGCTTTCCAGCCCACTAGAGTTTGTTGCCACCTGTAGTCCCTTGTTGCTGTAGGGAACTATCCTGCATGGGCAGGGAGCTGACTCGATGGGAGCTGATGGGACTTCTCCACACCGGTTTGCTGGAGTTCTAAGCTACACACACACCACTGGTTGCCTCCCCAGCCAGGAAGGGGAAAACAGCCCACCCTGAGCTGCAGAATAGGGAGTTTACTTCCCCGTGCCCCGTGTGATGTAGATTCCCCCAGGTCCCTGGTATGTGACTGAAAATGCACTGATTGCTGTCCTGGCCTTCTCTAGGACACGGAGGGCCACGAGCTCTAACAGCTCTGCACCGATCCACCCACCGGGGCCACAGTCAGAGCTGGGCTGGGCAGGAGTGATTCCGAAGACACCAGGTGTGAAGACCAATCAGGATCATCAGCCAGGATTTAAACACACAACGTCCCCCCACCCAAATGAGGTTTTCTGCCCCTTCCCAGAGTAGCATGCCTGGCCCCTTCGCGGGAGAGGAATGACTGGTCCTGTCAGAGGGGTAACAGAGACATGCTGACTTTCCCAGCGCTCGTCCGTGTCTGGCCCACGGAGCCATTTCTCGGTTACATTTGAGAAGCGCCGTGTCAACACAGTGAATCTCGGAGATGACAGCTCTCGCCAACTCCCAGCCCGTGTACAACACGGGAAACAAAAAGCTGGCAGGAGCCGGGGACGCAGAATTCAATTGTTCAAACAGCCTCTGACAGGCCAAACGAGCGCTGTGACAAGGGGACAGGCAGCAGCTCAACACGCAGGAGTGACAGGCAGGCCCTAAGAGACGCAGGGCATGGGCCCAGGCCGCCTCAGAAAACTTTGGGGTCTAATGCCTTCCCCGGCAGCACCGAACAAGCATCGGCAGCACGGGCTGCTTTGCTCTCTGCATTCCTGCCTGCCGGGGAGATGGGAGGGACGTTAGCCCACCAAAGCTGCGGTTAGCGGCAGTGCAGACTGCAGCAGGAGATACCCCACGCTCGGGAATGAGTCACGGGGGGAGCTCTAGATATTCCTTTGCGCCTTCGCTGTGCCGCTGATAACACGCTCCAGTGGCTTTCACTCCCACCTCCAGCCCCAAGGCAATCCAGCCCCCAGCTTCTGCAGCCACACACCAAACTTTGAGACCCCCTTGGCTGCCAGCAGGAAGCAAACCGCTGACCTACGGAGCGAGAAGCACAAGTTGTTATAGCTTGTGCCTGAAGAACCTGCCTCTCAAAGCTGGGTGCTGGCCCAGGCTTCCTCCGGATAAGGCCCTGGGGGGCCCACACACCTCTCTTGCTCTGTCTCCTTCACACACCCGCTGAGCGGCGAGTTGCACAAGCAGAGTGTGACTGAAATGGGAAACACGCTGATCGGGCGATTCACACCCAACTTTACAGATTTTCACCATTTTAAAGCACAACCCCCCCCCCCCCCCCGGCAAGGCATCTGTTCTCTGTGAGCCATGTCATCTCCGCCCCATAGATCAGCAGCTGGGGGGACGCTCCCGGACATTCAGCTCCCTAGCTCGAGCCCTGGTTATCTGAGCTAGAGGCGTAAGAGTGAGCCCCTTTCTAAAGCAGCCACTGGGGCGCGCACGACCCCCCTCTCACAGTGAGCAACAACCGGTGCTCATTGTAGTCCTGTATGTTTTGGATCCTTTGACAGGCAGGTTTCCAAAAGCAGCCACTGATCCTGGCTGCCTCCCTCTTTAGGTGCCCAACTTCGGAGCTGAGCAAAGCCAAGGCGTGAGCTTTCCTGAGACAAAACAGCACAGAGCCCCCAGCATTCGGGGGCAGGGCAGGGCTTTTCCCTCCACTTCTCGACCTGCACAATTGTCCTTGTTCATAGAACAGCAAACAAGCCTCTGTCACTGCAGGCAGGTGATGAAAACACCACCCGTCTGCGCCTCCCCCTCCGATATACCCTCGCCAGGGAGGGACTAGCGGTGCATTTCGGGTGCCTAGTTCATTGCACCCTCTCGCACCGGGATCGTAGGCTCAGTCAATAACCTGGACCGTGAGCAAGGCAGAGCCGGCCCTCTCAGGGTGCCTGTACACAGGAAGCTGGAGGGTGAGTCCCCCCTGGGCTAGCTCGGATCACTACGAAGAGTGCACCCACAGCCCCGCGGAGCAGCTGCCCCGAGGACGTCCCCGTTCGAGACTCCGCTTTGAGCACACCCATTCAATCAGAGCTCACACAGTGATGTCTCCTCCAGCTGGGAATCGCACCCTGCCTCCACGTGCGGACAGACCTTACGCTGGGGGCTAGACTCCCCGAAGGACAGGGTGGAAGCCCTGGCACTTGGGATGGTCCAGAGGAGTCTAAAGGAAGGCCTGGAGAATCCAGAGCAGGGTGCAGGCCTACACGGGGTACGGAGGGTGGCCTAGATCAAACTATACAGAGCTTGACAGCAGAGGTGCTCAAAGCATATCCTCAGCTGGTGAAAATCAGCCCAGCTCCATTGACTTCAGTCCCACCCCACTGATCCCTTGCTCCACTCCTCCCTTGACAGTCTTAAATCTTCGCAGGTGGTCCCCATGGTCCCACCACACCTGGTGCCCAGGCCTGTGCGCTAACCACTAGACCTTCCATCTCCTCCCCGCCATGGTTCTGCAAAAGTCCCTTCTGCATGTCCTTGTTCTTATAACAGCAGGTGAGAGGAGAATCATTGGCTTAACATCGACACCCTGTCTAACATTCATACCTGGGAGGGCTCCAGGGAACACACCTAAAATGCCTGCAACGGAAAGAGACAGAAGAGAAAAAAGAATGTCTCTTCCTTCCCCCACCCTTTGTGTGTCTGACAGCGCTTTGTGCCAGGTCGGTTTCACTGATTTCCCTGCACCATCCCTGAAGCCGGCTTCTCCCCAGGCAGGAGGGGGACGGGTGCCTGTCTGGTCAGAGATCGTTATGCTAATGCGGGCACAGGCTTCCTCTGTAGTGTCACAGGCCTAAAGGGCGCATGGAACCTCGGGATGCTTAGGAGAGCAAAAGAGCAGCGCATGACCTCTGCCTATGAATCCATCTTTACCATGACAACAGCCACGGACGGTCCTGAGGAGCAGTTGATGGCTTTCTGCGAGATAATGGCACCCCAAACCCTTTGCCTCTTCTGCATTGTCTGTGCTGCCTGTGCCTTTAATTGTTCCCCTCCTATCCCTCCCCCACTTTTAAAGAGATACCGTCAAGTAGGCCAGGTCTACACTACAAACTTACTTCGGTACGACTATGTTGTTGCTCAGGGGTAAGAAAATTCAGCACCCGGTTTCTCTCGTTGTCTTTCTCGGGACCCTCCCTTTTTAACTCTGTCTCCCCTCCCCCACCAAGCCAACCATTGATGGAGGGCAGGACACCAAAGTCCAAACTCTGCCAATGTTCTTTCTGGGCAGGGGTGACAAGCATGGAGAGCCCCTCTATCCACCCCCAACCCAGACTGCCCTAGGCTTACCTTAAAGGGGCACCATCAGGCAGTTTAGGTGCAAACTGGGAGGCTGGCACAAAGGATTTTTAAATACGATATTAATAAAAACAGTTTCCTGACCTTTAAAACACATATCCACGAAAGAAGATGAGTCAGTGGATTTGTATGTTACCCTGTAGCATGAGAAGATCAGTGAACACCACATTGAGCCGAGACAGGAGAACAAGAGAGGGAAACGGACTATAAACACAAAGGGAAACTAACCAGGATGGCTTCACCGTCCCAGCTGGGTGACGTGGAAAATAGAAACGGACCACATCAAGGGTGACATTCAGCCCAGCACATGGACTAAGCACCACTTAAACCCTGGTGAAATGGGCTGTTAGTGGCTCCTCAACCTTGGGCAGGCCCCCTGCACAGGGGTGAATTTCACTGGGTCTGACAAAAAGCCCCTTCAGTTTTCCGGTTGTTTCCTGTTGTGGTGAAGCTGAGGGCTGTGCACGTTCGCTTTTAATCCCAACAGCCTCCTCGCCTCGCGATGTGCTTCATGAAACCTGGAGAGACCAGACGTAACCCTGGCATCTCTCAGAACACATTCCCCAAGGCCCTGCTCCTGCAGTCAGGACTGCTTGGGTCACTCGACTGGGACAGGGAGACCAGCCTTGTCAGCGTCTCTTTCCGTCTATAATTCCACTGGGGCTTCGCCCTGGCAATCCCCAATCAAGGGACAGTGGAGCCGAATGCCGGATTGGGGCCTGTGATGGTGCGGACCCCTGCGGCGCCTCCTGCTGGTCGTCTCTGGGAATTAGCTCTTTTCCAGCCTTCTGAGCGCCCTCTGCAGGCCAGTGTCCCGCTTGCCGCCGGCCCCGTGTCCCTCCCGGACCCCAGTGCCCCTTTACCCTGGGGCTGCCCCCTGGCAATACCCCACCAGTCTCTATGGGTCTCCCCTCTCTCGGAAACCCCCAACCCTCTAATCCTCACCTTGCCTCAGTCTGGGCTACTGCCAGTCATCACCAAGCCCCCGCTCCCTGGGGCAGACTCCAGTGTAAAAGCCACTCATCATAGGCAGGGGGTTCAGACCTGCTGCCTTCCTCTGCCTCCCAGTACCTCTCTGGGCCTTGGATCAGGCCCTGCAGCCTGGGGAGTTGCCAGCCTGGAGCTCCCCTGGCTCTCCCCAGCCCTGCTTCACTTCCAGTACCCTTCCTGCAGGCAGCCAGGCCCTGCTCTCTCCCAGCCTGGACTCTGAAGAGAGACTTCTTGTGGGGCCTCTGGCTTTCCAATCAGCCCAGCCTTTCCCCTGCCACAGTCCTCTCCCAGGGCTGTTTTAAGCCCTTCAGGGCAGGAGCGGGGTAACCACCCTGCTACAGGGCCCAAGCTAATTATTTATTGCAATGCAACAGAAATGGTTGCCCCAGGCTTAGAGTGCTCAAAAGCCTCATGCCTCCAGCTCTGCCCCAGAGCTTGCACCCCTGCACCCACTGACTCCTGGGGTGTGGTGCCATTATCCATCCCTGGGGAGAACTAGGCTAGCATGCGTGGAGGGGCTCCACCATCCCTCACCCCACAGCCCTGCCGTTTAATGATGGCAGCTGGAAATGTGTACTGCAGCCCTCTGCTGTGAGCCTGGCTCCGCTAATTAACGGGAGCACTGCAAGGCCCGTTTATCACCACCATGCAACGTCTCCTGAATCCCCTGCGCCGTCCCCCGCTGAGAGTTTAACTGGTGCCTGGCTCATCAGCAGGGCCCTGATTCAGGGGATATCCGCCAACCAAGGCCGGGAGGGCGGCAGCAGCCCGCAGAGAAGGATGAGTTTGTCAGGCGCGGTGCACCAGAGAACGGATTTCGGAGCTGTTTCCTGGCAGGTTCTGGCGCTCGCCCTCCACCATCGGGCCTGAACTCGGGCGATGCCGGAGCTTTTGCTGCGGTGGGACTGGCTCTCTCCTGAAACCCATCTCCCTGCCTGGCTCCTCCCTTTTAAAATGCCTAAATCTTCTGGTTATTTTGTCCAGAGATGTTTTTAAATTACTGCCACTATTGCTTGACTGCTGCACTCTGATTGGATTAATTTAACCACCTTGTCTGTAATACTGCTGCAGCCAGACAGTTCTTTCACTGAGGAGTGAGAGATTGTCTTTTTTACTGTTGTTCAGAATCCCCAGGAGGGCGTGGGGGGAGGGGGATTTATAGACCAAATTATTATCATTTTATTTTCATGAGACATTTTTCACACCAGCCTCCCTTCCCCATGAGCGGCACCCTCCTGCCTGCCCATTCCAAGCGGGATCATGCCAACGGTGATGGGTCAGTCAGACCCTGTGTCCTATAAACTAGGCTCACAAGAACATCAAAGGGCCTCTGACCAAGAGCCAGGGCCATCTTGACATCCCGGTGTCAGGATTAGATCACAGCAGTTACAGCATGACATTGGCCTTGGCTACACTCGCGCTTCACAGCGCTGCCGCCCCCTCAAGGATTAAACTCACAACGCTGGGTTTAGCAAGCCAATGCTCAAACCACTGTGGCCCTCCGCTGGCCATGTCCTTCCCAAGACATGGCGCTTCCTCTAGCTTCTCCACTCTCTAAGCCCCTCTAGCTCTCAGCCCACGTGCTAGCAAGCGCCGCTTCATGCCCCTCCTCGCACAGCTGGGGGAGCGGCAAGTGCTAGTCAGACAGTGCTGCCGTCTCTACGGGGTTCCGCTCCTTGCTGCCAGAAGCTGGGGCGCACTGGCAAACATGCGTGGTGGGGCTGTGCCTCTCGCGTGGGCCCCAGGGTTCCCCCGCCCCGCCCCCCTCTGACACCTGCCTCATGGAAAACATGCTGGAGCCATGTGCCAGCCCTACTGGCAGGGGAGAGCACGGGCGGGGGGATAACAGCCAGCTCCAGCACCATCCAGCATCAGGCTGCCCTGGCTGTATGGAGCAACCCCTGAGGGAGCATTGGAGACCAGTTCCACCAGTGGGGACACGAGCGCTGCCCTCCTGGGGCTGCACAGGGCCACACACCAGCTCCCAATTCTGAAGGGAAATACTTAGATCTGGGCAGGGAGGCCTGGGTCAGTTATTGCAATGAGCCCGTTTGGTGCCTGTCTGTGTGTGTGTGTCCGTCCGTCCGTCCACACATGCATTTGTCCAGGCCAATCCACGCGCTCCCTCCCTGCCCTGCTCGTGGTGAGCCGGAAGCTTCCTCTGGCCAAGGAGAGGGGGCTGGACATTTTAGCAGAATTCAAGCTTCAGTTGGAGAGTCCTTATAGCTGTGGAGAAAAGGGTCCAAACACGGCCTGGACCAACACAGTGCTGCCTGCCTGAGTCTGCAGACAAGTAGCTCCGTGGGCAAAGGTGGCGTGCAAGTCAGGGGACACAGGAGAGGGGATAATCAGGAGAAAACACCCCCCGCACTCTCTCTCACACACACACACACACACAGAGCCAGACTCATGCCCCTGGTGGTAGTGCAGGGGCTCCATGGCCCAGACACACACTGGCACATCTCACAAGCTGCTCAGTGTAACAGGCCGCAGCCCACGGGCTGCTGGGAGTCCCAGGGCCCCAATCTCCCTTGGCTATTTGCTAGTGCCAGGTGCACCATGACTCGGGTCCAATAAGCGCCAGGGCACATGGCTCAGTGTGACGATCGCTGACCAGGGCTGCAGAACGCAAGGAGCAAATACCCTCGGGCCAAGGGCTCAGCTCCTGAGGTCCCTTCCAACCCTGATATTATATGACCTGTGCCCAGGCTGCAACATATACAGTCACTTCAGAGAGCCCCCTGCTAGATCTCCCCATTTCCTGCTAGTGCCCTGCCAACAAGCTTTCCAGCCAGAACCTGCCTGCCACCTGGCCTTCCCCATGCAGCCAGTGCCCATCCTGCTGGGCTCACACCCAGGCTCTGGTCTCTCCCAGAGCCCCAGATGATGGAGGGAGCCCAGGAGCGAGCCAGCAGGTTCGGCTGAAGCAGTCGAGCTGGGCTGGAAGTGGAGTTTTCATTTCGCAGGGAAATCTGGGGTTTCAACATTTGTTTCTCTTCCTAATCAGGACGAAAACCAACATTTTCCCCGGAAGGAAAGGCTGGACAAAGATGCGACTGGGGCAGTGGAAAGTGTTGCATTTCGATAGAAACAAAATGTTCCGTTCCCATTTCAGCTTACGTTAGGTGGTATAACATTTGTTTGAAAACGGAAAGCGGATTTGAAAGGGAAAATTGAAATGTTACGTTCCCAAGAAAAGGCCGAGGCAAGACATTTCTGCCTTATCAAAGTGCTTGAGTCTAATTTTTTTTTCATAACAAAATTTCATCAAGATCGACATGTTTCCAGGAAACGTTTTGCGTCGCCAAAGCTGCAGTTCCGATGGAGAAATGTCCAACCGGCTCAGGTGGTCAGTCTGTGGCTGGGAGGCCCCTAAGGGTGTGTCTGCACTTCATCGTGAACCCAGATCTGCGGGCCCCGGGCTTGCAGACATGGTGTTTCCCACTGTATGCGTCCACACTGCATTGTAAACCTGGGCTTACAATTGCTGGGCCTGGGTCTCACAGCCGTGCTAATGTGTCCATACTTGACTCAGGGCTGTGGCTTCAACTGCGCATGCAAAGCAGCAGGGCTTGGGCCCTTATTTCAGCATGACTCAGGCTCTGACCCACTCCCCTAGCAGGCTCCTAGGACCCGGGTCCTGTGTGTTTGCTGACCTGAGTCAGACTGATTTGTGTGTGGATGGAAGGGGGGCTTGGGCTTAAACCAGAGTCAGAACCCGGGCTTAGCGTGCAGTGTAAACATATTCTGAGGGAGACACAGCATGCAGGTGATGCAGTAGGACGTGCTCTTCATCTTGAACCCATCCTGAGCCAGGGTACGATGCATTGTGCTTTCAGAGGACCTGTCAAAGCAAGGTCCTCAGCACTTATTCAGTGGCCTGTGGTAAATGGGAGAGAATATTTTGCCTTCACTTCCTGTCCTAAACTCACTGTGCCAAGTCACTGATGAGGTAATGACAGGTTCCTGCCCTGCTCCCCATCCCCCAGAGGCAGCTGCGTTTCCCTGCTGGGCGAAGCAATCACTGCACGCGACACTCCTGGAAATCACCTGCCAGCTTGCGAGAGGCGCTGCAGCGATCAATGCATAATAACCATCCTTGCTCTGGTTGGCGCCGGAGCCACTTTTCAAAGCGCATTAACAGCCCATGCCCCTCTCGGCAAGTGACGGGGCACTGGGCTCAGTACGGAGTCGGAAGGAACAGCACCTTTCACTGAAACCCCCACAACCAGCACACCGCTCCCAAACCAGGGCAGGCGGGCACCATGCGATCGGTGTTTGCCAGCACACAGGGCAGGCGGGCACCCTGCACTCGGTGTTTGCCAGCACACAGGGCAGGCGGGCACCATGCGATCGGTGTTTGCCAGCACACAGGGCAGGCGGGCACCATGCACTCGGGGTTGCCAGCACACAGGGCAGATGGGCATCAACATGCCCAAGACTTGCAAAGCAAGTCAATGCGAGAGCTGAGAGTAAAACTCAAGAGTGCAAATTCCCAGTCCCCTACTCCAACCTCCAGTCCATGCTCCCTCCCAGGGTCAGAGCCCAGGCATCCTGGCTCCTTCCCTCCTGCTCTAACTTGTAAACCACACTCTGCCCTGAGAGCTAGGCATCGATCCCCAGACACACAATTCCCAGTGCCTTATTCTAACCACTAGACCTCACTTCCTCCCAGAGTCAGGCACAGAACCCAGGAGTTCTGATCCTCCCCCCATCTTCTACCCACTGAACAGTGTTTCTGCATGCACTAGCTGCGCAAAGGGAAAAAATTCCTTCTCTAGCATTGCAGAGCTCATTGACAATGAGCTTTCTCTGCTCAAATTGCCCCAATCAGGCCTCGCCTTGGGGGTTGCTTCTTATCTAGTTTTATTAAGCAGTAATTATCTCCTTCCTGGGAGTTTGTCAGGAGGCAGAGTTCAGAGTTGGTGAATAAATAAAACGCAGAGGATACAGGCCAAGATGTTTATTGATCCACAAACCTTTTAGCTTCCGCTTTACTCCACGGCAAAACAAACAAACACGATTGCTGTTCTTCCATGCCAATAACTAATAAAATACATTTTTAATTTCTAAACCCTTACCCTTAACTTTCACAGCAGTGTAACGGCGTGTGACAACTAGCCAGGCCCCTAAGTCCTGCCACTTAAGGACCAAGAAATCAGAGCTGAAAAAACTACCAGGTGGAATGTAGATTCATAGATTTTAAAGTCAGAAGGGAACATTTATGATCATCTTGTCTTGACCACCCGCAGAGCACAGGCCAGAGAATTTAACCCAGGAATTTCTGCATCAAGCCCCATAACTTCTGTCTGAGTGGAAGCATGTCTTTAAGAAAAAGATGCTGTCTTGATTTAAAGAATTAAAGTTATGGAGAATCCATCCCATATTCCCATCCCTAAATAATCTGTGCCGGTGGTTAATTACCCTGGTTGTTACAAGCAGGCACCTTATTTCTCATCTGAATTTGTCTCACTTCAGCTTCCATACATTGGATCTTGTTCTGTCTTTTTCTGCCATTGACTATCAGAATTTTTTTCCCACATAAGATTTTGTAGACTGTGATCAAGTCACCTTTTAGCCTTCTGTTGGATAAACTTATTTGAGCGTCTCTAGTCTTTCATTATAAGGCAGGTTTGTCCATCCTCAAATCATTCTTTTGGCAATTTGCAACATCCTTTCTGAAGTGAGGACTTTGGAACTGAACACAGTGTCTATCCATTGATGGTCTCCCCGTGCCATATACAGAGGTCATATCATCTCCCTGCTCCGACGTGTTATTCCCCGGCTTTTATATCCCAGGATCACATTCACCCACTTAGCTACAGCATCACATTGGGAGCTCATGTTCACTTGGTTATCCACTGTTCAGAGTCACTGTTCTTCAGCATACAGTCCCCCATCATGCACGGGTTCCAGAGGTGTGGGCTTGCATTTGGCTGTGTTAACTTCTAAACACCCATCCTACCAAGTGATCCAGATCAGCCTGTATAACTGACCTGTCCCCATCAGTTACCACTCCACCAGTTTCTGAGTCATTGCAAATTTTACCAGCATCGGTTTTATAATTTCTTCCAGCTCACTCATAAAGATTTTGACTAGCAGTTGGCTGGGATCAGATCCCTGAGAACCCCTCTAGAAACACCCCCGTTGGATGATAATTCCCCATTTCCTTCCCCCCTACAATTCTCACTACCTTCTCCCCTCTCACAGACACAGAAGTTTCTTGTCTGATTTCATCCGCTAACCTCTCCACTTGCTCCAGTGACCCCATCCCATTTCCTGATCTCCCGCCTTCCCCCTCCTCTACTTTTCTTTTTAACCTTGCCCTCTCCCGCCTTCCCCCTCCTCTACTCCTCTTTTTAACCTTGCCCTTTAACCTGGCTCTTCCCCCTCTCCACCTTGGCCTCTCCAACTACCGCCCCATTTCCCTCTCCTCTCTGAACTCATTGACCGCGCTGTCTACAATCGCTGGCTGGAGCTCCTCCCGCCCAGTTCCCTCCTAGACCCTCTCCAGTCCAGCTGTCACCCCTGGCCTACACTGAAACCCTCTGCCAGTCGCCAGTTACCTCTTTCCAGCTAAAGCCCAGAGCCAGTGGTCCCAATCCTCACCTCCTTGACCTGCCAGTTGCCTTTGACACAGTCGGCCATGTCCTCCCTTGGCTTTCATGACTCCATCCTCTGGTGGTTCTCCCCCTCCCTCTCGAACTGCTCCTTCATTCTCCCTGGGCGAAACCACCTCACCCCCCTGCAAGCTTTCTTGGGTTGGGTTTCACAGGGCTCTGGCCTTGGCCCCTTCTCTTCTCTCTCCACCTTATCTCTGCGTAATCTCATCCACAAACACAAGCTCAACTCCCCGCTCACAGCTCTACCTCTCGCCACCAGACCTGTCTCCTGCTGTCCAAACTAAAATCTCAGCCCGTCTTTGTCAGATCTCCTTGGGGGGGGTCCAGCCATCAGCTCAAGCTCAACGTGGCTAAACCAGAGCGCCTAATCTCCCCCGCACCCCCCCACCAAGCCTCCCCTGCTAGCTCCTTTCTCAGGCATTGTGGACAACAACGTCATGCTGCCTGGCACTCAGCCCCGCAACCTGGGCAGTACCTTCGACTCGGGCCCCTCTCTAGGTCCTCAGGGGCTGGCTGCATTTCAAACCTGCCGATTCCTTCTGCATAACGTCTCTAAGATACGGCCTTTCCTACAGCCACACCGTTACAAGTCCCATCCCGGCTCCCATCATCGGGCAGCTCGATTGCAGCAACAATCGGAGCCCAGTGTCCTGGCCTGTCGCTTTGACCACGTCACCCGTCGGTTTGCATTCTTCTCCGGGCAGTACCAGGTTTACAATGGCACCGGTGGCGCCAGGCCCACACTCAGAAGGGGCCTCAGCACCCCCGCTCTGCCTGCGCTCCGCCCTGAGACCCTGCTCCCGCTCAGCCTCTTCCCGCCGAGGCCCTGCTCCCTGCTCGCTCCTCTCCGCCCCTTCCCCCTTGCGAGCAGCAGGCAGGGCCTCAGGGGTAAGAGGCTGAGTGGGCGGGAGGCCTCAGGGCATAGCGTGGGCAGAGCTGGGGGGGAGCGGGGCCTGCGGGGCAGAGCAAGAGGGAGTGGGGCCTCGGGGGGTGCAGGGCCTCAGGCCGGAGCAGGGCCTCGGGGGCGGAGCTTGGCCTCAGGGGCGGAGCCTCGAGGCACATTAGGGCGGAGCAGGGCCCCGGGGCAGAGCAGGGGGCAGGGCCAGGGCCCACAAAGGTTAATCCAGCCCTGTCTCTGGGCATCCCCTTCTCTCTCACATCAAAAACGAGCAGCTTGTTTTCCCTTTCAAGGCCCTTCCAGGTATATCCCTGCCCCACCTACCTGCTCTCATTCGCTACTGAGCTGTCAACTCCCGCCTCCAGCGCCCATGTACATTTTCAAACTGGTGCTTTTCTGCCTTCTCCCAGGCCACCTGTACCAGGGCGCGCTCGTACTGCTCTGCTGCCTCCTAGTGGCCCATCGGGGGATTAGCTCGCCGCACAGTCTGACGCCCCTTCCTGCGGTTACTCAGCCCATCATCCCGCTCACTCACTCCGCAGCCTTTCTCACGCTCCTGGAGCCGCAGCATTTTCCCCTCCATGGCCTAGCCCTCCAGCCAAGTCACACTGGTGTTCCCCCATTTCCAGGGTATACCAAAGTCTCCTTCGCAGTTGTCTCCGGCAGTCCCCAGATAGGCTCCTCTAGCAGGCCACTTGTGGCTTGGAGGGGAACCTGGGCCTGTCCTCTACACCAATCCAGGGACCCTTGCCCCAGCAGCTCAGGGCTTTACTCTCTCTGCCCTTGCTGCTCCTTCCCTGGACTGCTTCCTACACTGCCTGTTCCAGCCTGCTACTTCCACATCGCAGCCACACACACCCCCTGTTACCGGGTCCCTGGCTTCATAGCAGCCCCGCCTGTTTCTGCCCAGATGAGCTTCTTCCCCAGTTAAGCCTCATGGCATCCTAGCCTCCAGGTGCAGCCTATGGCTACCTGGCCTCTCTTGCCTATATGAACCCCTCCAGGGCTAGTGTGGAGTGAGCACCCCATCACCACTGCCCCACACAGCAAGTCAGTGGCAGCTCTGGGAATAGAACCCAGGAGTCCTGACATTCTCATTCTTGCTCTGTCCAGCACACAGCACTGGCTCCCTAAGGCAAAGTGAACACATTTTTCTTGCAAAGTCACTTGCTTAGAAATCGATCCCTGTCGCCAGGGAGTGGTGCGAGAACTGTTTGTCTAGTGAGGCTGGAAGGTCTTTGGGTCCGGGACTGTCACTGACTACGGGTCTGAGCAGCACTTAGCACAGTGGGGACCTGATCTTAGCTAAAGCCTGTAGGTCTGACTGTAATACAAATAACAACAGCTGCTTCCCGATTCCCTCAAAGAGTGGAATTTCCCCCCAAAGTCACCAGCCTCCTACTTCATCCTGCACCCGCAGCAGATTTAAACCCTGACATCCCCCAGCCCCCAGAGCTACATACAGGAGCCTTCTACCAATCGCAGTGGAGAGGGGGGATTCCTGGCTCCCCAGCGGCACAGAGCGCTCCGAGACCCACAAGCCACGGCAGCAGTAGGTAGAGAAATGCTATTTTGGGCCATTTTGAAAGGTTCCTTAATAATACATTGGTCTAAATGCGGCCTGGCTTCACAGGGGGAGGAGGCAAAAACGGTGTCAATAAACCTGTCCAAAACAGAGTTTTTCTGGAGCATGCAGCATACAGGCAGGGGTGGGGTCTAGATATTCATTCATACCTTCATCATTCAAGAGTAATGAGTCCTGCCCAAACACATGCCAATAAAGCCTTTATAGCAGACCATCAAGTCATCTGTATATAAATAATGCATACATAAATGTGTTTATATCTATCTATCCCCGTACATCCCTATCTATCTATTATCTATCCCCATATACTCCTATCCCCATACACCCTATCTATCTATCTATCTATCTATCTCCATACACCCCATCTATCTATCTATCTATCTATCTATCCCCATACACCCCTATCTATCTGTCTATCTGTCCACACACATTGTAGTCCTGTCTATATGGCCGGCCATGTGTCTTTTGTATGTTCTCTTGGGCTCTGTAACCCCAATTGGGCTAATACCAATGACACTGGTAGCACCTGCTGAAGTTAAGGGTCTTTCCACATAACCCCTGCTTCCTCCTGCCCAGAATTTCCTGGGGAACCTGCCTTCTGAGCTGTCTAAGTGTGTGAGCTCTGCGTCCTGCCACCCCAGTGAACACGGCACAGAGACCTCTCGGCCCTTTGCAACGTCTGGTCTCTGAATAGCCCCGAACCTGCCTCATCCCCCAGTAGGGTGACCAGATGTCCCGATTTTATAGGGACAGTCCCGATTTTGGGGGCTTTTTCTTATATAGGCTCCTATTACCCCCCACCCCCATCCCATTTTTTTACCCTTGCTATCTGGTCACCCTATCCCCCAGCCCGGCTGAGAATGTGGCGTGGAGAAATCTCGGGGCCATCCATCCATAACGCCGTTTGTCAGCTCCCAACACAATTTCCATGGCAACAATGCAAATGTGAAAGCATTCCATAATCATTAGGGAGCGGAGCTGAGCAGTATAAACAGTGACTGCAGTAGATTACATGCCTATTATGAACAGTCGCGGCTTCTGAGCACTGGTAATTATACCTAATTGTGCATTTAATTGTGTAATTGAAAACCCACATATAGAGTTCAGCCCGGGCTTCTTCCCTGCCCCCCTCCAAAGTACGGGGAAAGGCAACCGGGGCAGAGCCTGAAGCCACAGGGCAGTGCTGGGCCAGGGCCTCTTTGCAACCGTTCATGCCCCACAGTCGTGCACTGGCTGCCACAGAAACCGCGCACGGACAAAAGCTTCCCGGGAACGTGAGAAGCAGGTGGTCTCCCCCCTCCTGATGCGTCAGCCATAACGACACTGCAGGCCCTCACCATTTGCCCAGCTGCCCAGGGCGGGGGGCAGCTGACATTCCTCCGACCAGCTAGGTGTGGGGCGGGAGCATTGTCCAGCCCAGAGCTCGGACCAGCGGCGCCTGAATCAGGAGTGAACTGGGTGCAGTCAGGGGGATGTGATAGCAAGCCAGGGGGAGTGGAAGCAGGATCAGGCCCGCAGAGAGGGAGAGGGAGCCCGCAAGGGAAGACAGACTGAGATGTGTGGAGCGGATGCTGGCTGGCATTGCTGGCAGAGTGGAGAGGGCTGGGGATCCCAACAGGAGACACAGGCTGAGGTGGAGGCCAGGGCAGAGCTGGGCAAGGCCTCAAAGGAGAGTCTGAAGTTGACAAAGTGGGAGGCCCAGAGGGCAGTGGCAGGGTCTGAGTGCTGGGCCAGGGAGATCATTTTGGACAGCAGGGCAGGGGAGAGATGTGGGTATCAGGGAGGGCAGAGAAGATTCACAGATGTCAGGCCAGAAGGGACTATGCGACCATCCAGTCTGCCCTCCGTATAGCCCAGGCCAGAGGGCTTCCCAGAGTTAACTGCTGTTCGAACAGGAGCAGCGCTTTAGAGAAACATCCAGTTGTGATTTTAAAATTGTCGGTGATGGAGAATCCACCACGACCCTTGACAAGTTGTTCCAATGGTTAATTACCCTCACTAGAAAAATGTAACCTTTAGCTCTAGCCTGAATTTGTCTAGCTTCTACTTGCATTGGCTCAGGCTATGCCGTCCTCTGCCCGACTGAAGAGCCCATCACCAGATATTTGTTCCCCATGAAGGTACTTACAGACTGTGGTCAAGTCATCCCGAACCTTCTCTGTGTTAAGCTAAATAGCTGGAGCTCCTGGAGGCAGGTTTTCTAATCCTTTCATCCTTCCGTGGCTCTTCTCTGACCCCTCTCCCACTTATCACCACCCTTCTGGAGTCGTGGGCCCCAGAACTGGACACAGGATTTAAGCAGTGGTCACGCCAGAGCCAAATACAGAGGTAAAACAACCTCCCTAGCCCTGTGTGTGATTCCCCGATTATACACCCACTGGTCGCATGAGTCCTTAGGAGAGGTGACAGCAATGGAAGCAGGAGGCACTTACAGACCGGGCAGGGTCAGGGTGACCAGATGTCCCGATTTTATAGGGACAGTCCCGATTTTTGGGTCTTTTTCTTATATAGGCTCCTATTACCCCCCACCCCCTGTCCCGATTTACACATTTGCTGTCTGGTCATCCTAGTCAGGAGAGAGGGGAACGGCTGGGTTATTATACGCGAGGGAGGAAGACGTGATCAGGCTTCTCCCACCCAGTGACGTAGAGCTCCTCTGTTCCGTGATCCACCCCCGGAGTCCCCGCATGATCCTCCTAACAGCCCAGTGACAGCTCTGCAGTGCATCGTGTGCCAGACACGCTGCCTCTGCTGCCCGCTGTCTGGGGAGCTGTGCACACAAAAGCAGCAGCCCTCCCACGCCAGCCTCTGCCAGGAGGCGCGGCCCATCTAATCCTCTCTCCTGCCCCCAGCCACCCAAGGGCAGGAGCATAAGGACTCAAGGAGGGAAGGCCGGGCCCACAGACTGCTCAGCATGCAGATCAGATGCTGGAATGGGGCCAAAGAGGCCTTCCCAATGGAGCTAGTTCATGAGCCGCAAGAGCTCACGGAGCCCCGTCCCAGCCGGTGATTGACATGTGACACACTGGCATCGAGACGGGCTCAAGGGGCTGGCCAGGAGGGGGAGTGGCCTGGCTGGGGAGATTTCTTTCTGCCCAGCTGAAAAAGAAACGAAGACAAAGGAAACGCTGGATCCAAACAACACCAAGGGGCTGCCACAAACTGGCAAGGAAAGAGCACATCCCGCCTGCCTCCGCTCAGCCAGCTGCACCCACGGCATTCGCAGCAGCTGCGCTGCAGGCCCTTATCAGGGACAAGCCTTGCATCTCGTGGGGCTATTTACCCCTGGGCGTGGCCGGTGTCGAGCGCAGCCGGGCTGAGCTGCCCAGGAAGAACACTGTGCTTCGTGGCCCCCGGAAATCCCCACACCCTCCAGCCTGCGCTCCAGCGGTGCCTGTGCCGCACCAGGAATGGCACATCTCACGGCAGCCAGAATCTCCCCTGCTAGAGGCAGCAGATCCTAGAGTGCATTGGGCGCTGGCCAAGGAGTCAATAGACGGGGTCTATTTCCAGTTCCTGCCGTCTGACCGTGGGCACCTCTGTCTTCACTCCCTATTTAAAGTGTCATGTCTTTGGGGCAGGGAATGTCTCTCACTGTGTGTGTGTGTACAGCACCCTGCACAAAGGGGCCCGGATCGCGGTTGCAACCACTGGTTGCTACGGTAATACAATTAATAATAACTTATTTGACGGATTGGACTATTTGAGCACCTGCTAGATTAATAGACTGGCATTGGGAGGTCATTAGAGGGCTGCTTGCGTAGTTTTTTTCTCCTCTGGTGGGAGGGGGGGATGGGAGCAGTAGCTGCAGTGAGTATCACTCAGACTGAGACAGCATGGCTTGCTGGTACCTGGAGTATTCTCAGGCTGCATCACCTGGCACGGCAGGCTGGGAGCGGTGTGCCCCTGGCCACGCTTCCTCATTAGCAACGAAGGTCTGATTAGCTCTATTCCACTGGTCCAAATCATGGGCCCCATCTGCTCTCACACTCGTTTTACACCCGTGGATCTCCGTTGACTCCGGTGGAGTTATCACTGATTTGCACTAGCGTGATCAGAATCAGGCCCTAAGGACAACCCTTGGGGGGCCCTCACTTGTGGGCGGGTTCAACAAAGTACCAGCTGATTGTGGCCCAGCCAGAATGGGGCAACAGCTTTCAAAATACTGCCCGATTTTAGACTTTTTCCAGGAACAACTGATAGAATTTCCCTGAGCTATTAGATCTACTAGCCAGACTGGTCAGACCACTGATCTATGCAGGAGCCCTGATCCTAGAATTTAGAGAAAGGAAAGTCCTATTCCTGATGTCCTCAGAGCTTCAGTGACTTCACTGGGAGTTTGGGGGGCACAAGGACAGCATCCCGCCTCCTGGTGATACCTCAGGAGATGATGAAAGCCCTCATCTCACATACTTGGCCAAGCACAAAGAGCAGCACATGGGCAAGTGGAAAAGCACTTGGGACCACTGTGACCAGGACAGACCCGGAAGCGTGAAATTCAATTCCTTTGCCTGAGCTGGCAGATCTGCCAATGATTGTAAAAGTTCATCATATGGTAACATTTCCCAGCCACGGTACTGGACTCAACAATATTCCATTCGGATATGAGAGGGAAAGCGATGGAACTCTTCCTAAACTCCACCCACAATCCCGAACTCCCACCCACAGTCCCCAGCTCCGCCCACAATTCCAGCCGGCCTGAAGGCCGATCCACGGTGTTGACATTCAGTCATCACCAGTAGGCTTTAGTCAACATACTCCATTGCCATGGCTAAGGAGCATCAACGCCCAGCAGAGCCATTGTCTGTGTGAGCCGCTGCATGCAGAGAACACAGCATCAGGGCAGGCTGGGCAGGCTTTCTTTACATTCCCAAGGGCTAGCAACTTCTTCTTTTTAAAGTCAGTTTAAATTCTAAGTCTGATGAGCAACAAAGACCCAGCAAAACCTGCCCCCCTTGAGTGAATTCAGCATTGCAGCTGCACCGAGAAGTACTCCCACCTATCACTCATTTCATAGACCCCTTGTTGTTGAATAATTTTGGGCCAGCATCAAAACAACTTTTGATTTCATTACACTCATCATGATCTGAACTCTCTCGAGCCAGTCCCCTCCGGGCACATCTCCTCTCCAGCCCAAACAACTATTATGTATTTTACTCTTAACTGTCTGCTTTTTTGCCCTTCTGCCTTTTATTTAAAATTTCCCCCTACATGATAAAACCTGGTACTTTTCACCTCTAGATCGCATAGTGATTTACAGAGGTCGGGGGGGGGGGTGTCACTAATTGCTTCTCAGTGACAGGGAGAAAGGGAATGGACCTTTACTCAAGGTTACATAGCAAGTGAGCGGCAGAGCTAGGCACACACCCAAGTCCTAACTCCAGCTGTTGTGCCACCTCCCCTGAATCACAGTGCCTCTCTGCCCTGGGTAACTGTTCAGATTCGGTAAATAGCTTCATAACAGTTTTCAAAAGTGACTTCTCATTTGGGGTGCCTGTTTTTTCTGCATCCAACTTGAGACCCTGCAGCCTGCTTTTCAGAGGTACTAAGCATCCACAACTCCCAGTGACTTCAACTGTGCAAGTCACTTCACCTCTCTGGGCCTCAGTTTCCCCATCTGCAAAATAGGCCTAATGAATTTTGTAAAGTGCTTTGAGATGCCTGGATGGAAGGTGCTGTGTAGCAGATGTCAGGACTTCCTGTTGGCGGAGAGCTGGCTACACTGCAGTTGGGAGTTGTGATTCCCAGCCCAGGTAGACGGACTTGTGCTGCCTCACAGGCAATTCTTTCTGTCAGGCTCTCAGCTCAAATGTCCATGCCTAGTTCCCAGGGAGCAGCTGTACCCCAAGAACTGGCTCTTAGTAGAAGGAAGGCAGAGAACAAGCCCTGTTGCTGCTTGCAACAGCTCCACATTAAAAACCTACATGTCACAAAACTAATAACAATACAGCATTTCTTACAAGACTGTCCCCTGCCCCCATGCTGAAGGGAAAAAACTTGTAAGACTAGGTATGACAGCGCCACCTGGTGACCTCTGCCATCACAGGCATCCAGGGACAAAGCCAGGCAACCACTTTCACTGCCTGGGTGAATGCTTCCAGGGCATGGCCTCACCCCCAGCACACAGTATCTCCTCATACAACCAGACAGACGCATGCATTGGGTCTCACCTGCCTCACCCACCCCCAATGCCTCCACTGACAAAACGCTGCGCTTTAGACCTCTGGTGATTAGTTAGATGGTTTAATCAAATGGAAAGTCCAATTCTCCCCTGTCATTTGGTAAGCGGAAAGTGAGCAAAACACTGTCAGGTAAAAACTCTCATCTAATTACAATAACAACAACACGTACGTTACCATAGCGATACCAAAATCAGTTACAGAGTAAGATTTAAATCATAGCAACAATGAATCATAGAGTTTAAGACCAGCGGGCACCACCAGAACATCTCTCTGACCTCCTGTATATCACTGGCCACCAGCACCAAACCCGACCCAATGAAACAAGGCAGGGGTTAAAACACTTTAGGGGAGGATTAATATCATACGCAATAAAACCCAGGCTGGGGCAGCTAAGAGGGAATTCAGATGAGCCACATATTTCATTACTTAAAAAATGAAATGAACAAGCCACTCATCGTCCTCCGGTCACTCTTGCGTGTATTTTCAATCCCAGTTCCCCTCCTTTCACCTGCAAGCATCGATCACCACTGTGTCTATCCAGGTGCTCACAGAACCTCCACCTCTGAGCATCTCCTAAACATTAGTGAGCTGAGTCCCGCCACAGCCCCCGGGAGCTGACCTCTCAAATGTTTCGCGGGAAGTCACTTGTTCCCTGCCCAGCTCTGCACAAATCTAGCACCCCCTGGAAATTAGTGACATCAAAAATAAAGAGTCAAGGAGCTGGAGTTATAGACAGAGCTATCTACGAGGCAGGAAGGCAGGATGTGAGCTTCCTGCCTTTGTCACCACCCCGGGCAGGTTGAGAGGTAGGGTGGAATTGTTAGCCCCATTTTATACATGGAGAACGGAGGCCCAGAGCCAGGGTGTAGCATAGGATTTGCAGTCTGATGTTAGCATGTGCTAGCTAACACATGCTTTCAAAGTCTACACCAAACACACTGCCCTTAACCCAAGCTAAATGGGCAGAGGTAATGCACCCGAGGCAGCCACACCTTTAAATCTTAGCCAGGACAAGGCCAGAATGGGTAAGCGATTTGACCTTGCTGACTCAGGAAGTCTGTGGCAGAGTCAAGAATTGAACTCAGCTCTCTGTTCAGAGCCTTATCCACAAGGCCAGCCAGCCAGCCAGCCATCCTCCCTCCTCTCCGGCTGCTGCCTCTTCCCCTTTGCCAGCTCGCTCTGTCTTTGTGAGCTCATATTTGGTGCTGGGGCACCCTGTGCATGGACGCTCCCTTCCCGAGGGGCTCACACCCAAATCCTCAGCACATAGATCATTTCTGTCACCCCTGCAATCTGACACTTGCCGTTGGTTTTGCTCCGCCCCCTTCGGCGGTGAGGGGGACAGCTGTCCAATCCATGATTAGTATTTATTAGATGTAGTACAGTAGCACCTAGGAGCCCGAGTCCTGGACTAGGACCCCATGGTGCTAGGCGCTGTACAAACAGTCCATCTTTTACTCTGGGCCAATCAGAGCAGCAGTATGATCGTAACACAATGAGGCGGTTTAGTTTCCCATGCTCCCTTGTGAACTGGGCACACTGAGGAGCGTCTCGGTAATGGGGAGCGAGGAGAGGAGATCTCGTTATCCTCCCTCCAACTCCACAGTCCTGCTTGGTTTCCTCCCTCTCCCCCTCTTGCTCAGGCTGTCTGTCGCCTCCACATTCCCATCACCCTTTGCCACAGGAGCTTTTTGCTTTCATCTCCAATTCCCCCTTCTCTCAGGACCCTTTGATAACGAACAAACACGGTCAGATAATTAGCAACGAGGTCGGGCTCCCGCCAGCACCATGCGCGCGCTCGCCCCTCCCCCCTGCACTCTCGGGTCCGATCGAGCCCCAGCCTGAACCGCCAGAGCCAAACCCCAACGGACTGCCTTTTGCAAAAACCAAACCCAGCTGCGCTTTACCAACCACGTCACCAGTCCAGCTACCGGGCAGCAAAGCTCCCAGCACCTCCCATGACATTAATTAGCCTGTTTCCTATGGAAACTACAGCTTCATTCTTGATCTGTGTGCTGAGGATCTGGGGCGCATACCTTACAGGGACCTTCCCGCCGCAAATAGCTCCTCACTGGCGCTGAGAAGACATTTCCCCCACAGGACATAGGGGTATTTCACCTTCCTCCAGAGCACTGCGTAAGGGCGAGCTGAGTGTATCCACACACTTCTATCTTAGGTGAAGGCTGGGCTCACAACAGGAGCTGGGCCAGAGGATGTCTCTACGGGCCAGAGGCCTCCAGCAATGGACCTTGGTGATGGCCATTGGTGGAATTCAGCCCTTCCCAACTCCTTCTCGGAGATCTTAAATCAACCACATTAAGGTCTCAACAGAGACCGTACAGTCAATAACTGTCACCCGCTGTCCTTAGCTCACCCCACTGTTCCTGAACTCTGCATCTCAGAAAGATCACTCCCTGTCCGGGGCCTTCCCCTGGGATCAGTTTTAAAACCATGTATCATCAAGGTACGTGACAACACCTTTCCAAACCATCCTGGTCCTGGTTAAAATATATACGATGGGTCTCTTAAATTACCCAATAAACAATAGAGGTTGGTTGAGAGCCTGTTTGGTCAGTGGGGTAAATCTTTATGGTAGGGCTCCTAAGGGATGGATGGGTTTGCACCTCAAACCATTGGGAGATACTTGGTTTCACTGCAGCAGCATTGGGACACACTCTAAGTACATCTACTGGAAACCTTGGCCCAAGTTTGGCCAGCATAAAGTTTTACTGTGCAGACATAGCAGCATCTTTTCCAACCCTAGGAGCTCAGATGGATTCCTTTCCCCCTCTAAAATGAATAACCTTTTCTCCCTTTAATGACCTGTAAGATTTGACCCTAAAACAAACACCAGCAATGCTCTTTTGGAGCCCTGGATGGGTGAAAAGGGGACTGACCCCAGCAAAGAGAAAATATCCAGGTGGGTTTTTTGTACCCTTGTCATAACCGCACACAGACATTCACGCACCATTTTTATAATGAACATTCCCAAATGCAGGCACATCAAAGATCAAGACATTGCAGAACACAATGCCGCCAGGGAGGAAGTTTCATGGCCCGGGAAAGAAAAGGTGGTTTCTAATGGAAATGACAGAACTTTAGTGGAGCATCACTGGTAAGTTCCACTCTAATGAGAAATCCTTTTCTGGCTTACAGTGTGTCACAGAGCATTGCACACAATACCCAGGTAAGCCTCCCAGACAGTCACCAGCTATTAGACATCATTGTTACATGATTCACTTTCATGTTTCCCATAACCCACCATGAAGACATTGGCTTCCACTTGGATTTTAAAATTCATTAACTACTTCAGTGTCTATTGCACAACCCCTTGGGATGAAAAACTAATAATGCAATAAGAATGCTAACGGAACCTCACAGCATTGCTGTCATGGATATATATTTGCTACATTGCCTTTGTTGCATCCGAAGAAGTGAGGTTTTTACCCACGAAAGCTTATGCCCAAATAAATCTGTTAGTCTTTAAGGTGCCACCAGACTCCTTGTTGTTTTTGTAAACAATGCTTTTTATTGACCAGACCTAATGCAAGCATGATATTAGACATCTTGTAAAATCCCCTCTGTGATCAACAGCAATGTTGCAGGCAGATTGGCCAAAATCTCTGGAATTTCCCCATTTTCCTAGCCCTGGGCAAGTCTCTGTTAATCCCAGGATTGCCACGGAGGTGATCCAAATTCTAAGGTGTTTTTCTCCATCTGAGTTTCCCATCTGTCCAGGAAACTGCCTGGATAATTAATTATTACCTCCCTCAGTCTCCTTTCATCCGAAACTCGCCTGATAGCCCACATGCTTGCATCCGCTGGCCCCTGATACTGTACCACTGTCACCAGGCTGATTAAGATTGATCTGCGCCCGGTGAAAAGCACGACACATAATTATTGCAAATATCAACAATCCTATTCAAATGAGATCTGTTTATTTGCTCTCTGGCTCTCTCCAGAACATGTGTGCCTCCCCAAACTACCTGCCACTCTGTGCAGTCAGATTGATCCCATCCGCAGGCAAAAGAGAGTTCACAAAGTATTCGTTTAAGTTTTGCTACTGTCATTTTCTTGGCATGTAACAATAAGAGGGTCTGAACATGGAAGCCTGGGACCCAAAGCCTGGGTGAAACGTAGGCAAAGGGGCCAGGTTTCAGGTCCAAACCAAGATCCCACCTGCTCCAAACTGACTCCAGGGCACTGACCACACAATACAGAAAACTGCTTCCGAGAGGTTTCCGGAGCGCCTTTGATGTGGGGTGGGGGAAGAGGGTCACATTTTGGGGGTCGCATGTAACCGTCCCTAGCCTGGCCTGCCAGCAAGGTCACGTCCCAGACAGAGTGGTTAATAACGCGAGTGCACAGCTAGCCACAAAGCACAATAGAGCCGGAGGAGCAGGCACCAACCCTTGTCTTACCAGCTGAAGGCAGCAGAATCCAACCAGCGTGCATCGCCCGTTGCATTTCCCCATGGTTTCCTGGCTGGAGCCTGGTATTTTCCCCACACTGGATGAGCGCCGTCTTCCTCCAGCTTCAGCGATCCTCCCTTTGCCGATAAAAACACCCCTCAGAGAGCATCAGGAGCAAACCCGCCGCACGCCTTGGGCTCCAGCCCTCTGCCAGAGCCGGCACTTCCTTCACAGCAGCCCTCCTGGCTTTTGCCTGCAGCCAGGATAGCCTAGAAGCAGGAGCGGTTCAGAAAGGGGCATTTTTGTCCGTCCCCCCCCCACCCCCTTCCTTCTACAGCTCTGTCTGGACTTGCCACATTTCCAAGCGGATGATCAGATGTTGCCATCCATCTCCCGGGAGCTGCTCTGCGATGGCTGAGACAGGAGCGAGGTGGGGAGGGGGGACGGGGAAAGCAGCCCCCCTTGCTTTGCACAATGTTGCATGGAAGATTGGCTTGGAGCTCTCCAGCCCCTTCTATTGTTCCCCCCACCCCCTCCGACACAAGCAGGATTTGTGCCCCTAGGGAGAGGGAAAGAGAGGGAAGGGCAAAAAACCGAAGAGCTCTTGGAAAAGGCAGGAGGACCAGAGGAGGAAGCCAGGCTCAGGGCTGTATTAACAATCAGAGCTGGGGAAATAATACATTCAAGCGGCTTTCCCTCTAGGACCACGTGGCTCTGGCTTTTCTCAGGGCGTGGAGGGACCAGACCAGAGTTCTGCACTCTGCAGCTGAAGCTTCATTCTGTGTAACAAAAGCTCTGCTGGCCTTGAACTTCAGCCCTGGCTGTAGCTGGGGGGCTGGGCTGCTAAAGAAATGCACGGGGTGGTTAGGAGGGTTTGTTTATTTGTTTCTCTCACTTTGTATTTTTAAGTGCAGCTCCTCATTCACAGGATGAATCCTGGGTCCAGCTGGCGCAATTGGAAAGAAGGAGATTTTTTTTAAGACCAAACGTTTCCCAAAGCAGCCACTCTTTTTTTGGGGTGAGAGGCTTTCTGGGTGTCGCAAATCAGGCACTCAGAATCAGCAACTGATTTTTGAAAATGTAGCTGTGACTGTCTCATTGAGAAACGGGCACAGTGCGATCAAAACCCTTCATTACTAAGAGAAGGCCTCAGTCTGATCTCAAACTGGGGTAAAGCAGGAGCAACTCCCCCGAGGGCAATAGATTTACATTGGTGTAAACATGAGGAGAAGCTTGCCCAGAGACTTTTAAAACTGCCTCAAACATCATCCAGAATGAAGGATTCTGCGGCCATACACTGAGAGACCTGGGGCAGGACTGTCTGGTCAGTTTCAGGATTTATGTGATAAGGAGGTGCAGACCAAATAGATTGTTAGTGCTATGAGCAAATAATCACCATTGATACCGACCAGTATTGGTAGGTAAGAGAAATCCGGTTAGCCCTTTAAAAAGAAATCTACGGAAATCCCCCTGGAAAATCCTGTCAACTTTACTCCCTTTCCCAGTCATCAGCCCTGCATTTGTAAATTTCCTGCAGAGGAGACACAGAGCTCACAAAGGTCACTGAGCAATGGTTTGCAAAAAAATGCTCTTGATTTATTATTCTCCCCTCCCAGCCCTACAAATTGCAGCACCATGGTTGGGGGGAAAAACAAGCCCACCAGATCTGAGTTATGGGAGCCATGCAGTCAGGATGAATAAAACAGGGCACTCATTTGTCTGACACCCAATTCTGCTGTCATTTGTCCTGTTTAAAAGGAAAGGATTTAGGGGGAGCTGGGGAGGTTTGCAAAGGCAACTGTAGGGTTTAGGGGTGCGGGTCTTGCTGGGAGTCCATAGGACGGTGCTTCTAAATCCTTTTAGAAAACCCTCACTTAAACTTCATATGGGATAAAGACACCAAAATAGCTGGTTTGGGTTTAATTCAGTTTTCTGCCCACCTCAAACCATTAGCTCCAGATTGTCAGAGGTTCCCCAACCAATCCAAGGCCCCAGTGCTACCTGACTTGTGCTCTTGAGTAGCTTTACGCACCTGAGTTCACTGGGACTAAACTGATTCACGTGCCTCAGTGTTTGCAGGATGGGGGCCTAACATTTCACATGCAGGCTGGCAGGTGTAACACGAAGGCAGAGTGTGTGTCATGTCGCACTCTAGTGGCTAGTGTGTTAGAGGATAACAGCCTACTAATGCTACTGGCTAATGGAGTCACTCTGTTAGTTCAAGTGGTGATTGGTAAGGGCTGAGGTTCCCTGCTGACAACCCATGCAGGGAGCCATTACACACACACACACACACACAGGTTTTTGCCTGTGTACGGGAAGTGGTTTAGCAGCCCGCTCTGCATGCCCAAATGCAGTTTTCATGTAAAAGGCTCAGCTTCTGCATGTGAAAAAACGTGACTATCATGAGGGCATCAACCTGAGAGCACTAAACTGCAGATGGCACATGAGTGTGCTGGGCCGGGGGATGGGTTTAGTGGGCGAAAATGCTGCCTTTCCTCTCTGTTTCCTGTGGAATGGGAAGTGGAGAGGAAATCATTAGTTGTGAACAGATACACTTTAAAAAAAGAATAGCAATAGCTTCTTTACACCAAGATTGAGTTTGTCCATTTCACAGTTGTTTTTTAACAACATTTCTACCACCTGTCCTGCTTCCAGGATCGATAAACCAGAGCAGCAATGGGCCAGATCCTCAGCTGCAGCCAGTGACGTTTTTCCGCTGACCCCCGTTGTAAATCCATGGAACTCCACTGAGGTCCACCAAAGGGTTAACACTGCACACCCTTACTCACGTGAGCAACCTCACTGGCCTCCGTGAAACTATTTGCATCAGCAAGGACTACTCGGAGGCTGAAGCACTTGTGGGGTCAGGCCCCAATGGACCGCGGATACATATACCAGTCAGACTATCCCTCTTCTTAGCAATCACCCAGCCACAGAGCCACTTTATCCCCATCCTGTCAACCTGCCTCCTCATTAAATGCCTGAAAGAGAGTAAATAGTATAGGTTTGTTTCTCCAACTCTTACTCAGGGGGAATAGCTGGAACTCACATCCAGATAGGCACAGTGCTGCCTCGTGGATAGAGCACTAGATTAGGATGCAGAAGACCTGGCACAGCCAGTGGGTGGCCTTGGGCAAGTCACTTCACCCCTCCGTGCCTCAGTTTCCCCTTCTGTAAAATGGGGCCAGTGATACTGACCTCCTTTGTAAAGTGCTTTGAGATCTACTGATGAAAAGCACTAGGTATCATTATTATTCCTCCCATGGATTTCAATAGGATAGGAGTAAGTACTATTTCATAGGTGGAAATTCACCCCCAGGCCGAGGACCATGAGACATAAATGGTACATAGGCCTCGCACCGGTCCTCTGCTTGGGGGTGAAAAAGGATTGAAGAGTTCATCCCCTTATACCTCGTCAGCGATTGCCAACCAGCCCTTCCCAACTCGCCCCGTCTCCGGCACTGTAAGATTCTGAAAGGTTCTGATCATCATCATGTAAAAGGCACCTGGTATAAAATAATGGAAGTGATAAATGCAACACAATGGCACTGGGGTTTCTGGCCGGCTCTCAACCAGGTGGAGGGAGAGGGAAGTGTTGCGAGGAATCAATTTTAGATTAAAAAGGTCAATATACCATGTCAAGCCACTTAACTGGAAGGCAAGGAGATAACTTCATTTGTAAATGGGGGGGAAAGGGCTCCAGGTTTTGTTGCTCGTTTGGTTTCCAACCCCCAACCTCCTTCCAGAACATACGCATGTATATATGTTGAGAAGAAGAAAATGGATGACATGCAAATTATGGGGGAAATAATAGGAGGAAATTAAATCAGGGTCACATTATTCATTCATGGAGATGGGAAGAAGCTGTGAAGATAAGTGCTTTGATGTACACAAGACACATTGTTTGTGGAAAGCCATTCTTTTTTAATATCGCTGGCTTTTTCAAATGGTAATGTGTCGCACGGGAGATGACAGCATTGCTTTCAGCTGTCCGCTCATTAGGGGAACAGTCACATACTGGCACCAAAGGAACCCTAGAATTTCAAGGCCCTCTCCTTTTGGGGTTTTAAAGCAGGTAACATCGGCGAACAAGAATGCTTCGTTTGCAGAACGCCTTGAGAATGTCTGATTCAGAAGGAATTAAATAAACCGAAAACCTTCGGACGGACTTTTTCGTTCGGGTTTCTAACAGGAATCTGCTTTACTTAGTTTCATTGATTCATTTCAGATTAAGGTAATGGGCATCTTGCATCTCAGCCTGAGATGCTTCCCAAATCAGTCCACAGCAGAAGGGCAGCCACCTCTGGGGTGCAGCACAGAAGCTGTTTACCAGCTCACAGCAACACTATATAAGAGTTTAGACATACACATTATCCCATAACCATGGGGAAATTTTTATGCTGGCTGTGGGTAACAACCCATATTAGACTTTGGCCAAGATCCCCAGGCTAACTGTGCACAAACTGTCTCTCTCCTGCTTTCTCTGCATTGTGACCACACGGCACAGCCGTACAGCCAAACCAGCTGAGTAAGGGGCAAGAGAGGGGCTGATCGGGCCAGGGGCTGAGGACCCAGCTCCTGTAGAAGTTAATGGGAATTGGAGGTGTTCCGCACCTTGTAGGCTCAGGCACTTGAGGCACAATCGGCCCATGGCTCAGCAATAACAGCGGCCAAGGATATAGGGGGGAAAGGTGACCGTTCCATTAGGCCCTGGTCAGATCTTGTATCTCTAGAGCCCATTGCCTGGAAGACCCAACAATGCTGCAGGAATGGTAACCGACAGCTTTGCTCAGCGAGAGGCAGAACCCAGGGTCCGAGTCCTAGTTCAACCAGCTCAGTGTGGGACCTCGGGCAAGTCATTTAATCCAAGATTTAAAGTGGCCTGGGTCATAGGGATTGCGGACCTGGTCCAAAAGGATAGAGAGCTCTGAAGTGGGTCCGAGGCTGGGGAGGGGGCCTTTTAAGCTCACACTTTGTTACAAACAAATGATATTCCATCCCCATGGCAACGACAAACCCAGCACTACTTGGAGAGCACAACAAACCCAGGGGTCCCTGCTCTGTGCCTCAGTTTCCCCATCTCTAAAATGGGAACACCAGTACCAGTGCCCTGACTCACAGGGAGGGCAGTGAAGTTGCTACATCTTTATATCATTATTATCATTATTTATTATATGTATTACTGGAGCATCTAGGCATCCCAGTCTTAGACCAGAACTCCATTGTGCTAGGCGCTGTACAAATACAGACCAAGAGCTGGTCCCTATCCAAGGAGCCAACAATATAAGTATGGAGAGTGCTATAGGAGGGCTAGGGTTGTTATTACAAAAGGACAAAATAACAGGGCAGCAGTCTTAATGATGGCAGCTTCTAAATACCCCAAACTCAGTGCGAATGCACCTGAGGACTGAGAAATGGAGACTGCCCGAGAAGGAACTGCCTGTTAGCCCACAGGACATTTGTCTTGCCACCCGCTATTCCTGGCATCTATTTATATTCCCCTCGTTTATTTCTCTTAACTGCTTATAGGATAACTAGTTATGCTTGTGTATGGAGGAGAAAGGCAGTGGCTCTGTGGCCTTATTTCAAAGTCCCTTCTCCATGAAACAGGCTTATCGCTTTGCTCCATTGCTTTCCATTTTCGAAGGCAAATACGTTCCCTGGATTCAATCTCTTTCGCTGGTTAAACAGTGTGTGTAGCTGAGCCTGTCTCACAGATGAAAGGAACGGAGATGAATTCTTCCCTGAACGAACCTGGGGGTGGATGTGATGCAGTGAAGCCCAAGAATAGCATCCCAATCTGATTATCCTCCCAACACACACACACGTTTACACATGAAAGCGGAGGACACTCTCCTGTCTTTCTCTGGCATCTTCTGCCCTGTGGCCAGGTGACCCCTTAGTTCTGATCCCTGCCAGAGTGTAGGAAGGGTAAAGCCCACGCTGCTTTGATGGGGGAGACTGGCTGTTAGTTTGTTTTCCTTTCTCAGGCGCTGGAGACAGGACCAATGAAACGTTCCACATTTGTGCAGTTTCTCAGGAAGGGCATTGCTCGGCCTACAGTTTGGCTCACATCCTGAGCGCTGTGAGCTGCGCTGTACAGTAGCGTTAGTGACCTCTGGTGATTGAAAAGGAGAAGTTTACCCACAGGGTGAGCCTCAATTTTGCTGATGCTCTGATCCAGTACCTGGCCACGTCTCGACGCAGACCTGGAGATGAGTCCTAGCACACCCAAGGAGGAGGAGCAGTGATGAATGTGCAGCCTTGGGCGGGGAGTGGATTTTAAAGGTGAACTTCAAAGCTTTAATTTTTAAAAAAATTGCTTTCAGATCCCACATCAGAGAGAGAATTAAAGAATCACAGACATTGGAGATGAAAGCAGCCTCTGGTCACATCCAGCCCAGCCCCTACCAGGGCAGGACTGTCCCCTACGGCAGGGGGACGCAGACTCTCTCACTGTGTGGCTCGCTTCTGAAGAGCTAGACTCTGAGCACCTCCCCTCCCTTTCCCAGCCACAAATGCAGCGATTGCCTCCATGGAGAAGTAAGGTGGGGGATGCATGGAATTGTAGTTTTAGCAGCTGGGAACCAGGAGGAGGAGCCAGCCCCATGTGAGCAGCCAGCTCTCTGCGACCCACCACAGGCACTCCCTGGGTACAGCTACCCATCCTTTCACTGCAGCTTGAGCCACCCGAGTTTTAACGGTCTCAAGGAACGGGATCCCCACCTCTTCCCCAGCAGCCTCCTCATGGCTCTCGCTCGGCACCATTAAATATAAATCTTCCTTCCCACGCTCCATTGCTCCTCAGTGCAGCCCCTGGCACTGGCCTAGACAATGTCTCTCCCGCCTCGGATCCTGCAGATCTGTGCAAACAGCTTAGCTGCAGGATCCGAGGCGGGAGAGGGGAACACATTTTCAGATCAGTTTACAGATGTCTTTTACATCTGCCTATTTAGAGCCCCACCCTGCTCCCATTGGAGTCAACAGCAAAATGCCCCCAGATCTTTTGGCCAAGCCCCTTCCCCAGTCTACCCCTGCCCTACCAGCTGGCCAAGCCCCTCCCCCAGTCTGTCCTTCCCGTCCTCTGTGCATCAGCAGACAGGGAATCTCTCAGGAGCTGAGTCCTGCACCTTTGCCAGAACTCTGCACCGCTCAGCCCTGGCCCCAGTTACACATGCCCCTGCCCTCACCTGCAGTCCGCTGATTTCAGGGTGTGCCCATACAGCTGTGCTTGTAAAGCAGGCCTAGGGAAGGTCCATGTTCTCAGCTCAGCAGACTCTGTGGGGGGAAAAGCATCGATCTGGGACTCTTTTGCTCTGTCCCAGCCTGGGTGGCTCTCTAGAGCATGTGATGCTCACTCTTTGGGCCTGCTAGAATAAAGGAAGGTCTGACTGCAAAGGACCCCTCTTTTGGCATGGCTTGTGCTTAGGGCAGTGCCTCGGCCACTCACCCAATACCAGGTCATGGGAACCCAGCTCAGAGCCCCAGAGAGAGTGACCGTGGGAGCACACATTCAACTCCCACGCCACGTACTCTCAGTCTCCACTGCCCATACTGACACTCCCACACCCACTCGCTCTCTCTCTCCTTTTTCATAGGCTTGCATTTTGGACTCAGGCCTTGCTGCCGACCGGTCAGAGCAGCAAACTGGATATCAGGACTCCTGGGTTCTTTTCCTGCCACTGACTCACTGGGGGACCTCAGTCATACACCAAGACCAACATTTTCAAAAGCAGCAGCTGATTTTGGGTGGCCTACTGGGGATCCCCAGGGGATGTGATTTTAAGAGTTGCTGAGCAACCTCCGCTACAGCTGAAATCCAGGGAGACTGGGGACACTCAGCATCTCTGAAAATGAGGCTCAGGTGTCTGGGGGGGGGCACCCAAAGTCAAGGCACTCAGAAGCAGTGGAAACGATGTCTGTTCTGTTCACAGCACACACACAGGTTGCTGCCTGTGAGGCAAATGACTGGAGGAGAGCAAAGGTGATGCAAATTTTTAAAACTTAAAGAACTATAGAAATTGGAGATGAAAGTGGCCTCTGGTCACATCCAGCCCTTTTAAAAAGGGCTCCAGAGGTGATCCCGGCAATTACAGGCTGGTAAGCCTGACTTCAGTACCGGGCAAACTGGTTGAAACTATAGTAAAGAACAAAATTGTCAGACACATATATGACCATAATTAGTTGGGGAAGAGTCAACATGGTTTTTGTAAAGGGAAATCATGCCTCACCAATCTACTAGAATTCTTTGAGGGGTTCAACAAGCATGTGGACAAGGGGGATCCAGTGGATATAGTGTATTTCGATTCCCTCACCAAAGGCTCTGAAGCAAAGTAAGGTGTCACGGGATAAAAGGGAAGGTCCTCTCATGGATTGGTAACTGGTTAAAAGATAGGAAACAAAGGGTAGGAAAAAATGGTCAGTTTTCAGAATGGAGAGAGGTAAATAGTGGTGTCCCCCCAGGGGTCTGTACTGGGAACACTCCTATTGAACATATTCATAAACGATCTGGAAAAAGGCGTAAACAGCGAGGTGGCAAAATTTGCAGATGATACAAGATTACTCAAGATAGTTAAGTCCCAGGCAGAGTGCGAAGAGCTACAAAAGGATCTCACAAAACTGCGTGACTGGGCAACAAAATGCCAGATGAAATTCAATGCGAAGTAATGCACATTGGAAAACATAATCCCAACTATACATATAAAATGATGGGGTCTGAATTAGCTGTGACCGCTCAAGAAAAGGATCTTGGAGTCACTGTGGATAGTTCTCTGAAAACATCCACTCAATGTGCAGGGGCTGTCAAAAAAGCAAATAGAATTTTGGGAATCATTAAGAAAAGGATAGATAATAAGACAGAAAATATCATATTGCCTCTATATAGATCCATGGTACGCCCACATCTTGAATACTGCATGCAGATGTGATCGACCCATCTCAAAAAGATATATTGGAATTGGAAAAGGTTCAAAAAAGGGCTACAAAAATTATTAGGGGTATAGAACGGCTTCCGTATGAGGAGAGATTAATAAAACTGGGACTTTTCAGCTTGGAAAAGGGATGACTAAGGGGGGATATGATAGAGGTCTAGAAAATCATGACTAGTGTAGAGAAAGTAGATAAGGAAGTATTAATTACTCCTCATAACACAAGAACTAGGGGACAACAAATGAAATGAATAGGCAGCAGGTTTAAAACAAACAAAAGGAAGTATTTCCTCACACAATGCACAGTCAACCTGTGGAACTCTTTGCCAGAGGATGTCGTGAAGGCCAAGACTATAACAGGGTTCAAAAAAGAACTATATAAATTCATGGAGGATAGGTCCATCAATGGCTATTAGCCAGGATGGGCAGGGATGGTGACCCTAGGCTCTGTTTGCCAGATGCTGGGAATGGGAAACAGGGATGGATCACTTGGTGATTACCTGTCCTGTTCATTCTCTCTGGGGCACCTGGCACTGGCCAGTGTCAGAAGACAGGATACTGGGCTAGATGGACCTTTGGTCTGAACCAGTATGCCTGTTCTTATGTCCAAAAAACCCAGGCATCTGGGATGATCCTAAGCCCATAAAGCTGGACAGCTTGCCATGTGCACTAGCACCCTGACAGATTTCCCAGGACAGCTACGTCAACAAAGGTTGGTCCTGGGAAAACCTGGACAGGTGGCAATCCTAATACACACAGAGAAGTTAGATGAAAACATCAACTATTCGTGCTGCAATGTTGCAACGTAGCACGACTTTATTTCGGAGAATTCCAGATGATAACACACAAGAACCCAAATACAGAGAGAGACAAAGCAGGCTGCTCATTAGAGCAGTGAGGCACAACTTAACCTGTTCCCTTCTGCTGCTAGACTCAGATTAGATGCTTCCCTGCAGAGACCCCGGCCTGCAAGCAGGACTAGGAACCCCTCTCCCACCCCCTTTAAAGTGATAGCTTGCAATTCCAACACAGTCCTCGGTATACCACATTGGCCTTAACCTCTCTGAACCTGAGTGTTGCTCTCTGTACAATGGGAATAACGATACTACTTTGCTGTCCCTCCCAAGGAGGTTGTGAGGCTTTTACACACAGTTATAAGGTGCCCATTCTCCCAGTCTCTGCATATTTTGTATCTTGTGCAGCACCCGGCATATTGGGAGGTGGGTTAATACATAACCATTAATCTGGCTGATTGTGGCAAAGGACTGGGGTCTAAGGCCTGATACAGGAAAGCAGGCTCTTCGACTGAGTCACCATTGGTTGGTGTGTCCTCAACAATAGAGCGGGGAGATCTCATCTCTATCCCCCACCTTCCTATGTTTCTCCCTGATCAAAATTTGTCCAAACATCCAACTTTTTTTTTTTTTTGGGACAGAAAAAGGCTTTTTTGACTAAATGGAAACTGACACTAAAAATGTCCATTTTCAGTTGCAGAAAGGGAGGGGGGATGATTTGGGGATGTTTTGTTAAATGAAAATCTGAAAAACATCAAAGAAAAATGTTGACAAAAACAAACAAAGGTTGATCTCGATCCGAATTTTTTGCAGGAGAAATCCTTTCCCAACCTGCTCTGCCCACGAGCACCACTGCCGTCTCTAGCCAGATGCTCTCAGCCATGCCCCTGCTTTGGACAGGGCTTGGGAAAGCAGAACAGGAAAAGCCCGGAGAAGACCGAGAGAGACAGGCTTGAGCTTGCGGTCCCTAAGTCCTGAACCTCCCTGAGCAGTCAGAGCCCTGCTGAGGCCAGCGTGAGAGAGTCCACGTGGCAGGGCGATCCCCCAACACCGCTCTGTGAGCTCTTCCGGCAAGGAAAGAAGGGGACCAGCGGCACACAACTCTACCCACTCCTGCCAGACCTCATGGGCAAGTCATCAAGCCTGCCTGGTCGATCGTATTGACGGGTCTGAATGGAACAGCCTGGACCCCGACCTTTGTCCATGGATAAGGGTGAGAGATTGTTCACCAAGGAGGCTGGTGCAGTCTCTGCGTCACACCCAGGCCCAGCAGCAGATCGAGGTCTCCAGATGGCATCAGAGCTGTTTCATCTCAACCTTCTCAACCATGTTCCCCATGGAGAATCAACTGGGGACTGGGCAGTAACTGGCTAGTGACAGAAGATGGCTTTCCTTCATCGCGGAGGCTTGAGTTCTCCGTCAGAGAGATGCCAACAATTTCTGCCATTAATAGCTCCCAAGCCATCCCCGCTGGCTTCCCCGACCTCGCTGCGGGATGACAAGACATAGCAACCACTGGGCAGAATCAGGGAGAAGATCACAGGGTCAGACTACAAGGGCTCAACTCTGTAAAACCTTCCTCACTCTACTAAAGGGAGGCCAGACTGGCCATCGAGAGGTAACTTCTCCACCCGGTGCCCAGCCTGGGCTGGGTGCTGGGCAGATGGAAGGGTGGCATGCGGGAAGGATAAGCCTTTCAGTGGTTGTGGATCTGTCTCTGCTTGCCTCCAGGTCAGTGGCTTTCCCAGTCTTGCTCACACCTGCCAGCTGGCTGCATGCTGAGCTCTGCAGGGACCCCCAGATCCTGCCCCCTAAGCACTAGTCCCCCTGCCTGAGGATCCTCCGTGCTTACAAGGTCCCTGAAAGGACACGAACCAAATCCCCATCTATAACTCACTGCAGCAGAAGCCGTCACCTTCCTGCTCTCGGGTCTTAATATACCATCTCCCCATGACCCCTAGCAACATTAACAGTCGTGTCTCCAAACCCTGCCCCGGCCCCTCAAATCCAGCATCCCGGGGTCACTGGTGGCTACCCCTTCCCCCCCCCCAGCTGCTAGGTGGCCCATAATGCTGCCAGCAGCCAGCCACAGGGAAATCCTGCACTCAGCAGGGCGGACGCCTGTTCTTAGAGGGAGGAACTTGATTGGAAAGACAATAGCCAAGTGGTGGTTAGTAGCTGGGATGGGGCATTTGAGTAACACGGGAGGTAATTCACGGCATTAAATGGCCTATCAGAACAAGATGAACTGTTGACTCATTTATTGGCAAACCAATCTGTGACGGGAAACCCGCCTTTTGGGTTACGGTGACGCCAAACAAATATTTATTCCGATCCATTATGCCGATTAGCCCGGAATAACCATTTGCAAAGCATCCTGCCACTTAACTGCAAGCAGAAAACAAAAGCAATTGAAACAGTCGAGTAATTCCAGGATCCTGCCACTGCCTGCAATTCTTCGCGCAGCTTCTTGCTGGCAGGAGCAATACGCGGCAGCATCTTAATGGAGATGACTCTCGGAACACAGGGGTGGCGGGTGTATTTACAACCCGTTTCCACCACCCTGCCTCATGCTAAGTAGTGCCTTGCTGCACAAACCGGCTCACGGATTGACTGCCTATGTCCTGCAAGCGCGTTTAACCGACGCGGCGCCAGACGGACTCCGTCTTCCTCTAGCAGCTAGGCTGCTGCCGAGATGTATGAGTCCGTCCGCACAAGCAGTAGAGGCTGGTGCCGTCAGAGTCCCAGGTTTCAAGCCCCCAGTGCCATTGTTTCCGACGCCTCTGCTTTCTAGCGGAATGGAGCAGGTCAGAGAATTCGCCGGCTGTGTTGCTGAATCAGGCAGTACACACTAATGGGCCTCTGGCCGCAGCGATGATAGAGCGACACAGCAGGGCCCCGGCAGAGAATGGGTTAATGAGGTCCTGCACAACGCTTTACCTGTCCAGCGCAAATCCAGCTTTTAGGCAAGGTTCCTGCTAGGGTTAGAGGAGACATCGGAGGAGCCAGCATCAAGGGAGGGGTTCTGGCCCCTTCCCTCACCCCTATTCCCTGCTCTGGAAGCTTAGAGGGGTTGTTCCAGCAAGGAGCTAAGGGAGAATCACCTGGTGCCAGCAACCCTCCACTGACCCCTTTGCAAGTCTCCGCAAAGGGGCATGCTGGGGGCAGGGAGAGGCATGTCAGGGGTGGGAGGTGGCATCTCCAGAGCACACTGCGACGGAGCTTCAGAGCTGTTCTTCGAAGGCTGCTGTAATGGGGCTAATCTAATTTACACCAGAGGTTGATTTGGCCCCTGGAGCGGCTCAGGATCCCAAGGCAGTTTAAAGCCATCTTTGCCCTGGGCTGCACCTTCTGTTCTGCAACTCCTGGAGGCGCAGCATTGAATGCCAGCCCAGGAGGAGGTGGGGGTGGGAAGAGCAGGAGCGGCAGAGATGCTGACGAACAGGAAGTTATAAATTCCTACCAGCGCCACTGCTAACGTTTCAAAATCTGGCTGGATAGTTGTGCAGAACAGCCCAGTTTCATCATCAATGAATAAACAAATGTATATTCCAACTAATATTTCACTGATTTTTTATAATTCCCTCCCCGTCTCCGAATCAGTGTGGATTTCTGTGGACCATCATGAAAGGACTATTATTCAGTATGTTGTTATTGAATCAATACAAAAATTAAAATGCATTCACTCCTTCATTATTTCTCAGATGCCATCATATCGCAGCCTGTAGCTAAAAGCACTTCAGATTATAAAATCGATCATCATTTAGCCTTTGTAGCTTGCAAACTTCATAATTAACAACAACAAAAATCTATTCAGTTTCTCATGTAATTTAATTAGTTTGATATTAAATAGCGACTAAATATAATCTAATCCTGGAATAGAGCAAATAATTGTTTTCCATTATTTTAGAAATGATCAGTTGCTCATTGTAGCTATCAAATTCATTGTGCACCTTCTGAGCAATACCCAAAGGGAGAGGACCGAATGCACACATTGTGGTAATTAGTGATGAACGGGGCAGGGGAGGAGGGTAAAAATGGGAGGAAGTGAGACCTGGTGGATAAGGGATTAGATTGGTGCTTGGACACCTGGATTCTGGTACTGGCTCTAGTACAGGAAGGTAATCTTTGGCTGGTCAGTTAATCTCTCTGGCCCAGACCCGCAAAGGTATTTTAAATCAGTGGAAGTTAGGAATCTAAATACCTTTGAGGATCTGGGTACAAGGATCCCTGGTTGAGAACCACTGACCTAGTCCATGCCCCAGCACTGAGGCAGGATTAAGTATATCTCTAATGCTTCCTGTCTGTCTTCCCAGCATTCGCCATGATATAGGCAAGTGTAATTGCCCTTGTCGCATAGCTGAAGCTTTGTGATTGTGGGCAGCGCTGTATCTTCTGAGGAGCAGGTAACAGCTGGGGGGGAGGGGGGGTGCTGCTCTCTGTCAGGTGTGTTGCCTGCCTCTATTATGCACGTTACACTGTAGGAAGCTGCCTTGCTCTGGGTGGCATTCAGTGGTTTCCTCAGCGGTTAAGAGCTCACGGTCCCCATCTGGCCTTTGTAAGGGACGAGGGTCAGTCATCTGATGCAGCATCCCCAGGCTGACTGGGGAGTCTTTGTTAGCTTCCAAATATAGCGGAAAAGAGCCGAGAGGAAATTTTCTCTGGTGTTCGCAGGAGACCCATGTGGGAACAGCGTTACATCTTTCATAAGCTGCCAACCCGATTTCATGGGGTCTTGGAAACTCATCCTCCAGGGAGCGTCCGCAGGCAGCTTGAGGTTGGGGGTTGCTGATGTTTTCTTTGCAACCTTTACATTAGCAGATCTCTGTGCAAGGATGTTGGCGTTATCCATCCATCTGCCAAACGTCTCCACATCGTCCATATGTAAGGTGGCTGCTCTGCATCACTCCCCCCTCCCCGAGGCTGGGAGAGCTTTTCTGCCTGACACGGCCTTCATTTAAGGAACGGCAAGACAAGAGAAGCTGGATCTGCAGTACAGCAGGATTCAAAACACTCACGTTGGCTAGCTCATATCCCCCTGGGGCCGGTATGGATGTGCTGCTCAGCTCTTTGGGGCATGGGTGGGCATTGCAAAGCCATTACACCACAGAGAACACACACATCAGTTCTGTGCTCCAGTGCGTGTCCACTCCCCAGAGTTAACTCATGGACAACAATGAACTGCAGGCTCTTGTCTTAATAATAATAATAGCAGAGGACTGCAAGAGAAGGCCACCTCTCCTACCCCACACCCTATCCCTGGTGTGGACTGGCTTGGGTGTCAGGAGATCTAGGTTCTATTCCTGGCTGTCACTAACATCCAGTGTGACCTTGTGTGCCTCTCCGTGCCTCAGTTTCCCCTAAGGATAATAAGACTGACCCGCCTTTGTGCAGCACCCTGAGATCTCTGGATGAAAAGTGCTACATGAGGGTGAAGCATCATTAACATCAGGACATTCCCAGACTGTTTGAGCCCCCCTGGTGGGACTCAAACAGTCCCCCTCCACACATCCAATGACAACCCGTCCAAACAGCCAAGTTGTCGGGTGGAGAGAGACGGAATGTTCCCCCGTCCACGTGCTTGCAATAAGAAGGGGCGAGGAGGGCCCATGATCAGAACTCCCCAAGGAAAAGAAACGGCCCCTTTAACCAATTCAGAGCGGAACAGAGGGAGCGGCTATAGAGATCTGTACAAAGGCCAGAGAAATTAGCCCACACTCATCCCCAGAGCTTTGCCATTGAAGTCAAGGGTGCATCAGCAGCGATGAATTTGGTCCATTATATTGATATGATTCACCAGCTGCTCAGTTGTTCTCATGGACCTTGACACCACAATTAGCCCAGAGCATCACTGCTAAGTGCTCTGAGACGAGACTCAAGGCAGAGGAACGGTAGTGTGTGAAAACTCAAACCCATGAGAGAAGGGGTGGCTGGAGGGGCTGAGAGGCCGTGGGTCTTCGTTGGCAGACACCAAGCCTGGCCTTCCTTTTTCTGGTGGCCACATCACATCCCAGTGACACGTATCTAGCATTTCAGACTGTCCCTAGGTGAGTGAGGAACGCATCAGAAATACCTTGTCCCACTGCCCAAGGACCTCACGGAGCGAAGAGGACTGTAAGGAGACCGTAAGGAGGTGCAATAATGTGTTTGAAAGTAATGAACATGCTTTGGTAAGATAATGTGCTGTAAATATCTACTGAAAGAAACCGGCTTTCATAAGAACCAGGATTAAAATGAAACCCCTCAGGGGGTGGAGGAGGACCAGGCTCTTTTCTTGTACTGTGTATGAAGATCACCTGTCTTCCCCTGGTTTGTGAATCGCTCTGGGGCCTAGAGAGCAGATAAGCAGGTAGATGCCTAGAGGGAGGCAGCAGGGCACATACCCAGAGGTGGAAACAGGGAATTTTTGGCACTGAGTGAGTTTAGGCACCTACACAGTTAAGTGGGAGCTTTGTGCATCGCAGGGAGCCTAAAACTGGGACTTAGGCACCTATCTCCTGTGTTGCATCCAGGACCCACTTCTTAGCCAGTGCTCTTCATCAGCAGGCCACTATCATTATCCCCATTTTACAGAAGGGGAAACCGAGGCACAGAAAAGGTAAGTCGCCCAAGGTCACCCAGTAAGCCAGTGGCAGAGCCAGGGGGAGAATCCCCATCTCCTGAGTATCAGAGCATGGCTCTCTTTCAAGCGTTGGGCATGACTCTGTTATACTTATAACAAGCACACGGAATCTTTCAAAGGGGATAAGGCAATACGCCGCGTTTATTGACAGTACAGTTTAAGCATTAACATCAGCATATGCTCCCACTCACACACACACACCCCCAAAGGGTTTGCAGCTGGATCTTAGAGTTACCAGTCCTTAGTGTTGCTCGGTCAGTTTCAGTGGCCAGCTGAAATTGCACCCGAGGGAGAGGAGCCGGGCCTCTGTCGAATGCGTTCGAAGCTCCGATGTTGATGCAGAACGAACCCGAAGTCCCACAGCAAAACACCCTTCTTTTATAGTGATAAGTTCCCATACAAGTCTATAGACCTTGCTGTGTCACACCGGAGCTGTCAATCACAAGGTATTCAAGGTTGCTCTGTTCAGCATTATTTTGAGTTGTTAGCAGGAGGATCCCCAGCTGTTTCTTGTCTGTCCCTTTGGCTCAACTCCTTATCTCGTCCTTGGGGTGTCTGCCTTTGCTTTAGGGTCGTCAATCTGCCATCCGGGTGATTGATAATAAAGTTGGTTTCTCTTGACTCCTTCACTCCCTTCTCGACCATGCGGCCCAGTTGTCCTTTCCCAGTTAATTACCATACAGTCTTCACTCTCACCAAACAGTAAATAAGGCAATTACAGCCAGAAAACTTCTATCCTTCTAAGAACAAATGTGAACACAATCAGCAAAAAACAAACTCAGAACAATTTCTTCTGACTAATTCAGAGCTAGCAAAATGGCGTATAAGGCAAAATAAGCAAAATGGAGTCCAATTTTACTTGAGACAATTTCTTTCTATTAGGCTTTTGGCCTACAACTCCCACCTCAAGGAGACGTACCACCGCCGCTCTGATCAATCGACGGCTCTAAAAACGGAGTACAGCCAGAGCAGTACCAGCGGCAGGAGGGTTGTGCCTAGCATTTCAGATGGGTATGTAGACAGGGTGGCACATCACTGGAGCTAAGCTGGATCAGAGCTAGCCCCGGGATGTTTCCTGAAGCTGGGAATTACGCCCGCAGCTCCAAGTGTCGACATACCCTCAGCCTGGAGCATGCCCTCCCTTTGTGCCACCAGGGTTAGCAGAAGCTGGGCTTGCTGTGCTTTCAAGCTGGAAGTGGTTTGGACCAGAATCCTTGTGAAAACAGCTTGGCCGGCGACAAGCTCAATATAATCACGATGCACATGTAATCGGCTTCTCACACCGTGATGGGAACAAGCGAATGGCAGCAGTTTACAGGGGAGCCTGCTTAATCCAAAGCAGTTTGTAAATGTGTCTGTCCTGGGGCACCTCGCTAGCCGAGAACTCGCTTATCACACACTTAGTTCAGAATAGCCAGAGGATTAGTCCTGGAAGGGCACCTGGGATTTTCACATGCCAGACGCAGAAAAGTAGGGAGTCTCCTCAGATACAGTGGGGAACCAACATTTAAATCCCATGTGGCTTCACTTTGTTGGGGCTTTTAAGGCTAATATTTCGTGCTTCTTTTGCATTTTTCCTCCAGTAATCTCAAAGCACCGTACAAACACTGATTAACCCTGAGGGGTAAGTAATTATTCTAATACCGACTTTACATATCATTAAACTGCAGCCCAGGAAGATTCAGTGACCAAAGTCACATACTGATGCTCTGCCTTCACTGCATGTTAGCCACTGGGTAAGCAGTTGTGGGGTTAGCCCAGGGGTCTCAAACACGCGGCCCACGGAGCTCTTCCCGGCGGCCCACCAAGCTCCCCCCCCCCCCCCCCCCCCCC
>NW_020664587.1:4280983-4281364 GCF_002925995.2 Terrapene triunguis | reverse complement strand
ATGTTTGGGGCCGGGTCTCTCCCCCGGCCCCGCCTGCCGCCCCCCCCGCGTCTCCCCTGAGTGTCCCCCGAGGTCACTTGCTGCCCCCTCACCGCCCGGAGCCTGCAGCTCATGCTGACTCCACTCTGCTCTGCCGGCTTCTGGCATCACCTGCTGCCGCGGGGTCCTAGTGCCCCCCTCCACTAGGGCCAGGGCAGGCTGCCCTTTCGCCCTAGTCCTGAGCCTCTCCAATGCCCCAAAGCCCCCTCCCCAGCCCCCCAGCCCCCACCCCTGCACCCTTTCCTATCCCCAAACTCCATCCCAGAGCCTGCACCCCCCACCCCCTGCCCCAGCCCGGAGCCTGCACCCAGCACCCAAACTCCATCCCAGAGCCTGCACCCC
>NW_020664587.1:4277091-4280973 GCF_002925995.2 Terrapene triunguis | reverse complement strand
CGGAGCCTGCACCCAGCACCCAAACTCCATCCCAGAGCCTGCACCCCAGACCCCCTCCCCAACCCAATCTCCCTCCTAGAGCCTTAAGCAGGTGGGGGTGGAGTTTGGGAGTTCTGGGCACCACCAAAATTTCTACAAACCTGCCACCCCTGGAAGAGGCAGAGCAGGGGTGGAGTGGTGGTGCAGCCCAGTGCAGTGAGGGGTCTTTAACGGAAGTAAATCTAACTGAGTGAGTGTTTTGTCCTTTGAGTGAGGTGCATTACTGTTGGTGACGCTTAGCACTTTCCAGGAGGGAGGGGGGAGGAGCAGGGAGCCGCGCGCTCAGGGGAGGAGGTGGAGAAGAGACGGGGCAGGGCCTCATGGAAGCGGTGGAGTGGGGGCGGGGCCGGGGGCAGCGAGGCGGGGTGTCAGTGATGCGGCCCTCAGGCCAATGCACTAGTCCTCATGTGGCCCTCGTGGTCATTTGAGTTTGAGACCCCTGGGTTAGCCTGACCCATGAGAGCGTGACCATAGCACTGTACTGTCACTCCCTGCAGCTGCACTGGTGCTGTATCTGGCCGTGGCAAGCAGTGCAGCTCGCTGGACACGTACCCCGCGATTCATAGCGCCACAACTCAGTGCGTTGCTCAATGCTTGGTAGCAGGCATCGTTCTGCTGCATCAAACCCTGCAGGTGGGTGAAGTGGGAGAAACTGCAAACGGGACACTGAGCAGAGGCAGACTGATAGTTCGCTTTTGGCCAGGGGTCAAAGCACAGCAAGATAGCATGCAGGAATGGGTGTCCAGGGGGCTTATGGGCAGGGATCAGAGGACCATCACATCTCAAGTGATGGGATTCCCCATGGCTGAATGTTGTCCCCGCAGTTACCTTAGGATAGGAAGACACATTAACATCTACCTTGGGGCCTGCCCGGTAGCTCGGGCTGGGGTGGTTGCCTTGCCATGTGGTAACGACAGAGGCGTGTGGATGCTTGAACACAACGTATTAAAGGGAAAACCTGCCGCGGAGCCCCAAGTAAAGTCGCGAAGACGAGCCCTTAGTCAATGGCAAAACCCAGGAGGCCGGCTGCTCCCTTGTCCACTGCCCTAGGCTAGAGTGGGCTGCTTTCTGTTCAGCTTCGTGCTGTCCTCTCTGAGGCTTGTGCAAATGCCAGGAGGATGAGAACCTACAGAGCCATGATTTACTAACCCAGCCGGCCGAGCACACATTTCTCCTGTTTGGAGGGAGAGCCAACAGCCGGCTCATGTCTCAGCTTCCAACTGGCCCGCTCACGAGGGGCCTGCATTATTCATTGAATTACACATCTGATGCCTCCTCTCTCAGAGCTGTTCAGTGAAGCAGGTAGGTAAAAAGCCTAGAAAAACGGAGAACAGACTGATCCCCCAGAACAGTTCAAATGTGCTCGTTCCAGGGGCTCTGGAGAAACAATGGCAATCGATGGGCAAAACGCCATCCAGCCTCAGACTAGGTGAGCACAGGGAGTTGCACAGGAGAAGGAAGGTGGGGGAGGGAGATCCCAGAGCATGCCTGACAGCCAGAGCTTCTGCTACAGTCCTTTCATTCAGGAGAATTAGCTGCTCTAAACAAACGTTGGAAAGGGGTTGGGGACCACGTCAGTCCCCATCAATGGGAGGGATTTACATGCAACTTCCCCACTCTCATCGCCCAGTGAACCAGTTATTGGGGTGGCCTATTTACAAAAGAAAATATAAAGATCCTAAAATACTGCGCGCCTACCAACAAGGGACAGTCACTGACTGTATTGCCTTGCTGCTAGGAGCCTGTCAGCCGTCCTAACCTCACCAGTGCCAGCGCAGGATACAGCTTGGGTGGGACACCTGTAGGGGACCCCTCGGTATTGGTGGAGACAGTGGCTCAGCAGATGGTACTTCAGTCTCTGTGACAATATTGAATCAGACCACCAGCCTGGGCTCCTCCACCATGGCAGGTGCTGTCTTTGCATGGGATCTAAAACCAATGCCCTGACCATGTGTAGTCATTAATGATGCTGCGGTACATTGGCAAAGGGGTAGATTTAGCCCTGGCTACATTCCAGCTTGAATAATTACATTCTGTCTCTAATTCCCCCTGCATTCTAAGACGGTATTCAGTCTAACTTCTTGCCCTAAGCTGTTGTGCAGTGTTGCTGTGCACTGTTAAACTACCATGTTCCACCCCAGAGTTGTCTGCATTTCGGCGGCAGCTATTGTGGGGATCCCTGTGTGTGGCTGGTTTCAAAGGAGTTTGGCGATGAAAAGTGTGGTATCATTTAATAATAATAACTGCTATTTATGTAGAGCAGTAAAACATTCATAGCACATTGTCAAGTGCAGGGCAAGGCACAGGCCCTATGGTCTAAGACAGATGCGCTAGAAGAGACAAAGCTCAGTCAGAGAAGGGTGTGGAGCGATTACCGGTGGAAAGAACAGAGTAGGAAGGATTTGTGGCAGATGTGCTGGAAGGAGGAGAGAGGTTATTTGGTGGACAAGAGGCAGGATGAATCTCTGAGGAGGCAAAGGCCAAGCTACCCTGGGTCTAAGCCAGGACTCCTTGGGCATGTTCAGATCTTCTGATAGCCTCAGTGGCAGTTTGGGGTAAGCAAAAAACACAGGGTTTAGCCCATTGGGCTCTATGGTACTTACATGGCCCCCGTTACCACGGTACCTGCATGGCTCACCATCCTTCGAGCATTTACCCTCACACACCCCTGTGAAGCAGGGCAGTGCTAACGTCCCCATTTGTACAGGCGGGAGCTGAGACACAGTGACTTGCCTGAGGTCACACAGGAAGGCTGTGGCAGAGAAATGCAGTGACCTCAAGTCTTAGGCGAGTGGCCTAACCCCTGGACCATCCTTCCTCCCTTGGATGGGCCGGTTTACCATGTACCTCGATCTCTCACTCACACCCAGGGTGGAGAGTGTACCTGACAGACTGTCGCTGCGGGCAACAGGTGGTAAACCCCCTCCCTACGTGGCTGCAGAGCCCATCATCCCAGGAAGGGGAGGGTTGGGGGTGGGGAGCCTGGAGACCGCTCTTGCCTCTACAGTGCCCAGCCGTCCCCCAGATCAGCTGCTGGAGAGATGGGAAGGGAGGAGAGGGTGCGTGGAAAGCTGCAGTACAGGCCCCTTCCCCGTTCCCCTCCCGCCATTGGAAGCTGGTACCTTTCCGTGTGGCTCCCCACAGCCGGGGTCCAGCGCCCAGGCCCTGTCTGGAAGGGCGCCAGGGAGGGACGAGCTGCTGCTTTGACAAGGGATTTGTTGCGAGACTCGAGCCGGCAGCTGGTTGCTCCTCTCACCAAGCAGGAGCACAATACCCCTGCTGCGCTCTGGGTGCGGCCGGGAGCCCTCGCGCCCCAGCTAGCGAGCCGCAATGTCTGGTTATCAGTAAGGGACAAGACCTCTTGGCCAGAGAGAAAATGCTGCTTATTGAGCTTAAAGGCCAAACAAATTCTTCTGGACGGAGCTATTGATCCGGCTGAGTCTCCTGCCAGCCGGAGCCGCCGGCCCGGGAGCCGTGGGGCTCCGCTGTGGCTCTGCAATGATTAAAGCCAACCAGAGCGAGGCTCCTGGCTCCGCCCTGCACAGAGACGAGCCAGACACCGGGGCCTCGGCCCTTGGCTCCGGCCTGCTTCTGTGACCCATGTAACTCACCGACACGGCCTTGAGCGCAGGGCCTGGGAACGGTGCCTGGCCGACTGGAGACCGCAGGCCTCTGGGCACAGAGCAGGGACAGCACAGGCAAGAGCCAGGCAAGCTCCCCCCTACACACGCCCATTTCCCGCAAAGGGGGATGGCACAGGGCAACCTCCCCTCCCCCCACACCCTCCCCTCCCAGGCAGGGCAACCTCCCCTCCCCCCACACCCTCCCCTCCCAGGCAGGGCA
>NW_020664587.1:4258026-4276691 GCF_002925995.2 Terrapene triunguis | reverse complement strand
GGGGCTGGGGGCGGGGCCGGGGCCCCGTGGAGTGTCCTCTTTTTGGACACTCAAAATATGGTAACCCTAGGGGCAAGGGGCCTGTAGAGATATGTTTATGAAAGATAGTGATTTGGAGACACTCCCTCAGAAGGGACAGTGTTGTGAGTGTGGGAATTTGGAGATGTGCCCTGGAGGGGGGTGGGACTACAGCATGGCTGTGTGCACTGCGGCAGGTCTCCAGTTGTATTATTCCTTTCTCCTTCACTGGTTTGTTATTTAATGAACCCCAAGATCATTACAGCACCTTTCACCCCCTTCCCACCATGGGGGAGTTCTTGTCCTCGTTTAGAAACAGGCCCCTCTCCACATTACATCCGTTTCCGTAAGTTCCGTTCAGCAAAATATTGGACCAGGTCTGACAACCCCCATGGGCACCGTTCCACACGCGACTGGAACCCAGGGGCTCCCCGCACTACGCTGCCCCCAAACATCCCCCAGAGCAGAGGGGGGAGTGGATAGGTACATGTCAAACTGCCCCATTCATCTCCACAGCCTGCATTCCTAGTCCTGCTGGATCAGCATGGCTTCCACGTCCCTCTCGTGGCTGGCCCACATCCGAGAATAAGAGCCTGCCTACTGTTGCTGATAGTTAAAGGAGTTAGTCCTTCAGCTCCAGTGGTGAAGATCTATGCTTTCAGAGTTGACAGTCCAAGGCTCAAACTGCTCTGACAACCCGCAGGGGCGTCATTACACAAGCTCCATAAGAAACAGAAGGAAGTTAGGTATTGCCTAAACCAACAAAGACGTGTTTATTTCCACACTACAAAGCCAACACTAAATACAACTGAGCATAGCATTTATTATTCAGTAATGAACAGCGTCCCTCCCAATTCTCCCTTTTATCTCCAAACTCTTTCTTTACCTCCCAGTCTTCCTCTGTTTATGAACATTGCACTATTGCCAGCCCCCAACATTCAGAAATCATGAGTCAGGCCCCCCAAAATCATGAGATTGGCTTAAAAATCTCGAGGTTTAAAACCAATTGGAACACTTTGTATTTGTTTCCTGGTTTCTGAGCCTTTATGGAGCACCTGTTCACGCTGCCATGCTTTTCTCCACCACCATGAGGGCTAGATTCTCATGCAATCACCTGAATCCAGGAGCTGAGGGTTTAGGAAAGTCACCAAATATTGTATTATTTGGGATAAAATCATCAGAGTTGGCAACATGATGAAGTGATTCACAGTGTATCAGGCTATCAAGGGGTTGTGTAGCTGATCACAACAGGAAAAAAGTTCCTATCTTCCTACCTGAAGTATCTGACTGTTAGCTATGCTCTTATTAGCACTCACAAGCTAAACAGAGTTGGGCTTTGGTTAGTACTTAGATGGGAAATCACCATCTTCTCTTTGGGTTAATAATAAACCCAGATCCGCTGGGTCCTGCTGGGGACTGCCTTTTCACAGAGCTGTAAAACCAAACCCCCTGAGCGTTTGTGCTCATTAAAGATCCGCTGGCACTCGAGCAGAGAGTAAAATACAATGGATTCCCTCAGAACATCCTTCCCCTGCTTTATCACCAAGGGCTTCCCGCAGAGCCAGCCACAAACCAAAGGGGAAAGGAAGCTCTTCAAGGGGAGATTTGAAGTGGGAGAGTGACATGGGGGAGAGGGCTCCAGATAGACGGGATCACACAAGTGGAGGAGCTTTCCCCTCCCCCAGAAGTGCCACACTGTGTCAGAAGGAGATGAGACAGTGACAGTACCCAGAGTTGTGAGGCACCTCACCACCCCTTGCCCTGCTGTAGTTCAGCTCCCTGAAACCAACAGCCTCTGGCAACACATGCCGTGCCTTCCAGGCCTCCACAGAGCTCACTCTGTGCAGGCTAGTGAAAGGCCCACCTCAAGCCCCGAGTCCTCGGCGCGCTCATGCACTGTCCAGCCCTGTCCTTGGATGCTCACAGAAATTGCCAGGTTTGCTATCCCCTAGGGGACAGTGCATAAGAACGGCTATACTGGGTCAGACCAATTGTCCATCTAGCCCAATATCCTGTCTTCCAACCGTGGCTGGTACCAGAAGCTTCAGAAGGAATGAACAGAACAAGGCAATTTATCAGGTGATCCACCCCCGTCATCCAGTCCCAGCTTGTCTGGCAGCAGCTTGTCTGGCAGTCAGAGATTTAGGAACACTCAGGGCATGGTGTGGCATCCCTGACCATCTTGGCTATTAGCCATATATGAACCTATCCTCTATGAACTTATCTAATTATTTTTTTAATCCAATTATACTTTTGGCCTTCACAACATCCTCCGGCAATGAGTTCCACAAGTTGACTGTGCGTGTGTTAGTTTTAAACCCGCCGCCTATTAATTTCATTGTGTGACCCCTGGTTCTTGTATTTTGTGAAGGGGTAAGTAACACTTCTTTATTCACTTTCTCCACACCATTCATGATTTTATAAACTTCTATCACATCCCCCTTTAGGCATCTCTTTTCCAAGATGACCAGTCTGTGTCTTTTTAATCTCTTCTCCTGTGGAAGCTGTTCTATGCCCCTAATCATTTTTGTTGTCTTTATCTGTATTTTTTCCAATTCTAATATATCTTTTTTGAGATGGGGCGACCAGAACTGCATGCAATATTCAAGGTGTGGGTGTACCTTGAATTTACATAGTAGCATTATTAAATTTTCTGTCCTATCATCTACCCTTTTCCTAATGGTTCTGTGATGTTATATGATCAAAATATAACCATGTAAATCATTGTTGCTACCACTGTTACATAATTGCAACAAATCTTGTACAGAGTACGTCATGTAAGGTGTCTATGAAAAAGTAATGATTTGCTTAATATGATTATCCTGTTTGTATGCATGCATCATTTTTATATCTACACTTATGAATATTGGCCCTATACCTGTATTTCAGATGTGTTGCTTCTGGGTAACAAGGTATTTAGCCAGCACATTATGAAGGGACTATTCAAGTTGAATGGCCCATCAAAGAACACTTAACTCACAATGGACCATGGATGAAGCCTATCTATACCTGATGGACCTTCCTGTGGACATTCTAGCTGGGCATGCAAGGGCATATTTTCCACAAACTGAGACACTGGGTTTCCCTCCACAGGGCAGAAGCTATAAAAGGCCCCTCCATTTTGCCTCTTTCTTGCTCTAATCTCTGGACTATGAATTTATACTAATGGGGGCATTCAAACCAAGGGACTGAGGACCTTCCAATTACTGGAAGGACCCAGAGACTTAACAAGCCAGCAGTTTATTCCATCACTGCTTCAAGCCTGATCCAAGAACCTTGCAATTGTTGTATGTATTTGATTCCTTTAGGCAATTTTAAGTTTCTTTCTTTCTTTCTTTCTTTCTACAAATAAACTAGGGCTGTCAAGTGATTAAAAAAATTAATCATGATTAATCACGTGATTAATTGCGCTGTTAAACAACAATAGAATACCATTTATTTTAAATATTTTTGGATGTTTACTACATTTCAAATACACCTCTACCCCGATATAACACGAATTCGGATATAACGCAGTAAAGCAGCACTCCGGGATGGGGAGGGGGGCTGCGCTCTCCAGTGGATCAAAGCAAGTTCGATATAACGCGGTTTAGCCTATAAGATTTTTTGGCTCCCGAGGACAGCGTTATATCAGGGTAGAGGTGTATATTAATTTCAATTACAACACAGAATACAAAGTGTACAGTGCTCACTTTATATTTATTTTTTATTACAAATATTTGCACTGTAAAAAACAAAAAATATATTTTTCAGTTCACCCAATATAAATACTGTAGTGCAATCTCTTTATAATGAAAGTTAAACTTACAAATGTAGAATTATGTAAAAAAAACTGCATTCAAAAATAAAACAATGTAAAACTTGAGAGCCTACAAGTCCACTCAGTCCTACTTCTTGGTCAGCCAATCACTCAGACAAACAAGGTTGGTTACAATTTGCAGGAGATAATGCTGCCTGCTTCTTGTTTACAATGTCACCAGAAAGTGAGAACAGGCGGTCGCATGGCACTGTTGTAGCTGGCGTTGCAAGATATTTACATATCAGATGTCCCTTCATGCTTCAATCACCATTCCAGAGGACATGCTTCCATGCTGATGATGGGTTCTGCTTGATAAGAATCCAAAGCAGTGCAGACTGACACATGTTCATTGTCATCATCTGAGTCTGATGCCATCAGCAGAAGGTTGATTTTCTTTTTTGGTGGTTTGGGTTCTGTAGTTTCCACATCAGAGTGTTGCTCTTTTAAGACTTCTGAAAGCATGCTTCACACCTCGTCCCTCTCAGATTTTGGATGGCACTTCAGATTCTTAAACCTTGGGTTGAGTGCTGTAGCTATTTTTAGAAATCTCACATTGGTACCTTCTTTGCGTTTTGTCAAATCTGCTGTGAAAGTGTTCTTAAAATGAACATGTGCTGGGTCATCATCTGACACTGCTATAACATGAAATATATGCAGAATATGGGTAAATATGGGTAAAACAGAGCAGGAGACATACAATTCTCTCCCCAAGGAGTACAGTCACAAATTTAATTGATCCATTACTTTTTAAATGAGTATCATCAGCATGGAAGCATGTCCTCTGGAATGGTGGCCAAAGCATGGAAGGGGCATACGAATGTTTAGCATATCTGGCATGTAAATACCTTGCAACGCCGGCTACAAAAGTGCCATGCAAACGCCTGTTCTTACTTTCAGGTGACATTTTAAATAAGAAGCAGGCAGCAGTATCTCCTGTCAATGTAAACAAACTTGTTTGTCTTAGCGATTGGCAGAATAAGAAGTAGGACTGAGTGGACTTGTAGGCGCTAAAGTTTTACACGGTTTTGTTTTTGAGTGCAGTTATGTAACCAAAAAAAAATATCTGCATTTGTAAATTATACTTTCATGATAAAGAGATTGCACTTCAGTACTTGTATGAGGTGAATTGAAAATTACTATTTATTTTGTTTATCATTTTTACAGTGCATATGTTTGTAGTAAAAAATAATAATATAAAGTGAGCACTGTGCACTTTGTATTCTGTGTTGTAATTGAAATCAATATTGAAAATGTAGAAAAACATCCAAAAATATTTAATAAATTTCAAGTGGTATTCTATTGTTATAAGTGTGATTAATGGTGAATAATTTTTTTAATTGTGATTAATTTTTTTGAGTTAATCGTGTGAGTTAACTGCGATAATTGGGGTAAACCGTTAGATATTAGATACTAAAGGATTGGCAAGAGCGTGATTATTGGGTAAGACCTGAGTTATATATTGACCTGGGTATGTGGCTGGTCCTTTGGGATCAGAAGAACCTTTTGGTTGATAAAATTGGTTTTAAATAACCGCTCATCATTAAATCTAGTATTTTGGGTGGTGATACCTAAGGAAACTGCTTTTCTGACTTCTTGTTAGCCAGTTTGGTGAAACAGAAGTTTACTTTTGTTGCTGGTCTGGCATTTCTTAGGGGAGAATAACCACCATTTTGGGGTATGTCTGTCCTATTTCTCAGCAGTTTGGTATCCTCAGTTGTTACCCACTGAGGCATGGTGACAGGCTCCTAACATTCTGTTAAATTTTTTGACTGCCGCTGCATGTTGAACAAATGTTTTCAGAGCTCTATCCAGGATGACTCCAAAATCTCTTTCTTGAGTGGTAACAGCTAATTTAGACTCCATCATTTTGTATGTATAGTTTGGTGTGATGGGGTGCCTATCCCACCCAGGCATATAAAGGGTTAACCAAGCCCTGCCCCAGAAGGAGCAATGGAGGTGAGTCCTCCAAGTAGCCCAGAGAGGCTGCATGAAGCACAGCCAATCAGGGAGGAGTTGCAGAAAGCAACCAATCCTGGCCTGGCAGGCTCAGATAAAAGGGAGCTGCAGGGCAGAGTAGAGGCAGTTGCTGCTGGAAGCCCAGGGAGTAAGGACTGTGTCCCTGGAGGGCTGGGAGAACTGCAAGCACCTTGAGCAGCTGCTGGCAGGGACCAGGGGAGCAAAAGGGAGCTTCTGCCTGGCTGCAGGGCTCAGCAGCTGAGGACCCTGAGGTGAGGGAAAAGAAGGTGCTGGGGAAATGACCCAGGGAAATATAACAGTATTGAGAGAAGATAAAGAGATGCTTCAGAAAGCTGCTATTTACAGGGTTGCTGGGTCTGGACCTGGAGTAGTTGGTGGGCCCAGGTCTCTTCTCCCCCCCTCCCCCCAACTCGCCACTAGGGAACTGGCTGGACAATAGGACTGTGATATGCACCCCTGGAAACAGGAAACACGGAGGATGACCTAGCCAGAGGGCTGAGTCGGGAAGAAGGACACTGTGGTTCCTGTAATGGAGAGAGGGGCTGTAGGCGGAATCGGAGACAGAGTGACAGTATACAGACTGCAGCCAAAGCTGTTGGCCTCGAGCTAATCCCCAGAGCAAACAGGAGGAGGCGCCAGTCCGGTGGTGAGAGCTGCACCCTGTGACATTGGCATTGTGTCTTCCAACTTGCCTTGCACTTATCAACCATGAATTTCATCTGCCATTTTGTTACCCAGTCACCCAGGTTAGTGAGATCCCTTTGTAACTCTTTGCAGTCTGCTTTGGACTTAACTATCTTGAGTAATCTTGTATCATCTGCAAACTTTGCCACCTCACTGTTTACCCCTTTTTCCGGATCATTTATGAATACATTGAACAGCACTGGTCCCAGTACAGATGCTTGGGGGACTCTACTATTTACTTTTCTCCACTGTGAAAACTGACCATTTATTGCTACCATTTTTCCTATTTTTCAACCAGTTACTGATCCATAAGAGAACCTTCCCTCTTATCCTATGACTGTTTACTTAGAGTAAGAGCCTTTGGAGAAGGACTTTATCAAAGCCTTTCTGAAAGTCCAAGTACATTGTATCCACTGGATCGCCCTTCTCCATGTGTTTGTTGACATGCTCAAAGAATTCTAATAGATTGGCGAGGCATGGCTTCCCTTTACAAAAGTTGTTGACTCTTCCTAACATATTGTGTTCATCCAGGTGTCTGATAATTCTGTTTTTTTACTATAAGTTTAAACCAATTTGCCTGGTATATTAGTTAGGTTTACCTGCCTGTAATTGCCAGGATCAACTCTGAAGACTTTTTTAAAGATTGGTGTTACATTAGCTATCCACTTGTCACCTAGTACAGATGCTGATGTAAGCGATAGGTTACATACCAGTTAGTACTTCTGCAATTTCATATTTGAGTTCCTTCAGCACTCTTGGGTGAATACCATCTGGTCCTGGTGACTTATTACTGTTTAATTTATCAATTTGTTCCAAAACCTCCTCTATTGACACCTTAGTCTGGGACAGTTCCTCAGATTTGTCACCTAGAAAGAATGGCTAAGGCGTGGGAATCTCCCTCACATCCTCTATAGTGAAGACCGATGCAAAGAATTCATTTAGCTTCTGACTCCACAACAGCTTTGTCTTCCATGAGTGCTCCTTCAGCACCCTCAATCAGGCAGTGGCCCCACTGATTGTTTGGCAGCCGTCCTGCTTGTGATGTATTTTTAAAAATGGCTGTTAGTTTTTGTGGGGTTTTTTGCTAGTTGCCCTTCAAATTCTTTTTTGGCCTGCCTAATTATACTTGACTTGCCAGTGTTTATGCGCTTTTCTATTTTCCTCAGTAGGATCTGACTTCCAATTTTTAAAAGATGTCTTTTTGTCTCTAACCGCCTCTCTTACTCTGTTTAGCCATGGTGGCATTTTCTTGGTCCTCTTACTGTTTTGTTTTTTTAATTTGGGGTGTATATTTAGTTTAAGCCTCTATTATGGTGTGTTTAAACAGTTTCCATGTAGCTTGCTGGCATTTCACTCTTGTGACTGTTCCCTTTAATTTCAGTTTAATTTAACTAGCTTCTTCATTTTTGTGTCGTTTGCCTTTTTGAACTTAAATGTGATGGGTTTCTCTGGTATTTTGCCCCTACAAGGATGTTAAATTTAATTACATTGTGGTCGCTATTACCAAGCAGTTCAGCTATATTCCCCTCTTGGCCCAGATCCTGTGCACCACTTAGGACTAAATCAAGAATTGCCCCTCCCCTTGTGGGTTCCAGGACTAGCTGCTCCAAGAAGCAGTCATTAGTGGTGTCTAGAAACTTTATCTCTGTATGTGGTCCTGAGGTGACAAGTTCCCAGTCAATATGAGGATAGTTGAAAGCCCCCCTTATTATTGGGCTTTCTGTTTTTGTATCCTTTCTAATCTCCCTGAGCATTTCACAATCATGGTTGCCATCCTGGTCAGGTGGTCAGTAGTATATTCCTACTGCTGTACACTAGCTTGTTTTGATTCGCCTGAGGATCAACTCCTTATAACATCACAGCACTGAGATATATTAATAGTGAAAACAATCCTAAGTTTATTATCAAAGGCTCAGGGTACACTACAGTGGTACAGCTGCAGCACTGCAGTTGCCCCCACTGTAGCACTTTAGTGTATACACTTACTACAGCAACACAAGGGTTCTACCATCACTGCAGTAAATCCACCTCCCTGACATAGGTTAACTGTAGAATTCTTCTTTCATTGACCTAGCACTGCCTATATCGGGGCTTAGGTTGGCTGAAATACGGCTCTCAGAGACACCCCTGAGTGACAGCTGAGTCGACCTAACTTTCTAGTGTAGACCTGAGATGGGAGTAAGGATAATAATGGAAACAGAAATGGTTCCACACAAAATAAAAGGTATAACATGCTTCCTAGAGTCTAAACTTAACTTTAACAGGCTAGATGCATGTCTGCAGGAGTTCATCTCACCTCAAACAATCGCCAGTATCTCCATCCAGCATGGCTAGGATACCTCTTTCATGAATGCATAAAGCGCTGTCCTTTTTTTTTTTTTGCCTGCTCAATGAAGGGTAAAGACTCCAACTTAGACAACACATCGATCTGTGAAATTACAGTGTTGCCAACTCTCATGATTTCGTCATGAGTCTCATGATAATGATTGTTTTCCTTAAAGCCCCAGCTCCTGGAGTCAAGTGGATATGTGATGATTTCAGCCTTTATTCTTAAAGGAAAAGTAAGTTTCTAGCCCTCATGGTTGTGTAGAAAGCTTCAAACTGTGATCCCAGTGCAGCCTAAAGACTCAAAAAGCAGAAGGCAAATAAAAAAACACCAAATCTATTACTTGTACATAATCTCGTGATTTTTTTTAAAGCCAGTCTCAGGATTTTTGGTGAACCTGACTCATGATTTTTGAACATTTGGGGTTGGCAATACTGTGTCGCTCCCAAATTGGGCTTGTTAGCCATAAGCGGACTCATCAGGCACCTGACTAGACCTTTTATATGTACTCCATGATCCAGTGGAGCAATGGTTACCCTACCAAAATTCACTGTCTGTCCCCAGAGTCAGGATGACCCTGGGGTTTATTCCTTGGTGTGCTGGCTCCATGTTGCCTTCAGATCCTTCTCTTATGCAAATGGGGCTTCCATTGTACTGGCCTACAATGCTTCATGTACATGTGAACGGAGGCAGACAGGTGAATACACATCCTTTGTCTGGCCAAAACCTGTTTGTTAACCCTGCCTTGGACACAGACTGTAAAACATATTTTCAATACATGGACACAATTCCTTAAACATTCGTAGCAAAGCTTTTGATACAGTCTCCCACAGTATTCTTGCCAGCAAGTTAACAAAGTATGGATTGGATGAATGGACTATAAGGTGGATAGAAAGCTGGCTAGATTGTCAGGCTCAACGGGTAGTGATCAACGGCTCCATGTCTAGTTGGCAGCCGGTATCAAGCGGAGTGCCCCAGGGGTCGGTACTGGGGCTGGTTTTGTTCAACATCTTCATTAACGATCTGGATGATGGGATGGATTAGACCCTTCACAAGTTCGCAGATGACACTAGCTGAGGGGAGAAGTAGATATGCTGGAGGGTAGAGATAGGGTCCAGAGTGACCTAGACAAATCGGAGGGTTTGGCCAAAAGAAATCTGAGGTTCAACAAGGACAAGTGCAGAGTCCTGCACTTAGGACGGAAGCATCCCATGCACGGCTACAGGCTGGGGACCGACTGGCTAAGCAGCAGTTCTGCAAAAAAGGGCCTGGGGATTACAGTGGACGAGAAGTTGGATATGATTAAGCAGTGTGCCCTTGTTGCCAAGAAGGCTAACGGCATATTGGGCTGTATTAGTAGGAGCATTGCCAGCAGATCGAGGGAAGTGATTATTCCCCTCTATTCGGCACTGGCGAAGCCACATCTGAAGTATTGCGTCCAGTTTTGGTCCCCCCACTACAGGAAGGATGTGGACAAATTGGAGAGAGTCCAGCAGAGGGCAACAAAAATGATCAGGGGGCTGGGGCACATGACTTACGAGGAGAGGCTGAGGGAACTGGGATTGTTTAGTCTGCAGAAGAGAAGTGAGGGGGGATTTGATAGCCACCTTCAACTACCTGAAGGGGTGTTCCAAAGAGGATGGAGTTTGGTGGTTCTCAGTGGTGGCAGATGACAGAACAAGGAGCAATGGTCTCAAGTTGCAGTGGGGGAGGTCTAGGTTGGATATTAGGAAAAATTATTTCACTAGGAGGGTGGTGAAGCACTGGAATGGGTTACCTAGGGAAGTTGTGGAACCGCCATCCTTAGCTGTTTTTAAGGCCCAGCTTGACAAAGCCCTGGTTGGGATGAATTAGTTGGTCCTGCTTTGAGCAGGAGGTTGGACTAGATGACCTCCTGAGATCTCTTCCAACCCTAATCTTTGATGATTCTATGATCTCGCAGCAATTACTGAGGATCAGTATGACCTAGGCTTTTATCAGAGACCTGACATGACATCATTTATGAATAAACACCAGGAAAGCAGTGTGTTGGGTGTAGTGAGTTTGTCAGGCCTGTCAGGAGTTGCTGTTACATATCAGAGAACCCTTGTTCCCAGTAAGGGGGGGAGGGAAGTTAGTCCCCATGGCAATCTTTGCTGAGTGGGGGCAGAGGTGGCGCTAGTCCACTGGGGGCCCTAAGCAGGAATATTTTTGCCCCACTCACCCTTCATCCAACCCCTAAAAATACTAATTGCATTATTTCCACAAACCAAAACCATACCAACCGAGCACAGACTGCTACACTCGTTAACACAGCCATGTTAAATAAGATGAATAATACTGGGGGGACGGGCATTTCACTCCATATTCTTTATGCAAATATGCTTATGATATGAATATGACATAACTGAGATACTTTATGCAAGATGGCTCATGTGAGAGCATTGGAAAGGTTATAATTTATTGAATGTGATTATCCAATTTGTACGCCTGTATCCTTTCTGTATCTGAAGTTAGGAATATTGACTATGAGGGAGACCAGTGCACCAGCCTTTCAAGACTTTCTGTAATCTGCCCACAACAATATCTAGGGTGAGAAATACTATTTGTAACCAATTTCTAGTGAAACTAGCTTGGTTTGCATGTTTGGTTTCATTTGCATAGTAATCTGCTTTGTTCTGTCTGGTATCTCTTATATTCACTTAAAATCCACCTTTGGTAGTTAATAAACATTTCTTATTTATAATAAAACCCAGTTTATGCAAAACCCAATTTCTAACTGGGGGGCAAGAAGTGTGCACATCTCTCTTCATATGGAGGCCGAGGGCGGATTTTTATGAGCTTGTGCTGTGCAGATTTTTCTATCCAGCGCAAGACAGTATTATTTTGGGTTTATCTCCCAAAACGGATGTGCACGTGAGTGCTGGGGGAGTCCTCTCACACAGAGCTGACTTCCGTCTGTGTCTGCAGCGAGGTGTGGCCCTACCTGTGTGTGGGCTGCAAGAGGCCGGAGATCCTAATTCAGCAAAGCAGGGAGAGGGAACCCAGGCTGATTGAGCAGGGGGCTCAGTGAAATCCCAGGACATGAGGTGGCATCCCAGAAGGGGGGTCCAACCTGTCACAGGGGGGATACTACCTTGGAGCCCCCTTGAGCTGCTTGGGCCTGAATTAATTGCTTAGTCTGTTTATGCCTAGCGCCGTCCCTGAATGGGCGCTCAGCGGGATCACCTGCATGGCTCTGAATCCGCTTCGACAGCCCATTGCAGGCACGGGCCAACATGCTGTGCAACACTTAGGCCCCAAAGTGGAGTGGCTGAGATTTGTTTGGAGCAGGTGAGCGGTGCTCCCATGTTGTTCCTGACAGTCACTGCTGCCCCCCAGAGCGAGAGGAGGGTGGAGAGCCCCAGGAAAAACAGAGTTGAGGCTGGGAGGGCAGAATCGATCTGGGGACTGAGGGGGGCTGGGGGGCAAAAATGTGGGGGCCACGGAGGGCTGGGCAGATGTAGGGGTGGGGGGATGGGGCAGAACTAATATGAGGACTGGGAAGACAAGATGGTTTTGAAGATTGGGGAACAGGGTTAATTGCTGAGTATGGGACTGGCAGATGTGGGGTGAGAGCTCCTGCAGCAGGGGCCACAATCCCCTTACCCGATACATTTGGGAGTGGGCAACACTAATTGTCACCCACACACACGGGGGTTGGGCCGGGGGAGTTCATAAATCAAGAGTCCAAAAAAAAGCGATCATCTTTTCTGTTTAATGTCATGATTTTTGGGTCAATCTCGTGATTTTTTGAAACTTTGAGGTTGGCCGCACTGCAGGGCTCCCGGGACTTGGCTTCTTCTGGAGTGGGGATAAATATACAAACGCTGGTCTCTCTCCCAAGCACCACTCAATCGCTTGCTAACATGAGCTGTCACTCAGAATAGGCTACAAAAAACAAGGAGTCTGGTGGCACCTTATAGACTAACAGATTTATTTGGGCATAAGCTTTCGTGGGTAAAAAACCCACTTCTTCAGATGCAACAGAATAGACTGTGCATGTCTTCATAACAGCCTTGGCCCTCCCCCTCCTTCCATGCTGTGAGCAGTAGTGAGATAGTTGTTAATGCTGACATTTAAATTATCATTGCCGGGCACCTGAGATGAACAGGGCAGTTCACGCCTCTGACTGCTCTTGCTTCAGGCTCTCTGCAGACTCGGGCAGATGTCACTGCATTGATCACACCCACTTCACTTCTCTTTGAGGCTGTCTATTTGCAACTCTAATGGCTAGAGACTTCCTTTGTTGTTCTTTAAGGGGCAGCGGAGATCCTGGAGCTCAAGATGGCTTCTTGAAAGACATCGCTCTACCCGTACCACCATGCGCCCCGTGAGATGATCCCTGCTTTGGAGCCCCCATTGCTTTTTCTGGCCAGTATTCAATCCCACCCAGTACCTCAGCTGTGCCCTTTGTGGCTTTCACTTGTCCCTGCTCCAAGGGACATTTTAGAGCCAACTTTATCTCCCTTCTTCCCAGAGCTCCATGGGCAGGCAGTGTGGCCTAGTGAGTATAGTAGGAGACTGGTAGGCTAGGCACCCGGGTTTTAGTCCTCACTCTGCTGCTGAAGTCACCTAGGAGTCTGGGACACATGGCCTAACCTCTCTGCCTCAGTTTCCGTATTTGTAAACTGGAGATATCAATACTCACTTGCCTGCCTGGGAGAGCTGCTGGGAGGGTCACTGCACAAGTGCTACGTGTCACTGGCATCTCCCCTGTATGATTTTGCAGTGAGTTATTTAGAAAATGCCTCTCCCTTTGGCAAAGCAGCATTATCAGCGTGGGCCCCTTCCTTGGGCTCTTTCCTCTAGACGAAGCCCAGAAGCATTGCAGCCTGGGAAATACCCACCCGCTGTTGCCCTAGGCAAGCCCCTCTCCCCACACACTCCTGATGTGTCTCCAGCGGGAGCAGCCAGCCCCTCTGGCGCAGAAATGAGTGAGCGCCCGGAAAGGGGCAGACACCTCCCTAAAGCTGCGCTGAGACAGGCCGACTATCACAGAACCATAGGAATGGCAGGCTGGTTATGACGACTCCTGTCCCCCAGTGCAGTTGCTGGTGCAGTTCCCTTAAAAGGACAGAGCTCTTCCCCCCCGCCCCAGGGCAATTCTGTTCAGGGCCAGACCTGAGCCAGACCTGAGCTACTTGCTGCAGCGTTCCCAGCTGTCCCTACCTAGTGTGGTTGAGGGGGGTGGCTGGGTGGGAGATCCCCATAAATAGTCAGGTGTCCCAGACAGCTATCTGCCTGGCCGCCCCCTAACACAAGCTTTGAATGTTTGGACATTTCCCCAAACCTCTTGGGGCCACAAGCTGGGCCTGGGCAGCACATGGGAACAGGCTCCCAGCATGGCACTAAATTATTCTGCAGCTGGTCATGGCCACACGCACAGAAAGGAGGAGGTGCAAGGGCGGGGAAAAGGGACCCAACACTTCCGAATCCCCAGCAAGAGGTCACAGGCTTTTATTATGGTTTTTTTAAGTTTAACATTCCGATGAGTTTTACAATTCTACCAGTTTGGTGGGGCTGAGTTGTCACCAACCCCCTGCGGCGAGACGAAGCATTGACTGGCACTGCCAAGGGCGAGCCTTGTCAGCGCCTCTCGGGATAGGTGACCAGGGGATGTTCACTGAAACTGAACAGCAACAAACTTAAAACTAATGAAAAACCTGCTTTTTGACACAGTACACATACGGAACCTGTGGAACTCTCTGCCACTGCACAGCAATGAAGCAAAACGCTTAGCAGTATTCCAAAGAGAATGAGACAAGTATACGGACAATAATACCCACTGCGAGCTTAGAGAGGGTCAATACTTATGAGGACTATAAACACTCCTGCTTCAGGGCATACGCCAGCCACAACTGCCTGGGGTCAGGAAGGAACTTCCTCTATGAGCAGGTTATTCCACAACTGTCCACCAGAGAGGTTCTTGCACCTTCCTCCGAAGTAACTCCTACTGGACACTAATGGGGAGAGATTCTGGCCTAGCTGAACCATGAGTCTGCTCTGGTCTAGCAGTGCCAATGACACAAGCAGCTCCTGGCCCTGCAGAGGGGAATGTCCCAGCTCTCTAAATGGACACAGACTTGAGGTGCTCGGTTCTGTTCCAAACCCAGGTTGCCCATCTGCAGTTTAGATTTTGGTCCCCCAAAGGCAGGCACTTTTCCTTTAACCAGAAGCAGCTGCACAAGCTCCATATCGGCTCCCTCCTTCCCTGTCTCTGAGGCGGGGGTGGCAGCTGGGGTGCCGGGGCTGTGGCTCCAATGGGCCGGGTCCAGCGAGAACAATAGACACTGCACAGCGGTTCCAAGGGGAAGAACGGACAGCGCATGGGAACTGCGAGAGGCAACCTGCAGCGACTCAGAGCACACCTCACGGGGCTGCATTAGGAGCAAGGAGCAACCTGCAGTAATTCCCTTGGGAGCCGGGGGCCTGCAATGAAACCAACAGGCCTGTTTCGGTCACTGCCCCAGTGAGCTGGGAGGGGGGGGGGTGAGCTGTTTATATCGCCCATCCCAGGAGAAGCAGAACAGCTAGGAGGCCAGAAGCCAGCTACCCTTCCAACTGTGACCCATATGCAGTGCATGCATCAGACCCAGCCCTGGCAGGGACCGTACTCAGTCCCTTGAGAGAGGGGGAAGAAAACCCAGAGAAAGGGGGTGTTCGGTTTGAAATGCCTGCTCATCCTGGCCAACGAGCCAGCTCCCTTGAAGCAGCAGGGAGATAGCGGCAGGCAGTCTCTGCAGGGACTAGCTCTGTTTCACAAAGGCAGTTTATTTGGATCCCAAGACAGATTTAATTTATAGTGGAAAATCTCTTAAGCAAATACCTCCCTTCAAGGAATAAACCTGTTTAAGAAAACAATTTTCTCTGCACCAGGATTATGCATTTAACAGTTTTCTGCTGTAATGCCCTGGAGATTTCTCTGCTGCTGTTTGGGATGACAGCCAAGACATATCTCTGCTCCCAGACAGCCGTGCGAGGTGGGCTGGTATACAGCACTCTGCTCCAAGGGGGAACACAGGGAACCAACACAACAGGAATCTGAATTTAAAAGGAACATAGAGAGGAGGAGAGGCTGCTATTTAGAGGTTCTGGAGGCTTTCCAGTCGGGTCTGCTATTAGACATGCTGTCAAGAGACACTGAAATACTAACAGTGTCTAATCATGCCCTTCCCTGCACCCAAGTCCCGGCACAGGAAGAGGTTTCATAGGAGTAATTCAGTGCAGGATTCGATCCATTGTCTTTCCCTGTGTTACGATGCCCCTTGGACTGCAAACTGGAAAGGGGTTTTAATACCTAGGACCAGAACCTGAACTGTGTAAACAGATCTAATTGACTTCATTGGAGCTACGCTGCTTTGCACCAGATGTGGCTCTAGTCCCTAATGTATTCGACCCAAACAAGAACCTTTTCTCTGAACTGCCTGAATGTATGTATGTATGTATGTATGTATCTGGGGGGAGGGAATGTCAGATACAATGCAGCCCACAAGAAAAGCTGTGGCCTTCCTCTCTCCCACCCATCACCCCTCCCTCTTGGGCTTTGCAAAGCAAACCCCCAACTAACAAGATTTTGCAAAAGCCAAATGACCCTGGGTTTTGCCCAAGACTGCTGCTCACTCTTTGTTTCATTTTGTTTCCATCCATCTCACACTTGGAAGTGTCCGGTTTCACTTTAGTTCCTAGTGAATATCACCTGCTGGTTCCCCTGTCCTATCACAGTGCTCTTGCCTTTGGGGTTCCAGTAGCAGCATCGCCAACTCTGAGTGTTCAAAATCGTGAGCCGTCCCCCCTAGAAATCATGAGATTGCCTGAATAATCATGAGATTTAAAAAATAATACAGGTGTGTGTGTGTCCTTTTTATTGGCCTTCTGCGTTTTGAGCCTTTAGGGAGTCACATTTTCAAGTTCACACCAGGGTGAGAAACTTTCTTTTAAAAAAATGAAAATTGAGATTCTCACATAATTACCTGACTCCAGGGGCTGGAGCTTTTAGAAAAACAGCAAATATCACAAATCTCATGACAAAATCACAAGAGTTAGCAACACTGCAAACACCCTGAGGGAAATTACATTAAAAACCAAGTTTCCACTGAAATCGTATTCTTGAAAATGTTTCTAAATCCAGTCTTAGAAAACCTAACTTTTAGATGTGAACTAAGCTGGTCATGTCCCTCCAGGGACTTTTTGGTCAGTACTGCAGAATGTACTGGTCTGAGCTAGCCTATCATTTACAATGGGCAAAAGTCTGTGTCAATAAAATTCAGCCTTGCAAGATTGGTGAAGTGCTGTGCTCTCAAAGCCATGAGGAAGGAAAGTTTCAGGTCTCTTCTCTGAGACCACTAATCAGAGAGTTGCAACATAAGCAGTATCTCTGCGGGAACATGTGTCTTTAGCTAGCAGAGCTGGCTGGAGAACGGCAGTTCCATTTTGTGACAACTTTTGAGATGTCAACATCTGTTTTCATTCTGCATTGGACTGTTTTCGCAAAATGGAATTGTGTCGAAACATCCATTTTTTGGACCCAAAAGGTCAGGTTGTCAATCTCCCTCTCTCTCTCTCTGGAAATGACCAGAAACCTTCCTGTCAAAAACTTAATTGAAATCAATACAATTCAACAAAACAGCATATTTTGGTGAAAAACTTCAGTTGACAATGTTCCAACCAGCTCTATTAGTTAGTGTATATCAGGGTTTCTCAACCAGTGGGTTGTGACCCCCAGGGCGGGTCACAAAAGGCAATCAGGGGGTCACTAGGCATTGAACATCTTATTGCAATCTAAAGCATAGAAAATCTGCATTTTATTACAATCTAAAGCACAGAGCCTGACCCGTCAAAGTCCAGGACTCCCTGTCAACCCCTTGAAACACACACAAACATAAACGAAGTGGGTGAAGCATTATTACGACTGACATTTTTTTATGCTTTTATAGCAAATGTACAAGCTGCCTACAAGGGGCTTGTTTCCTGTGGGCAAACGCATCAGTCTGGGAGCAGGTTGTGTGAGCCCCTCAACCCAGCAATTCTTAACCAAAGACACTCAGGACAAGTTTGGGGAGAAGCGCCAACCCCACCCTCTCTCCTCTCTTCTGAACACGCTATCTAGGGACCAATCTTGGCGCCTGCCTGTGCCTGGCAAGAGAGCAGGGGGCAGGGGATTCTCCCGTTCAGGCCTCAGAGCAGCCATTGAGCATTGCCATGGTAACTGCTGCTGCCTCTCAGGAGATTATTCCACCCCTTCCCCGGGCCCGGGCCCCGTTTCTCCCCCACCAGCCCTCTGAACACAGGCTCTGTAGTGTGTGCAGCAGGCCTGGACACCCCTTGTGGGGTCTTTTCCCTCCCCTCCAGCTCTCCAGCAGCAGAATCTGCATCTGGATCAGGGCCCTCTGCAGGAGCAGGGGCTGGGCTTTGGCCCTTGCAGGGGAAATGAGGGCTGGAGGCTGACTCATGGTTGCCCTCGTGTCCACATGTGAGGGTAGGGGACAGATGGCAGCTGAACTTTGTGTTGAGTCACACGAAATGCTGCAGCCGGTTTCAGGGGGAGCAGCTTCCGGCCCCTGAAAGGCAGAAGTCAAGATGCTTTCAGGAGGCAGCCTGAGCTGAGTCCCTTTCCTGTCCCAGTTCCATGGAGCAAGGCAGCCCCTCAGCACTGACACCCCTCAAAGACAGAGGGACTAACCCATTTCCTGGCTGCTTCCTGCCGAGGGGGTCTTCTGACAGGGCTGGGTGAGGACCATGGTGTGTCTAAAGATTATGCAAATAGGAGCCAGGAAAGCACTGATCAAAGAGGAGGGAAGTGCCTGGGACAGAAACTGACCCCTAGCCTGTAAACTAGCCTGT
>NW_020664587.1:4169457-4243026 GCF_002925995.2 Terrapene triunguis | reverse complement strand
TGAAGACAAGATGGAGATGCGGCATCAGCCTTTTATAGTCTCTTGCCGTGTGGTCTTTGCTTTCTTTGTCCCAAGGACACTCTATCCAGCACGTGGCATAGAAAAACCTTAGAGTTCTGTCCATAGGCAGGTCCCTGCATACCTTGCTGAGTCACAAGGTGTATCTGCCTTCTCTCAGTGGATCGATTGTATAGCTGATGGTCCTTAGTGGGCCATCAAGCAGGCTAGGCAGAACTGACACCAACTTGTCTGGGGTGTTCCCCGGAAGCATAGCACAAGTTTGAAATACAGACAGTATAGAGCCAATATTCATAACGTCAACTACAAAACTGATACACATATACAGATAGCATAATTATAATCAGCCAATCATAACCTCTCCATAGACCCCTTCCGCGACAACCTTTATACAATATTGGCTGCAAATATATCACAGTGGTCGCAACAGTGATGTATACAGTTACAGATTATGTCAATAACGTCACAGGAGGTGACACGGCATCAGTGAGACTGATACTGGAATACTGCATCCAGTTTTGGTGTCCTCGTTTGAAAAAGATGTTGTGAAATTGGAGCTGGGGCGCAAAGAGCCACCAAATGTTCTGAGAGCTGGAGAAAAATGCCTTCTAGTGAGCGATTGAAAGAGCTCAACCTGTTTAGCTTATCAAAAGAAGATTGAAAGGTGACTTCATTGAAGTGTTGAAGTGCCTTAATGGAGAGAAAGGATTCGGTATTAAAGGGCTCTTTAATCGAGCAGAGAAAGGCAGAACAAGACCCAATGGCTGGAAGGTGAAAAGAGACAAATTCATATGACAAATAAGGCACAAATATTCAACAGCGAGGATGATTCACCACAGGAACAAGCTACCAAGGAAAGTGGTGGATTGGCCGTCTCCTGATGTCATTTAATGGAGACTAGATGCCTTTCTTGAATGTGTTTGCCCCAAAAGTAGCTATTGTGTCATACAAGAGGCCTGTGATATGCAGGGGGTCAGATTAGATGCTTTAATGGTCTCTTCTGGCCATAAAGTCTACTAATTTCTGAAAAACTGAGTGGAGCATGGGGAGCAGCATCTGATGTTTTACTGTGTAGCTGGCTTGCTTCCTAGAATGAACACTCATTGAGTGGGGTGATCCACAGGGAGTAGCTCAAACCTCCAAAGTGCCTGACCAGTGGCAGGATATTAGCACAGCAAGGGAGGGGTGTAGCAGTGACATCACAAAGGCCTTTTGCAGGACCTCAGGCTGTTGGTCAAAGGTGGTGGGGAGGTGGAGACCTCACAGAGAGATGCTGACATCAGCCAGGCAGGATAGGGGCGAGGGGCCAAGGAAACCTCAGAGACTCCTGTGGCTTTGCTTCAGCAAGTCTCCTTCTCGAGGTCTCTTTTTGAGGACTGAGAGAGTATTAGGGTTCACGTACGTGAGCGCCAGGAGGCACCTCTTTGAGTTTTCTCCTTTCGTTATAGTGATTTTACTAGAAAACAGACGTCCCTGTTTAGAAGGTAAGAGCCTCCTCGAGGTTTGAAACCTGTTCAGTCTGATCCATCTGGTGACAGTTGAATTCTAGACATGGAAAACACAAGCTTAAGGAGGCAGAATTTTATTCCGCACCTGGGATTTTGTCCCTTAAAATCACTGGGGACATTAGGGTTTGTCCTTTTTGTTTCACCTTTTCCTCCATCCCTCCCTCCTTTCTCTTCGTCTCTTGCTTCTTTTGTCCTTTCTCCTGTTCCCCTCCCAACACCAGGAGGTGTGTGTGTGTGTGTGTGTGTGTGTGTGTGTGTGTGACAGGGGAGTGCTCTGCAGCTCCCACTATGGGAGCTCCACCCAAAAATGTGTGGCTGAAATAGTGCTCGGGCAGTGATCCCCACCGGTGACCTGGGCCATCCTTTGGGCTCTATGGTGAGAACCCTCAGCCTCCCATCCTCAATCTCTACCCTGATTGGCTGAGCAGAGAGTTATTGACAGGGAGGAGACTCAGGTCCTTGTTCTCTTTTAAGACCAAGTAAATAAGTCATAACCAGTCATATGTTTGACGAATTTTGCTGCTTCTCTGCATTAATTGTCTCTGAGCAGTTCATGATTCTCTCTAGCTTTCCAGTTCTCCTAAAATATTTGCTGAATAATTACTGTGCACTGTTGTTGGTCTGGAGCTCATTTGAGAGCACTTTATTCAGGTCATTCAATGTATGAAATTCAAGATCCGATGGTTAGTTTGAAAATCAAGGCTCTTGGGTCCTATTCCCAACTCTGCCACTGACTGGCTGTGTGACAAGTCAATTCTCCTTTCTCAGCCTTAGCTTCTCCCTCTTTCAAGTAGGGATAACAGAAACATGGTGGAATAGTAGTCATGACTGGAGTACAGGTATTGAAGGGTATGTGCTGTTTAGGAAAGACAGAAATAAAGGCAAAGGTGGTGGAGTAGCATTGTATATCAATGATGAGGTAAACTGTAGGGAAATAAGAAGGGATGGATGGATAAGACAGAGTCCGTCTGGGCAAAAATCACATTGAAAAAGAAAGCTACTGGAGCCTCCCCTGGGATAGTGCTTGGGGTGTGCTATAGACTGCCGGGATCCGATCTGGATATGGATAGAGACCTTTTTAATGTTTGTAATGAAGTAAATACTAATGGGAATTGTGTGATCATGGGAGACTTTAACTTCCCAGATATAGACTGGAGGACAGGTGCTAGTAATAATAATAGGGCTCGGATTTTCCTAGATGTGATAGCTGATGGATTCCTTCACCAAGTAGTTGCTGAACCAACAAGAGGGGATGCCATTTTAGATTTGGTTTTGGTGAGTAGTGAGGACCTCATAGAAGAAATGGTTGTCGGGGACAACCTTGGTTTGAGCGATCATGAGCTAATTCAGTTTAAACTAAATAGAAGGATAAACAAAAATAGATCTGTGACTAGGGTTTTTGATTTCAAAGGGGCTAACTTTAAAAAAATTAAGGAAATTAGTTAGGGAAGTGGATTGGACTGAAGAACTTGGGGATCTAAAGGTGGAGGAGGCCTGGAATTACTTCAAATCAAAATTGCAGAAACTATCATAAGCCTGCATCCCAAGAAAGGGGAAAAAATTCATAGGCAGAGTTGTAGACCAAGCTGGATGAGCAAACATCTCAGAGAGGTGATTAAGAAAAAGCAGAAAACTTACAAGGAGTGGAAGATGGGAGTGATCAGCAAGGAAAGCTACCTTATTGAGGTCAGAACATGTAGGGATCAAGTGAGAAAGGCCAAAAGCCATGTGGAGTTGGACCTTGCAAAGGGAATTAAAACCAATAGTAAAAGGTTCTATAGCCATATAAATAAGAAGAAAACAAAGAAAGAAGAAGTGGGACCAAAAACACTGAGGATGGAGTGGAGGATAAGGATAATCTAGGCATGGCCCAATATCTAAACAAATACTTTGCCTCAGTCTTTAATGAGGCTAATGAGGAGCTTAGGGATAATGGTAGGATGACAAATAGGAATGAGGATATGGAGGTAGATATTACCACATCCGAGGTAGAAGCCAAACTCGAACAGCTTAATGGGACTAAATCGGGGGGCCCAGATAATCTTCATCCAAGAATATTAAAGGAACTGGCACATGAAATTGCAAGCCCATTAGCAAGAATTTTTAATGAATCTGTAAACTCAGGGGTTGTACCGTACGACTGGAGAATTGCTAACATAGTTCCTATCTTTAAGAAAGGGAAAAAACATGATCCGGGCAACTACAGGCCTGTTAGTTTGACATCTGTAGTATGCAAGGTCTTGGCAACATTTTTGAAGGCGAAAATAGTTAAGGACATTGAGGTCAATGGTAATTGGGACAAATTACAACATGGTTTTACAAAAGGTAGATTGTGCCAAACCAACCTGATCTCCTTTGAGAAGGTAACAGATTTTTTTAGACAAAGGAAATGCAGTGGATCTAATTTACCTCAATTTCAGTAAGGCATTTGATACGGTTCCACATGGGGAATTATTAGCTAAATTGGAAAAGATGGGGATTAATATGAAAATTGAAAGGTGGATAAGGAACTGGTTAAAGGGGAGACTACAATGGGTCATACTGAAAGGTGAACTGTCAGGCTGGAGGGAGTTACTAATGGAGTTTCTCCGGGATCGGTTTTGGGACCAATCTTATTTACTCTTTTTATTACTGACCTTGGCACAAAAAGTTGGAATGTGCTAATAAAGTTTGCGGCTGACACGAAGCTGGGAGGTATTGCCAATACAGAGAAGGACCGGGATATCATACAGGAAGATCTAGAGTAATAGTAATAGGATGAAATTTAATAGTGAAAAGTGCAAGGTCATGCATTTAGGGATTAATAACAAGAATTTTTGTTATAAACTGGGGACGCATCAGTTGGAAGTAACAGGGGAGGAGAAAGGACCTCGGAGTATTAGTTGATCACAGGATGACTATGAGCCGCCAATGTGATATGGATGTGAAAAAAGCTAATGCAGTCTTGGGATGCATCAGGCGAGGTATTTCCAGTAGAGATAAAGAAGTGTTAGTACCGTTATACAAGGCACTGGTGAGACCTCATCTGGAATATTGTGTGCAGTTCTGGTCTCCCATGTTTAAGAAGGATGAATTCAAACTGGAACAGGTACAGAGAAGGGCTACTAGGATGATCCGAGGAATGGAAAACCTGTTTTATTAAAGGAGACTCAAAGAGCTTGGCTTGTTTAGCCTAACCAAAAGAAGGCTGAGGGGAGATATGATTGCTCTCTACAAATATATCAGAGGAATAAATACCAGGGAGGGAGAGGAATTATTTAAGCTTAGTACCAATGTGGACACAAGAACAAATGGATATAAATTGGCCATCAGGAAGTTTAGACTTGAAATTAGACGAAGGTTTCTAACCATCAGAGGAGTGAAGTTCTGGAACAGCCTTCCAAGGGGAGTAGTGGGGGCAAAAGACATATCTTGCCTCAAGACTAAGATTGATAAATTTATGAGGGGATGGTATAATGGGATAGCCTAATTTTTCCAATAAATTGTTTTTTGACTATTAGCAGTAAAAATGCCCTATGGCTTGTGATGGGATGTTAGATGGGGTGGGATCTGAGTTACTACAGAGAATTATTTCCTGGGTGTCTGGCTGGTGAGTCTTGCCCACATGCTCAGAGTTTAGCTGATCGTCATATTTGGGGTCGGGAAGGAATTTTTCTCCGGGGCTGATTGGCAGAGGCCCTGGGGGTTTTTCGCCTTCCTCTGCAGCGTGGGGCACGGGTCACTTGCTGGAAGATTCTCTGCACCTTGAAGTCTTTAAACCACGATTTGAGGACTTCAATGGCTCAGACACAGGTTTGATACAGGAGTGGGTGGGTGAGATTCTGTAGCCTGTATTGTGCAGGAGGTACTAGACGATCATAATGGTCTCTTCTGACCTTAAAGTCTATGATTCTATGATCCACTTCTACCTACCTCATGGTGGGTTGAGGATGGGGATCCATTGGAGAGTGTCAGTAGGAGTAGTGCATAATATGAGGTGTCCTATCACGTTTACTCAGAGCAGATTATGACATAATAGAATAGCTGAAATATTCTATTTTATTTGTATTTTTTTTATTTTGAAATTGTTAAGAGCAGCAACTACTTAGCTCAGACTGAAGCATCTGATCTAATTTTTGAGATCTAAGTGCGACGAGACGATTTAACACTGTGACAAACAGGAGATGCTTTTGTTTTGCAACAAAATGTTTTTGCAAAGAACTTTCATCCCACTTGTTATGATTTCAAGAAACAAAATGGTTTAGTCTGACTGGGATTTTCTGACAGAAACGGTTTCAATGAAATTTCCCCACCATCTCGATTCCTGGGCTCTATCCCTGCCTCTGCGGGGTTTGTTGTCCGTTAGAACAGGAGTCAGGACTGGTGGCTTCTCTTTCTGGCTCTTCCACCTTTCTGGCTCTTCCACCGCCTTGCTGTGTAGGCCCTTGGGTAGGTCACGTCCCTTCTCTGTACCTCAAGATCCTCCCCATCTGTCCAATGGGAACAGGGACAATTCTCCAACTCTGGGCAGTGGTGAGCCTGAGGAGAAAGGGGAATTTCACGGTGTTTAGCACCAAGGAATTCTAAAGTTTGCTAAAATGTCTAGCCTGCAGAAACAAGAAATGGTCGTGGCCAAATTTTTTAACCCCTACCTTTTGTAAAGCCCATTCAGGGATGTGAGTCCCTGTCTCTTAGGTACCTGGGGTTTTTTGCCAGCAAGAGAGAAGAGGTTCCTGCCTCCATTTTTGTGGCCTTAACAAACCAGGTGTTGTGCCCCAGTTCTCGTCTGAGATCCCTGAAAAAGAACATCTTCCCATCCATTAACAAGACAGGACCTATCTTTAAAAGGGGAACAAAGAGAACCCTGGGACTTAGCTAGACTCACTTCCATAACTGGAAAGATACTGGAATACATGATTAAACAATCCGTTTGTCAGCACCTACAGGATAATTTGGTTCTTAGGACTAGTGAGCATGGATTTGTCAAGAACAAATCATTCCAAACCAATCCTCTTTCCTTCTTTGGCAGGGTTCCGGGCCTAGTGGAGGTGGGTAAACAGTAGATGTCATCTATCTTGGTGTTACTAAGGCTTTTGACACAGTCCCGCAGGACATTCTCACAAGCAAACTAGGGAAATGCGGTCTAGATGCAATCAGTGTCATGTGGGTGCAGAGCTGGTTGAAAGCCCAGATTCCAAGAGCCCTTTTCCATGTCTGGCTGTCCAACGGAGAGGGTGTACCTAGTGGGTCCGGCAGGGATCAGTCCGGGGGCCGGTACTATTCCATATTTTCATTAATGATTTGGAAAATGGAGTGGAGAGTACGCTTCTAAAATTTGCAAATGACACCAAGCACTTTGGAGCACAGGATTGGAATTCAAAATGCCCTTAACAAATTGGACTTCTTGAGCCAAACTCCATGGCTGGGCCCCTCTCTATAGACTGGGCTAAAGTGAAACCCCAGAGCCAAACACTCCTCCTCCTGGGCAGCGTGCTCCTACCTTGAATGCTCAGATGCTGCTTAGCGCCGTCAGAGCAGCTTTTGCTGGGGGATTATAGAACTCATAGAATATGAGGGTTGGAAGGGACCTCAGGAGATCATCTAGTCCAACCCCCCTGCTTAAAGCAGGACCAATCCCCAACTAAATCATCCAACCAATTTTGCCCCATATTCCTAAATGGCCCCCTCAAGGATTGAACTCACAACCCTGGGTTTAGAAGGCAAATGCTCAAACCACTGAGCTATCCCTCCCAGCACTTTCCAATAGTGGGAAAGTATGAAATCCCCCATTTGACTGCTGGGGACAGAGCCAGAGAGGGGGGGAGCAACTTGCCCAAAGTCCCACAGGAAAAGGAAAACAACCAGCAGTGGAACCAACAGGAAACCCAGCAATGGAACTCAGGAGTCCTGACTCCCAATCCCCTGGTCCAGTCACTCCAGCGGAGCACACTCCCTCTCAAAGCAGGGGGAGCGGATGTGAGGGTCTGCTTGTAATTGCCAGCTGTGGGAGGGAGTGTGCAGCAGTGGTTAGCGAAGGGGCCTGGAAAGAAGGCCTGCTGGGTCCCATCCATACTTCTGACACTTGGTGTGAACCTGAGCCAGTCGCTTCCCCTCCCCAGGCCTGGTTCTCATCAGTAGGGTTGGGGTCGCAGTTCTGACAGCCCAGGGGGGTTGGGAGGCTCCAGGAAGGTGTGTAAAGTGCAGGGATGTCAGGATCCTGGAGGCGCTGTCACCCCCGCACTAGGGCGGTGTCCGGCACCCCCTGCTGCTGGCCGAGTTTCTCCGTCCCTAGGCAATAAGACAGACTCTTGTTTTCACAATCAGCCGATCGCCCCGTGTCATCGCCCCGTGCCTGCTTGCTGGGCAGGGTAACTCCTCAGGTCACCGCCCCCCTCTCCAGCCTGCCTTGGGCTTGGGGAGTGAGGAGAAGGGCGAGGGACGACCCTGAACATCCTCCATCCATCGCTCCGTCACCAGAGCAAGTGAGTGGCATTAGGGTTCCTCGGTGGCGTCCCCTGTCTGTCTGGGGAGAGGCAGAAAGAGGGGGAGAGAATCTCTCCCAAAGGAGATTGGATTTGCAAACAGCCCCCAGGAGCCCCTCGCTCTCAGACCGGGGAGGGGCTTCTCCAGAGCCGTCTCCAGTGTGTTTGGCAAGGTCCCAGCAATGGGGCTCCCAGCCCTTCCCTTGTGGGAGACTGTTCCCCAGGCTGGGCCAGACCTGGTGAGCTGCTGAGCATGGAAATCAGTGGGAACCGAGGGGGCCCTGGCCTTGCTCTGCCTAGGGACTTTGAAGTGGGGAATGGTTTCGCAGGAGAAGTCCGGACTCCTGGGTTCTGTTCCTTCTCTAGCCTGGGCGGGCGGCGGGGGGAGGTGTGAGTGTGGTCTGGGGTGGCAGGAGGGAGCTGCTTGTCCAAAGTGACCGATGGTCTTTGTGACTGACCCCAGTGCTCGAAAAGGACGAGACTCCCCGGTTCTTGCAGCCCAGGGATGACGAAGGGGAACGTTGAGGGGGAGCAGAGCATGCAATGAACTCCTGCCAGTGTGTGTAGCTTGCCCTCCCTGCACCCCTGTGGGGGGAGGAGGAGCTGCTCTGGCTGGGGCAGGATGGGGAGGGACCAAACAGGCTGGTTAGTGAAAAGCTGCCTTGACCCCAGACTCACTCCTGCTCCCTGCTCGGTTCCAGGCTGTCCAGGCTCCTGAGGATGTTCAGGAAGAAGGCTCTGCAGGTGGCCCCAGAGCCTGAGGGAAGCAGCCGCCATCTTCCCCAGGAGCGGAGCGGCCCCTCCGTCCCCGCTGGTGGGGAAGGAGCTCCCGGCCAGGCCAGGAGGTGGAAGTGCCCAGCCTTCTGGCGGAGAAAACCCGCTCCCGGCGCAGGCGCCGAGGTGGGAGAGGCACCGGCCAGGCCCAAATGGAGCTGGGCCAGGATGCGGCTAGGCGGGCAGGATCCAGCCCAGGGGCGGAACCGGGCAGGGTGGCTCTGGGGCTTGTTGTGTGGGCAGCAGCGACCCCAGGAGCCCAGCCCCAATTTCCAGCAGGAGGCATCGCCCTGCCCGGTCACTGAGGACCTTCCAGCCTGCCCAGGGCAGGAGGTGGAGGATCCCTCTCCCAGCCCCAGCAGCTCGGCCCGCTCCCCATTGGACAGCAACAGCGCCTGGGACTCGTACAGCAGCCTGGCCGATGGACGCTTCTGCTTTGTTCAAGGTGAGGAGCAGGCTGGGCTCAGGGAGGGGTGAGGAGGGGGCTATGAACACACTGGGCCCAGGCCCTCGAGCAGTGCTATGGGGGTGGGTCTCCAGCCCAGGTGTCTGGCCTGAGCCATGTGAACCCCACTGACACTAGATGCTGCCACTTTGGTCCTTGGTGCTCCATTGGGTGGGGGAGGGGGAGGCACCTCCCAGGGAGTCCAGGACAGTGTGTGGGGGGGTCTCTTTGCTATGGGCTCCTGAAGGAGTTGGGGGCTGACGACATCACTGAGAGGGGGGAGTGTGGGGCCCGATCTGCCCTATGTCCCGGAGGTGGGAAGGGGGCACATTGTCCCACCATGCCCCTGTCCTTCCCCCAAGTGGCAGCAGGAGTCACCCTGTCCCCTTCTCTCCCTGGTGCAGGGTCCGCCAGGGACTCCGAGGAGGAGGAGGAGGATTGGGTAGATGTGGTAACAGAGGAGGCTGCTCTCAAAAACATCCGAGAGCAGCTCCAGGGCCGAGAAAAGGTACAAACATTCCCCAGCTGTGCTGGAACCGAGATTGTCCTGCTCCTTCCCAGCATCCCGACCCCCTGCAGAGGGTCTTGGCCCTAATGGGGACCTTTCTCCTCCATGATCTGGGACCCCCAAGATGGGGGTGTTTGTCACACACCAGCCGGGGTCTCCTCCCCCCACAGGCACTGTCCCAGTTCCTGACCCTGCTTGTGTAGGAGTCGTTGGTGATTTGGACAATGGGCGGGTCCCCACTGTCCCCCATTCAGGCCTAAGTCCTGCAGCTGGTGTGGCTGGGGCAGGGAGGTCCCTGGCTAACTGGCTCTCTCTCCCCTAACCCCACTCCTGGTGGGCGCAGGACGAGGCGCAGCAGCTCGAGTTCCTGCACGCCATCTACCCCGCGTGCCTCGCTGCCCAGCAGAGAGGGCAGGACACACTGGAGCCGCACTGCTCCAAGGCGGCTGTGGCGGAGAGGATTGTGGTGAGCGAGACACGTCGCCCGGCAGCTGGAGGGTGGACAGAGACATAGGAGGGGCAGGGGTCTCCCCAGGCCGATGGTTGGGGGATGGCTGGTGCTGGAGGGGAGCTGAGAGCAGGGATTGCTGGGGCTGAAGATTGGGGAGAAGAGACGGGAGAACTAGTGGGCAGGAATCGGAGGAGCGGGAGGCAGCTGGGGGGATCCTGCTGGCTGTGTAATCTCCTCCTTGGGAAGTGTCAGTGAGGCCCGAATCTCACACGCTCCTTTGTCTCCTTTGGGTCTCACAGGAGCTCACTGAGGAGCTTCCTCCTGACTCTCCACCCGGCGCCGTCCTGGCCAACTGCCTGATCGCTGTGGCCAACCTCAGGTACCGAGACCCTCTTGCCTGGTTGGGCAAGCAGGGGGTGGGACTAGATGACCTCCTGAGGTCCCTTCCAACCCTGATATTCTATGATTCTATGATTCTATTCGTTCGGTGATGCACATTGCTGGCGTCTCTTCCTTGTTAGTATCATTGTTGAACAACAAGAAGGATGCAATCACCTGGTCTTTATAGCTTTTAATAACCCTATTATGCAATTCCTGGGATTATTGTTTTTATATATATATCTACACCCAAGTGTCAGGGGAAAGAGAGAGTCTCAGCTGAGAGCTGCTGCTTTCTCAGGCTTATTTAGTAGCGATGATCTGATGATCCTGCGGGTTTCTGAATCATCTTTGTTTTAAAAAAAGCTTTTTCATGAACGCCAGCGCAGGCAGCTGCAGAGCCTGCAGCATGGAGCTGAACAAACCGGAGTTGAGCTGGGAAGCTGCACGAGGGAGGTTTCTCTCCCTGCTGCTCTGGCTTGGAGAAATGTTGTTGTCCGGCTAGATTTTTCCCAGTGGATCCATTAAGGGGAAGCAAAATACAGCTGGCCCAGTAGCCTTTCCACCACAGCAAGCGTGAGATTTTATCCTGCGTTAGGTTGTAATCTGATACCGAGTGGGGTGTCCCCTCTCTCTTCACCCACCCCATCTATGCACATCAACACCAAACGGGGAGTCAGGATTCCTGGGTCTGTCAGGGCCTTTCCTGCATGCTCTTGGGCCAGTGGCCGAGGCTGGAGGAAGCTGGGCCAGCGATAGCCCTGCTTTGCCGGTTGCTCTGCTCCATGCTCCTGGCCTCCCTGTCTGAAGGCATTTCCCCTTTGCCACCCGTCCCCGTCATGGGGTGAGGAACAGGAAACTGGGCTTGACCTGCCAGTTCTGCTCTGGTGCCGCTCCATTAACTGCACTGGATTTTCTCCTGGGTTACACCATTGTGAAAGGATCAGGTCCACTGAGCTTCCTAACTCTGCTAGGCGTTTTCCCCACTTACTGCCGGATTCGGCCTTCCCTGTAGCTGCCTTTGGTCTAACTGTGCATGCCTCCCCGTCCCCTGTGTAAACTGGTCCCACCGGCTGTAAACTCCACCCTCAGTGTATGGCGCTAGCTCTGCTTAGCAGCCTTAACCCTTTGATTTTCTGAGACATCTTGTCCGGAGACATCTCCTTGTGGATGGAGAGCTCTTTATGAGCTCCTGCTGATTGCAGAACGAGGGGGGATGGAGAGGTCTTTATGAGCTCCTGCCGTTTGCAGAATTACTAACCTCAAGTGTGAGAGCCAAAACCCCCAAAATGTGAGATTGGTGTTTTTAAAGATCCCATTATTTGTAAGCCAAAGGTTGGGGTTCTTTTTATTGGCCTTCTGGGTTTGGAGCCTGTCGGGATCATGTCTTCAAGCTTTTCTCTCCAGACAGTTGGGTTAGAAACTTCCCCTCACATGGATCATGGAAGCTGAACTGTTCTGATAATCCCCTGACTCCAGAAGCTCAGGCTTTAAGAAGAACACACACTATTGTGAGACTTGGGATAAAATTGCAAGTTAGTGAAGCTGGTTGGGTGGCATCTTGGGTCTTACCAGTCGCTTCACTGGAATGGGAAGAAGCTTAGGGGATCCAACGCGAGAAGCCCCGGTGGTTAGGAATCCCAATGGGAAATGGGGGCGCTGTTTGGCAGGCGGGCTCCCATGGCTAGGTGGTAGAAGCTAGGAGAGCTGCTATCCTATTGAAATGGACTGAGGCTCCCTGGCCGGAGCCCTTGGTGGCAGGGCGTTCTTTAAAAGCCCAGTTGCAGTATCCAGCTCAAATAACTCAGTCTCCACTACACGCCCAACCCCGCAGTGTCCCACAGCCTCACCTTCCCCATCCAGAGGGAAGTGGAGGGCTTGTGGGGGCACCTGACCCACCCCCCACATTGGGCCAGCAGCTAGGATGTCTCCTGGCAGTCTCAGGAGTGTGGGCCAGCAGCTGCTCCCCAAGGGCCAAGCCCTGCGCCTGGGCAGCTCTGTTGGGGCCCAGTCCCCTTGGAGGGAGGCTCCGGCCCTGCCTTGTGTGCTGGGTTCCTTGGGCACCCCCACAGGGCTGCGAGAATCTGCAGGTCACAAGGGCAACAAACCCACGGAGGCTGGGAGCCAGTTCCAGGAACTTCCAGAGGCAAGGAGCCGCTGCTGAGAGCAGCCCCTTCCATTAAACCAGGCCCCTGCCACCTCTGCCTCTGCTCTCCTCTGCGGGGCACGTAGGCCCAATCCTCAAAGGTATTTAGGCACCTAACGCCTATTGGTTTAAGAGGGAGTTAGGCACCTAACTACCTCCAAAAGCCCCTTGCCTAGAACACAGAGTCCACCTCTGTCTAATCTGACTGCGACACGGCCTATTACAGTCCCTGAAGGGACTGGGGCCCCCAGGTTCCTCATGATCAGGTCTGTCTCCAAAACAGGAATCGAGTCCTCTCGCCCCCCCTTAGCGCTCCCTGTGCATTGCTGGTCCAGCCTGGAGCTCAGACCACCCTGCAATCCTGCTGCTCCCTCTGTCTGCGGCTCTGCTTCCCAGCAAGGGCTGGGGCTAAGGAGCAGAAGGTAGAGCCTGTAGCTGCAGTGAACCAGGCTGCAGATCGGAGAGGTCCCTGGGGCAGGTGCTGGGGGAGCACAGAGCCTGCGGTTATCATTCTTCACCCACTGTGGATGCTTCAGCAGGATGTGTGAGTGCAGAGGAGGCTGGGCCACCCAGGGCCGCAGCGAGCCAGGCGAGAGGGGAGACGTCTGCCTCCCTCAGAGCCCCACCGCTGCAGTTGCATTCCATTATCCTGGCAATGAATCGCCCCTCTCGGTGTGCGCCCGCCTCGGATTGAATATGGGGCTGCTGCTCTCACATCTGTCTGCATAGGTAGTGGTGTCTAGGGGGTAGGAGCTGGCACACACATCTCCTGTTCCCAGCTCTGCCAGGGGAATTAAATTCTCCTTGCCTCAGTTTTCCCATTTGTAAGGTGGGGAAACTAATAATCTTTCCCTCCTGCCCAGGAGGGTTGAGCGATTTCATGGATGTTTGCTATATGCCAAGAGCTCCTTGTTGGGAGCGACTGTGTATTTGCAATTATTCTATAGCCTCGGGTCCTTCCCTCGATTCTGGGCTTTTAAAACTAGGGAAAGCTTTGCATGCGGGGGGGAGGGGGGAGAATTCACTGGCCGTGTCTAGGGTGGATCTGTCCTGGTTGATGGGAGCGGTACCTGAGCTGCAGCATCTGCCACATCCCAGATGGGTGTCAGGGAAGCCGCGAGCCCTGCTGCAGGAGAGGAATGCCGGGAGAAGTTTAGCAGAAGCGACGGCCTCTGCTAGATGTGTCCAAATGCTGCATCTCTGCTGGGGGAGCAGGTGGTGCCATGGGGAGGGAATTGGGGTGACAGGGGCACCCGGCTGCACGAGTTGCTGTGCTGGTCTCACTGCCCTTGCGCCCTTGAGAACTGCCACAGGGCAAATGGGGGCTTCCACCTCAAGGATCCAGGTTCAAACCCTGTCCTGGTCCGTCACTGACAGAGGTGGCGAGTCTCATGCCAATCCCTAGCGGTCAGGTGCCCACCTCCAAGCTGTGAGTGCGAGGAGGGGCAGCACAGCCAGCTCCCCACCATCCACAGGCTAGCAGTGGTTTCTTGCATGAGTGGATAGAGCCAGGCCTCCACTTGTGAATGATGGACGCAAGTTGTAGCTACCACCCATCTCAAGCCTTATTCTGTGCCTTGCAGGGTACAAGTAACCTCCGGGGGTGGGGGAGGAGACAGGTCCCTGTGCTAACTTCACTCCGATGTATTGGTCATTACGGGAGCACGTAGGCCCCATTGTGCTAGGTGCTGTACAGACTGTGAGAGACAGTCCCTGCCCCCAAGAGCTTAAAGTCCGGCCAGCCAAGCCAGCCAAAGGCAGCTGTATTATCGCCGTAGGGGGGCTGGAACAAGGGGGGCTGAACAGGCGCTCCCCACCCCCGCACTAGCCCCGGCTCAGCCCTATGCTGCTCTCAGGGAAGGGTTGGTTTCTGGAGTTGCTCTGTGATCGTGTGTGTGGGGGGCGGGCGGGCGGGCAGGGTGGGAGGGAGGCCATTTTCTAAAGCAAATGCATCCTTAGGAATGGTCACGCTGCGTGTCCCCCTTGACACACTCCTGGGTGGGAATTTAATCCTGGTGAAATCTAAGGGCGGGTTACAGCACCAGAGGTTTATTAGCCTGGAAACGGGGAGAAGTCCTTGAGGCTGAAGCCTTCATTTGCCGGGATGCCCTTGCGAGCCAGCCACCTCCGCAGTAATTACCACCGTAAACCCACAGCAGCTACCCAATAAATGTGCCTCTTCCTCATGAAATGACACAGCCGGGGACTGCAGCGTCACGCGCTGCCCAGCGGCAGCGGCGGCTCAGCTGCAGGAGCCCCGTGCTAGTCTCTGAAAGGCGGCGGTCAGGGGAGCGCGGGAACGGAGCTCGCGGAGGCAGGGCCAGCCAGACGTTGCCCAGGTGAAAGCAGCATTTCCAACAAGTCACGAGCCAGAGGGGCACCCAGTGGAGCAGCCGCAGCCCTGCGGACACCAGAGCTCCTGGCGTGTGAGACCCTGTCCTGGGCCAAGCTGCTTTTCTGGACAGGGCCGCCCGGGGGGGGGGCAAGTGGGGCAATTTGCCCCAGGCCCCACAGGGGCCCCGTGAGCCCTGGCCCGGCAGCGGTCCGGGTCTTCGGCGGCATTTCGGCGACGGGGGGCCCTTCAGTCGCTACAGGTCTTTGGCAGCATTTTGGTGACGGGGGGCCCTTCAGTGCTGCTGAAGACACGGAGCGACTGAAGGGCCCCCCGCCCCCGAAATGCTGCCGAAAACCCAGACTGCCGCCGGGTGAGTACAAGCGCTGCAGCTCCCCCGCTGTGCCCCAGGCCCCCTGAATCCTCTGGGCGGCCCGGTTTCTGGGGGCTGCGCCTCTGGGCTAGTTTTTCATCTGAGTGAATTCAGTGCTGGCGAAAGGTGCCGGTTCGACAGCCCCGAGGGCGCCCGAAGCAGGTACAGCACACGCTGTGTCCATGCAGGCTCCCCCTGCCCTGACGATGTGCCCCACACCAGAGCCATCGGGATTCCTGCTAGGGTGACAAGCTAGGAAACACCCGCTCAAAAAGGGACCCTGGTGGCTTCGGTCAGCACCACTGACTGGGCCGTTAAAATTCCAGCTGTTCCTATCCCTACCCTCCAGCGTATTTACCACGCTGCCCAGTTTAGTGTCATCTGCAAACTTGCTGAGGGTGCAATCCATGCCATCCTCCAGATCATTAATGAAGATTTGAACAAAACTGGCCCCAGGACTGACCCTTGGGGCACTCTGCTTGAAACCGGCTGCCAACTAGACATGGAGCCATTGATCACTACCCATTGAGCCCGACAATCTAGCCAGCTTTCTATCCACCTTATAGTCCATTCATCCAGCCATGCCTCTTTAACTTGCTGGCGAGAATACTGTGGGAGACCGTATCAAAAGCTTTGCTAAAGTCAAGGAATAACACGTCCACTGCTTTCCCCTCATCCACTTGCCCTTGGTGACGGTTCCTGATCACTTTCCTCTCCTCAAAGTGCTTCAAAATTGATTCCTTGAGGACCTGCTCCATGATTTTTCCAGGGACTGAGGTGAGGCTGACTGGCCTGTAGTTCCCCGGATCCTCCTCCTTCCCTTTTTTAAAGATGGGCACTACATTAGCCTTTTTCCAGTCATCCGGGACCTCCCCCGATCACCATGAGTTTTCAAAGATAATGGCCAATGGCTCTGCAATCACATCCTCCAACTCCTTTAGCACCCTCAGATGCAGCGCATCCGGCCCCGTGGACTTGTGCTCGTCCAGCTTTTCTAAATAGTCCCGAACCACTTCTTTCTCCACAGAGGGCTGGTCACCTCCTCCCCATGCTGTGCTGCCAGTGCAGCAGTCTGGGAGCTGACCTTGTTTGTGAAGACAGAGGCAAAAAAAGCATTGAGTACATTAGCTTTTTCCACATCCTCTGTCACTAGGTTGCCTCCCTCATTCAGTAAGGGGCCCACACTTTCCCTGACCTTCTTCTTGTTGCTAACATACCTGTAGAAACCCTTCTTGTTACTACTAACATCTCTCGCTAGCTGCAACCCCAAGTGTGATTTGGCCTTCCTGATTTCACTCCTGCATGCCTGAGCAATATTTTTATACTCCTCCCTGGTCATTTGTCCAGGTTTCCACTTCTTGTAAGCTTCTTTTTTAATCAGCAAGGATTTCACTGTTAAGCCAAGCTGGTCACCTGCCATATTTACTGTTCTTTCTACACATCAGGATGGTTTGTTCCTGCAACCGCAATAAGGATTCTTTAAAATACAGCCAGCTCTCCTGGACTCCTTTCCCCCTCATGTTATTCTCCCAGGGGATCCTGCCCATCAGTTCCCCGAGGGAGTCAAAGTCTGCTTTTCTGAAGTCCAGGGTCTGTATTCTGCTGCTCTCCTTTCTTCCTTGTGCCAGGATCCTGAACTCGACCATCTCATGGTCACTGCCTCCCAGGTTCCCATCCACTTTTGCTTCCCCTACTAATTCTTCCCGGTTTGTGAGCAGCAGGTCAAGAACAGCTCTGTCCCCAACAGGAGCTCCGGGGAGCCGCTGCTGCAGAGCCTCTTGGCCACCCCTGCACCTAGGAGCCAAGGGACATGCCGCCACTTCCATGGAGCCGCCCAAGCACTGCCTGGAGCCTGCACCCCTCACCCCCTCCCGTACCAACCACAACTAAATCATCCCAGCCAGGGCTTTGTCACACCGGGCCTTAAAAACCTCCCTAGGGAACCCATTCCTGTGCTTCACCACCCTCCTAGTGAAATAGTTTTTCCTAATATCCAACCTAGACCTCCCCCACTGCACTTGAGACCATTACTCCTTGTTCTGTCATCTGCCACCACTGAGAACAGCTGAGCTCCATCCTCTTTGGAACCCCCCTTCAGGTAGTTGAAAGCAGCTATCAAATCCCCCCTCATTCTTCTCTTCTGCAGACTAAATAACCCCAGTTCCCTCAGCCTCTCCTCATAAGTCATATGCCCCAGCCCCCTAATCATTTTTGTTGCCCTCTGCTAGACTCTCTCCAATTTGTCCACATCCTTTCTGTAGTGGGGGGGCCCAAAACTGGACACAGTACTCCAGATGTGGCCTCACTAGTGCTGAATAGAGGGGAATAATCACTTCCCTCGATCTGCTGGCAATGCTCCTACTAATGCAGCCCAATATGCCATTAGCCTTCTTGGCTACAAGGGCACACTACTGATTCATATCCAGCTTCTTGTCCACTGTAATCCCCAGGTCCTTTTCTGCAGAACTGCTGCTTAGCCAGTCGGTCCCCAGCCTGTAGCCGTGCATGGGATGCTTCCGTCCTAAGTGCAGGATTCTGCACTTGTCCTTGTTGAACCTCATTAGATTTCTTTTGTCTCAACCCTCCAATTTGTCTAGGTCACTCTGGACTCTATCCCTACCCTCCAGCGTGTCTACTTCTCCCCCCGGCTTAGTGTCATCTGCGAACTTGCTGAGGGTGCAATCCATCCCATCATCCAGATCATTAATGAAGATGTTGAACAAAACCGGCCCCAGGACAGACCCCTTGGGCACTCCACTTGATACCAGTTGCTAACTAGACATGGAGCCATTGATCACTACCTGTTGAGCCCAACAATCTAGCCAGCTTTCTATCCACCTTATAGTCCATTCATCCAATCCATACTTTTTTAACTTGCTGGCAAGAATACTGTATCAAAAGCTTTGCTAAAGTCAAGGAATAACACATCCACTGCAGGCATGACTTGCCCTTGGTGAATCCATGCTGACTGTTCCTGATCAGTGGTTAGAGAGCAGCGAAAAGAACGAGGAGTACTTGTGGGCACCTTAGAGACTAACAAATAATTCCCGAGTGGGGCTTCCAGCTCCACATTGCACCCACGATGGCTGGATTCATAACCCTAATTTACGTACATTTCAGGCCATGCTATTTAATACGACACAGAGTTCAAAATAAATCTCCCCCGTCTACCCTCTCCCTTCCTGCTTCTGTGTCTGAAGGGTCGGTAGTTTACATTTCTGTAGAGCCTTTCATCCCAAGAGATTCAGGAGTTGGGTTCTCCTCTCACTCACCCCCACGGGTAACTCCACTGATTTATGCCCAAAGTACAATGGGGTGAGAGGGCAGAGCTGGGGCCCAGGGACATACAACAGCACTGGAGTGCAGCCACCTCTGAGGTGGAGGACAGCAACCAGGTTCACAGCATGTTGCGCAGTAGGAAAGTTTTGATCTCACACCAGGGCAAATACCTATTGTTAGGGAAAGTGCTCTCGGATCTCTACTTTCCACAGAGCAGACAGGGCTTAGTTTTTTAAGATCTTGTCTAAGAGAGCCCAGCTGCACTCTCACTTCCTCTAACACTCCTCTGAGCAGCACTTCCTCCTGCTCCCCCAGTCAATGGATTTACACCAGTCTGAGGGCAGTGTGGGATCAGAAGCCAGCCTAATTCCTTACCCCAGCATGAGAACAGGCAAAACTGAGCCTCCTGGGCTTGGAACCCGGGGTTCTAGGGAATCTAATTCTTTCAAAGCTGATGCTTAACATGTTAAGCCATCCCCTCCAGCTGTCTACAATGAAGTGTTCAATGAAAGATGCACGTACAGGCTGACAACTTTCACGGTGTTGTTAAGCACACCCAATCCATTCTGTGCCGAATTCCCCCCAACTTGATGTGAATGTAATAACCACGGATTAGCAAACCAGACCCTTGGCTTCTAATTCCACTGGTTTCAGAATTAACCCAGGGATCAATTGGACCCATTGCATTTTTCAAGAGATTCAGGGTGGATTTCTGACACAGTTTCATTAAAATCTGGAACCACATCTAAGAACATGGGGCTGTAAGGCAAGCTGTTTCTGTGAACTGGTGTTAAGCAGATTGGGGGTAGGGTAAGGGATAGGATGCTGCAGTCTATCAGATCCCCCAAACCCGCGTGATGGGGAAGTTGGTCAGAGGTGCTTGATAAGCCTGGAAAACAGGTCACCTTTCCAGTCAGGAACAAGCCTCATTCTTGGCAACTTGATCCCTGCAATTTCCCTCTCAGGTTAATGTTTGTGGCCCAGTTTTATTGTGCATAATGCAGCACTCACTTTAAGGTAGTTTGCTCTCACATTACTCCACCAGGCACCAACTGCACACAGGGAAAATGGGTGCTCTGCTCACTGTCCGACAGCGCCTCCTCCTGGTGGCTCTGGGGATTAGCTCTGCCAGGCCAATGCCCTTTCCTGTCGGGGCCGGCTCCAGCATTTTTCCTGCCCCAAGCGGCGAAGAGGAAAAAAAAAAAAATAAAGCCGTGATCGGCGGCACTTTGGCGGCTGTTCTACCGCGTCGCTTCATTCTTCGGCGGCAATTCGGCGGCTGGTCCTTCTCTCGGAGGGACTGAAGGACCCACCGCTGAATTGCCGCCGCAGACCCAGATGTGCCACCGCTTTCCATTGGCTGCCCCAAGCACCTGCTTCCTGCGCTGGTGCCTGGAGCCGGCCCTGGTTCCTGTAGCTGCACTCTGCCACTCTCAGTCTGTGGCTCCTCTCTAGCTCCAGGAGCTGCCGCTTCCTCTTCACACTCAGCTCTCTGGCCGGGTCGCTCAGCCGTTTCCCCTTCCGGGGTGGCCAGTCAGAGTTTCTCTCCACCAGCAGCATCACTCCGGCAGCGACTCCGGCAGACTTTGTATCCACTGCCCTTAGTAAAACCACTCTGCCGGGGAACCCAGGCCCACCCTCTACTCTGGGGCCCAGTCCATGGCCCTGCAGTGAACAGTTAAGGTTTGCATCTACCCCAACCTTACCACTCTTACCCTGGACTCCTGCCTCCCATGCTGCTTCTCCCCTACCTCAGGCAGAGGGACGGCAGACTTCCTCCCCGCTGATCCCCACACTGTTGCCAGCCTCCTGGCTTTATAGAAGTCACTCCAGCCCCCTCACAGGTGAGCTTCCTTCTAGTTCACTCCCTCCACACAGCCTAACGCTCCCCCAGTGGCAGCTTACTTGGCTGCTTGGACCCACTTGGCCTAATTCAGTGCTTGCAGAGCCAGTGTGGGGAGTACACTGCATCACAGGGCCCCACACGCTCAGCAAAGGCAGACGCTGCAGTACGCAGCACTCTCAAAGGAAGGGGGGTTTGGCTTTTCCTCCCTTTGCTTCCCGAAGCACAAGCTGCATTAACGATGGCATCCCACGGCTAAGGATGTGGTGGATTCTCCAGCACTTGCAATCTTTACATCAAGTCCAGCCAGCTCTCTCAAAGAGCTACTGTAGCTCAACCAGAGATTCTGGGCTGGATGCAACAATCACTGGGTATATTCTCTAGCCTGGTTCTGCAGGTCAGACTAGATCATTCTGTTGGTCCCTGCCGGCCTTAAAGTCTATGAGTACATGGGGAAAGAGAACAGCCAATTGCTGGGGCTTTGACTGCCAGGACGCAGTGCAGAAGAGTGAGCTCCCCAGGGCCACGCGTGCTCTCAGAGCTCGCTTGCTCTCGTGAGAAACACCCTTCGGTTGTGTTGTCCAGACCCCTTCTAACCTTTACAGCCCCAAGCTGGCCCACCTTCCAGCGGCTTCTTTATGCACCACCGGACAAAGTTCTGACAGAGGCTCCCCTCCATAAAACCCACCCACCCAAGCAGAGGCTGAGTAAGCGTACACTCCAGCGCTGGCTTCTTCTGAACAACAGCAAAGGGCAGGCTACAGGCCCTCTGTACTGAGGGTCAGTGCAGCTTCAGGGGAGGGGTGTGCCATGGAAGGGTGCCCGCAGGTCCTTGGGTGTGGGGACCCTGCCTGGAAGAGACTAGGGATCATTGCAAGAGATCATGTCGGGGGCACAGATCTGTACGTGTGGGTTCCTGCAAGCTTTGGCAGCATGCATATCCATCTGGGGGCATTATGAACACAGCTCTAGGTTGGGTGTTTAGCTCTGCTCACAACAGAGCACAGAGACCACGCGGTGAATTTATCCTGTGCAGTCAGGGAACTTTTGATTTACAGACTTGAAAAATTTGCCCCAAGGATCAAACCAATATTGCACCTACTTGTTCAACCCCCAGCAGGCAGCCCGAATGAGCACAGCTGGTTAAGCCAGCAGCTTGGTGAAAACCTGATGAAGGCACTTTTGGAAAGGACGGGTTTAGATCAAAGGCTGTTGGCCAAAACAGTATCTCTGAGCAGCCTGAGCCACCCAGGTCACAGGTGCTCTGTAAAGACACTTCCATTCACTTGAGAGAGGAACTGTGGTAGAGGGAACCACGCTCACCCAAACACCCATGTTTGGGCATCAGAGCCCCCTGCACCCTTGTCGAGAGGCAACCCCCCTGCCGTGCTAGGGCACTTCCATGGGTTCACTCGTGCTGTCCAACCCCATTTACTCTAGTCAGGGGACTGATATCTGACAGCTACTTTAAACCATAAAGGAGGGTTATGGACAAAGCCTGAACTCTCCATCTAGAATGATTTCTGGGCAAAGCAGTTCTATTTCTGCCCTTTGGCAGGGGACTGGCCTAGATGCAGGCTCCCAGTGGAGGGATGTAGTCAGTTGGGAAGGATTTCTGATCACCCTGAAAAGAAATGAATTTCTGGAACATCAAAGGCCAGGCTGAGAGAGAGACTGGCTAACCTGCCAGAAACCCTGCTACTAGCCCCTTTCATTCTGCTCCAGAGCCCCAAGAATGCTCCCTGCAGAAACTGTGGCTATGGGGAACGGGAGAGTGACTGGACTGGTTCCTTTGGCCGCTGAGTACTAAATACTCTGACTTTGTCCCTTTAAAATGTATTTCTAGCATTTGGCTGGTTTTTACTCAAAACAAGAAAATAGGCTTCAGCGGCTGCCAGATAATTATTTCCAGCGTGGTCATTTTTATTGCTCTGAATAAAAATATAAAGCAGCTCCTCTGAAGATTAAGTGGATTCTTTCCCTGGATTCCATTAAAGCGAAATTCCCCATTTAATACTGTACAATAGAAGAATAAAACAGAGCAATAAATTCCAGTCACAATTCTTATAAAAAGTTGTCTATTTAGTTTTTCTGTATAAAAACAACCAAGAGAAACTGGACAGGAAATATACAAATCACTTACTGCATTTTAACACATTTGACAATAAATTGTAAGTGATTCTGGTAATGGCCAATAACCTCTTCAGCAGCTGAAAGTGGGAACACATGAAGCATCTTAAAAATTCCAACGATTTTAGACTATAACACATTTCCTACCAAAAATTCCCCTCTCTTCTCTTTGTGGGAGGAGCATCCAGATAAAGCTTCTCTGAAGCCTTGTTGGTTAAGACATAAATTTTGCTCTGCAAATGAAGCTGGCTTGACATTTTCCATTTCCATTACCACATGTGTCTGAAGGGGCTGGCATTGGTTAGAAGCAATTCAATTCTACTTCTGTAAACCAAAGGTGTCAAGGTCAAATATTAAGCAGTCTTCTCATCTTCACTGGATCTCTCCCATATACAGTCTCTTGTCACTAGATGCAGAGAGTACTGTCAGGAGAGAGGGGGAGAGACCAAATCAAAACGTTAAGAGCCATTGGAGAGTTTAGCAGCAGACGAGTTAACACCCATTTGGATTTAAGTACCCATCTCACTTGCTCTCAATCTTGTGCCTATAAAGTAACTTTTGAACTAAAATGGTTTTCTCCCCAGCCTGCTTTTCAGAATTATTAGTTTACTGATAGCTAATCACATTTTGCATGTTCCTGACACCGACTGACATTTTTCTATCCCAAGTTACAATTGCAGGCATACCTCATATTAAGTTAGACACTATGTTTACACGGTTATTGCTGTTCTCCTTAAAAAAATACCAATCAAATGTCAAAGATGTTATTTTCTTTGCAAAAAAAATGTTCATATCTCAGACATGTAAGTACTCTAATTCTGGTCGCTAGCCACTAGAGGGAGTAATCTCTTTATCAAAAGTCTCTATGGGCCATTATTCTTGTTTTCCACAATAGTTATGAAACAAAAAATTCAGCTGTCATCCCAACAGAATAAAGCACTGAACCATCTTTAATTCAGACATAGTTGTTCAGTGGCTTCATGACAGATCTCAAATGCAGTGACTGTCTCTCTAGACCTGCTGTCCCCGTTGCCCAGAGCAGGCTCCCATGCAAGTCAATTGGAAATTTTCTTGTCTAAGGATTACTGGTTCAGGCCCATAATCTCAGCACTCTTTGGAAGTCTGTGTGCCCCGGCATGCAGAGGTGTGGGGGTCTTGGAGGAAGGGAGTGGTTTACAAGATTAACTCCCTTTGATGTTAACAGGAGTCACTCTCATAAACCCTTGCCCACGGAGGGGACAGAGCTCTTGTTTATTTTTCCAGATGAATGATTGAGTCACAAAGCGGTACTTAGCTGGATGCAATCGCAAACAACAAACCCCCTCTGTGGAGAGAAAGATTGCTCTGCACTTTTAGCACCTTCTCTGACCTGAAGACAGAACAATGAATAACCGAGGAACAAACCCATAATTCATGGCACTGAATTCCCACACCCAACCTTCTGTGGAGATTTTCATTCCTGGGAAAAATGCATTTACAGGGGTGACACGTGTTGATTTCCTGGGCAATGCAATGGGCGACCCAGCCCATGATAACTATGAGTCTTTGTTTCCATGGAAACAATGCAACCGAGGACCTGTCTGTACTACAAAGAAGACTGTACTAAGAAACAGGTGTTAAGAATGGGCTCAGCTAACGCAGTGCTGGCACAAGCACACAGAGGGCATAGTGTGATTATGACGGTTTTCAAAACCATCTAGCAGATTGAGTTAGATCTCCCCTCCACCCCACCGAATCTGGGTACCACGGAGTCTGTCAGTACCTCCTGGAACAGGTAAAAGGTCACCTCACATGCACTTGAATTTGCATGTGTGTTAATTTCCAGAGCTTCCCCTTTATGTTTGAGAATGCTGTGAGGGGAGCTCAGCCCAGGTGAGGTGAAGAAACATACAGAAGGTTTTATTATGCTGCTTGCTGGTGACAGCATTGCTGCTTGCAGAAACCCTATGGCACAGTGCCCCTCTCTTGGGCTCTGAGGGAGTCCTACACTTAGCATACAGGCTTAGAAATATTTCAGCAGCACTCGGTCTCATTTCCCCAGAAGACTAGAGCTTCATGACAAATCAATAAGACTTACTAATTGGTTCCTCTGGATGGAAAGCCACCTCGTTTACTGAGCCGGCATGGCCTGGCAGCTTGTAGAGAATTCTCCTGGAGGTTGTATCCCACACATAAACAAACCTGCAAGACACAGTCGTTATGAGGGCGAAAGCTTCCTGATGGCAGGACTTCAGAAAGGAAAGAAACTTCCAGCCCCCAATTTGTCTAGGTTTCTTGGTAACTGACATTTCCCCAGCTACACTTTAATAGTTACAATTGTCTTCCAACTTTAACATGCCAAGAGACTACTTCTGAGATGAAAATCTGTCATTACCAGGCACAGACAAAAGAAAGGGTTAGACAGTGAGCAGCAGCCTGGGCAGGGGTGAGAGCCTTTCTAGGGCATTTCAGACAGGAGGCAAATGGCTGGAATTCCATGCCACAGAGTCCCAATGCACCCATCCATAATAATTTCGGATGAAGTGGCATATGGGACGGGAGGGGTGTCAGTGGGGATTTTATCTGAGCGCCAATGCCCCAGCCTGCTAGTACAGGGCACTGAGAACCTGATGTGCAGGCTCTGGATGAGACCAGGTCTGAGCTCCTGACTTTTGGCGGTTACGTAACTCTTCGGAAGAGCAGAGATGCTCACTCCAGTGTCCTGGGGAAGTCCCCGGTTACCATTCCGCCTGCCTACAAATTCATCCTGAAATTTCAGCTGGATAGCAGCATTTTCCACGGTTTGTGACAAACTATTGTGTAGCACAGCTGTTTGCTGCTAGACAGCTGTCAGCCCAGCAGCACCCCGCAGCAGTCACTATCAGCGAGTGTGTCAGTGCACTTTGGGACGAGCGCTGCTATAGAAAGACAGGTTGTTCCACCAAAGAATGGCTGATTATTTCCCACTAAAACCAACTCTTGATACAGTTTAATTCCTCACAGCTAATAACGTTTATAGACGGGTTTCTCTCTCCTAAACGGTTACAAAGTCAGGATTCACTTCCCAGTGAGAGTTTCTGAGGGGGTTGATCAGATTTTGTAAAGCCCTTTTGTTAATCTCTTCCTAGTCTCCATCCCCCATCCCTGTTTGCACCATTTCTGGGTCCTGTCCGGCTGTGCCACCTTGGCTGAAGGACACTGTGAAGGAGACACTAGAATATTTCCATGTAATGGGTCAGAAATTAACTGCTGGCAGTATGAGTAGTTCATCTTTTAAGCAGATTATGTTTACAAAGAGAACTTCTTTTGAGGAAAAAAGCCCACTGCAAATCATGCTACAGCCAAGAATGCAAACTGGCCAATGCCTGAAATGTATTATTGTAAATATGGTTCATTTATGTGTCATTTGCTGCCAGTCTGGCTGAGCGAGTAGCTGTTCAGCTAATGCCCAAGTTTCACTGGAAGACTTGACCCTAGCTAGAGTGAGATTTTTAGGGGTTATTGTCAATCAGAATGAGAAAGGGCTCTAAGCAAAGTATTATAAACCAGGCAAAACCACAATGTGTCCCACCTGAATAACTTCCTTTCAGATACACCAGAACTGCTTTATCATGTGAAATGCCACTCATTACAGAGTTCACATCTTAGAGAATTCACTGAAATGGACTCAGGAAAGCTGCCAGTTATGGACTAAATTTAGACTGCTCTCTCTTCTGCTTTGACACGGAAATGCTAACAGACAGAAGAGCTCTTCGTGGACATCACCAGCCTCTCAAACTAATTCTGCTAGCTGGGGGAAAAGTTCTGATGCGGCAGTAATTGGCTAGGCTGAATGAGAAGGCTGGCTCAACTGCTCTGCATCATTACATCTATCAAAAGGGACATTGCAAAGAATGAGGGCACAAAGGAGAACCAGACAAGCAAAACTGCATAAAGGCAACCTACAGTGTTGTACTACTCTGAAACAGGTCTCTCTGCAAAAGGCCCCAGGGACCCCATATTTATCTCTCTCCAAATCAGATGTGCTCTGTTTAAAAGTCTCTTCTGCCAGCCCTGCAAACTCAGCCTGAGATCTGAGGGCCAAGCCTCCCCCAGCCCACCGTTTCTGGCTTATGTATTACCAGTAATCGAGAGTCAACAAATCCTTAGTTACAGCTGTTCGATCTTACTGCCTTCTATATGGCTTCACAGGAGTGACAGGGGGCAGAATTGGGCCTTGTAATTAGAAATTTAAACAACTCTTAGCTGACACAGAATCCAGCTCCCTCTCCCAGATGTGGGTTGCTCCACAGGGTTAACTTATTTTTGGTCAATTAAGTAGATAAGTCCTACTCTGGATATGCACATAGAGCAGATCTGCAGAGCAAGCCATAGTCACTTTCCAGACTGGAACCACACTTTACCCGCTTCATTAAAGCTCTTTAAAGAGAAAAAAATATGCTCTCCACAAGCATGGGTAAGTTCTGAACCCTTATTTAATGCAGCATCCATTTAAACTAGAGTATAGCTATTTCAACTGAGTAGGTGAGAGCTGTGACAAATCTTTGCTCCAATATTCTCCCTGTAATCTATTTTCATTAATGCTGTGGAAGAAGCAAGGCACTTTTAATTGCTTCTTTTAGCCACAACAAACTCTTGAAGGCTCAGCAAATCATCATTTTACATCCCTAAGGATCTCCAGCTAAATTTAGTCATCTTGAGGGTCCATGTAATGTAGCAGGAAGCCTCATTACTTGGCAGCCAACTTTTACACCTCAAAGAGGCAGAATCATTATTTTCACTTTTTTTTTTTTTTTAAGTCCTGGAAGGAAACCAAACATTTTGGAGATGTGCAGACAGAAATATTAGTGGAACAGTATTCTGGACAGGTCCAGAATACAGTGTCCATCTCGTGGCAGGACAGATAGGACCACATGCACTTGAGTATGCATTACACACAAAGTTAATTTCAGTTTGTGGGACTTCACCCTGCACCCATGGAACTAATCTAACAGCCTGTAGTTTTAACCGAGTCACCATGCTGCGCTGTCCAGTCAAGGACCAGCCGTAGCTCTAGCTGTGTTAATAAATAGCAGCTGTTTTACTGTCTAAGCAATAACAGCATTAGCATTTCATGTAGCAGCACTTGGAGGAAGCATCACACAAAGGTTACTCAGTCTCTCAGCTGTTCTGTAATTTGATCAAGAAAGGACCATGTTTGTCTGGCATTGTAAGTTCTTTGCAAAGATTTTGTTATCCTCCAAGTCTAACTGCATGTCATGTAACAAATACATGATGGATACTATTTTAACAACTACGTTCACATTGTTACATTACAGTGCAGTATATTGTGCTAGGACTGCAGCATCATTCTCAGCTCTGCCCTTGGGCTCATCGCTTGTATGGGCCATCTGGAAAATGAGTCTAACCGAATTTAACTCACAGGGTTATGAGGAGGCCCAGCTAGTGATTGTCAAGTGCTTTGGGATGGAAGGTGCCAGAGAGAAGCACAATGATTAAGTTTTACCTGTCTGCTGATCCGCCGGCTATTTTACTCCCATCTGGTGACCACGAGCATCTCAGAAGATTCTGCGAATCAAACAGAAATGGAACTGCGCATTTATATGAGAAGTTTTTGGTCCCCCCCTTTGTTTGAAATAACGTCACTATGGGATTTTAACTATCACAAAGCACACTTTAATGATCTCCTTTTGGAAGAGAAGCCTGGAGTTAAGAGATTGTATTTTATGGCTGGAAACATCCAGAGCCTTGTTATTTTACACAAAGTAGATACTAAATGTAGAAAATATTTAATTTACAGCTAATTATAGCTGAACTGAGCAGAGAAAGCCAGTTACTGCAGCTTTAATTGGAATCCCCCTTTACACATTAATCTTGCCCCTAGTCCTCATTAAATCCTTTCTAGTTTATATTTTGGAGTTTATTAATTTGTCTGTAAATTGTTTTTTAGACAGCTGCAGTGTTTCATTAACCAGCACTGTTTCGGTTAGGAGCACACTCACCTTCTCAAAATTATGCACATTCCCCTGGAATATCTTCACACATCTCTCTTTAGGGGCAAACGGTCGCACATCCCAGATTCGAACTGTAATGGAGCACACAAGAACGTAAGAACGGCTAGACTGGGTCAGACCAAAGGTCCATCTAGCCCAGTATCCTGTCTTCCCACAGTGGACAATGCCAGGTCCTTCAGAGGGAATGAACAGAACAGGCAATCATCAAGTGATCCATCCCGTCACCCATTCCCAGCTTCTAGCAACAGAGACTAGGGACACTTCAGAACATGGTTTTGCATCCCTGCCCATCATGGATGGACCTATCCTCCATCAACTTATCTAGTTCTTTTTTGAACCCTGTTATGGTCTTGGACTTCACAACATCCTCTGGTAAAGAGTTCCACAGGTTGACTGTGCATTGTGTGAAGAAATACTTCTGTTTGTTTTAAAACTGCTGCCTATTAATTTCATTTGGTGTCCCCTAGTTCTTGTGTTATGAGTAAATAACACTTCCTTATTTACTTTCTCCACACTAGTCATGATTTTCTAGACCTCTATCATATCCCCCCTTAGTCGTCTCTTTTCCAAGCTGAACTGTCCCAGTCTTTTTAATTTCTCCTCAGATGGAAGCTGTTCCATTATCCCTAATAATTTTTGTTTCCTTTTTCTGTACCTTTTCCAATTTCAATATATTTTTCTTGAGATGGGACGACCAAATCCACAAGCAATATTCAAGATGTGGGTGTACCACAGATTTATATAGAGGCAATATGATATTTACTATCTTATTATCTATCCCTTTCCTAAGGATTCCCAACATTGTTAGCTTTTTTGACTGCCGCTGCACATTAAGTGGATGTTTTCAGAAACACAATGACTCCAAGATCTCTTTCTTGAGTGGTAACAGCTAATTTAGACCCCATCATTTTGTTTATATAGTTGGGGTTATGTTTTCCAATGTGCATTACTTTGCATTTATCAACATTGAATTTCATCTGCCATTTTGTTGCCCAGTCACCCAGTTTTGTGAGATCCCTTTGTAACTCTTTGCAGTCTGCTTTGGACATCTGTCAGCAACTAGCTAAAGATCATTAGTTATTGTACCATACAAAGTGACTATTTGAGCTGTCATCTCCACAAATGAGTGTTAAGTTATTTAAAACAAAAAAGGATTTAAAGTATTTCTGGTAGTATATTTAAGCTATTACAAGCATGTTCAAACCATCTTAGCTCCTAGGCTAAACCCACAAGAAACAGGAAATTCAGAACAAAGGGCTGAAATTCCATCCTTCCTTCAGTACATTGTGCCAACACATTACCAGGTTCTCTAAACCGGAGGCTATTTTAGATCAGTAAACCCCAAAACACTCATTCCAATTCATTGTGCTTGGGATGTCAGCTGAACTATCTGGCTCTTGCAATGCTGAATATTATGGAATCAGAGATAGCAGGATAGATTTGGGTCAGCTAACTTAGGTCCTGACAAGGTGGGGTTGTTCCTCCCTGAATGTCCACAGTGCTTTCCACTCCTAAGTAATTTGTGTTGGGGTCTCCTTCGCTTCACTTTGAAAAGATGACGAGCCCTCCTCCTGCAGTCACCCTTTTCATGAAAAAGCATCATTGTAAGCAGAAAGTCACTATAACTGGAATTACCCCTTACACACACATTATCGTCAGTCTATCAGACAAGATCAGCCTAGATCTTCCTTTGATCCTTTGGCACCCAATTACATTGAGTTATTCCTCTCACAATGCTATGCAATCCCACTCCTTAACCAGCTGTAGCTCTCAGTGGTGTGAGCACTACCCACATGGCTGCACTCAGATTCCTACAATGGCAAGCTGTGGCAATTACCTGTGTTGTCCATTGCGTTGGAAAGCAAGTAAGAGCCTTCTGAACTCAAACTGAGGCCGGTCACTGAGTCGGCATGCCCTCTCATTGTGTACGTTAGTTTGTTCTGGCGAAGGTCCCATACCTTTAAGAAAAGCGCACGGTATTGTCATTTGGTTCTCCATGTAAGGAAGCTGCAATGCAATTGGTAAGAGTGGAAGAAGCTGGCCTGACCGCTCTGGAGGCTGAACCCACAGAACTGGTACATCACAGGCAGCAACAGCGCAAAGTTCTGCTCACCATTTGTCTCAAGCCTGACCTAGAGAGACAGCTGCAAAGGCCCCCTTGTTGGTACTCTCACCTGAGTCTAATTAGTGCAAATTGTGATGCACACGCCTACCCCAAGAGAACTGACTGGGACCTCAGTCCTCAACTCTTTTCACACAGGCCACTGAACAGGAGAGTCATGAGCTGGGAACAACTCTCACTCACTGCTGGGCTGGATTGGAACTGGTGAATTAGAAGAATTAAGCCTGCACATCTGTCCCAGGCATGGGACGTATGGCTTCATATACTTCCTGCCCAAGGTACCCCTGCTTTAGGCAGTAAGGAGTTAGATGCTGGCAGCAAAGTGACCGAGGCAATCATCACATGGTCAGCGATAACCCTACCAGCACTTTGGAGCTACAAACTGTCTGACAGAGAGAGGGCATGGCGGCCAGGACCCAGAGGCTGTGCTCTGTTCTCCTTGAAAAAAAGAAATTGTGGAACCCTTAAGCTTCAAATGGTCAGCCAGAAATGACGTTGCTCTAGTGCTTCATCTTCGTGACAGCCCCTTCACCAGTTCAGCACTCCCCATGCCTAGCACTGACTTGCCCAGGCCCTAGATAAGATGGAGACTCGGAGGAGACACCACCACCAGCTGTGCTATATAGTCATGTAAGAACTGTTCTGCAGACCACATAACTCAAAAATAGCTGATCACGGTTTCATTTAAACTAAATGTGAGCTTAGCAGACATCTTAGTACCAGCCTGTCCCTATCTTACCTAACAGAATCACGTCCTAGTAGGAAACTGGAGGCGGGTTTGCAGAGGCTAAGTTTATCACAGAAGCCGCTCAACACCGCCAAATCAGTCTGGCTCTTTAGGAAAAACATGGAAGTCTGACACTTGATACAAGATAAATATAACCAAGACTAGCCCACTACCATATCATGCCCATTACCCACATCATCATCTGGGCTAACATAAAAGGTTTGGGGAGTCTGTTTGGGATAGGTACAATAGGAAAGTGCAATAAAACAGTCAACATACCTTGATATCGTTGTCTATGCCTCCGGATAGAATCTGATCACTGGTGTCATTGAAGGTCACTGCTAATACCTGGTAAGTGTTCTGAAATGTCTGGACAGCAGCTTTTTTACGAATATCCCACAGCTGAAGGGACACAGGAAGCAAAAGATTTTAAAGTTATACGCACACCACACATTTCACAGTACAGCTAAGGAGTCAGATCGGTACCCCCCACATTGTCAAAGTGCTCAAGGGCTGAATTTGGGGGAAGAACACATGGAGGATCTCTACAGGACAGATGAAACCTGTTGTCCTGACACAAATATGTATGTTTTCAAGTGGCGGGGAGAGACAGGGAAAAATCAGACTGCATTTTTTCCAAACCTTAAAACTAAGTTCACTACAAAGCACCATATAAAGCACATGAAAGCTGAGGGGGGACATGACAATAGTCTTCAAATCTGTAACAAGTTGTCATAAAGAGGATGGTGATCAAATTGTTCTCCATGTCCACCAAGAGCAGGACAAGAAGCAATCAGTTTAGATTGCAGCAAGGGAGATTTAGGTTAGTTATTAGGAAAAACTGGAACACATTACCTAGGGAGGTTCTGAAATCCCCATCAGTGGAGGTTTTTAAGAACAGCTGAGACAAATACCTGTCAGGGATGGTCCACTTAACTCTGCCTCAGTGTGGGGGTGGAGGGATGGACTAGATGACCAATTGACGGCCCATCCAGCCCTATATTTCTATGATGCTGTATAAATGTAACTCCATTCCCCAAAGAGGATCTAATAATGTAGGTTAGACTGCTTCAACATGGACACTTCTGTGGTGCCTTGGTAATGCCTGCCCAAATGGTGGTGATGGGGTTTGGGGCAGGGGGAAGGAGAACAGTATTTATCTTTTAAATGTTAAGTTGTTAGCTGGTGAATTTACAGGAGCATAATTAAGGACAGAACTGGACACACTCAGCAGCTCTGATCCAGGAAAAATCTCATTTAAAAACCCCTGTCTTGATTCACAAAAGGAGCCAGCTATTTTCCAGGTTTAGTCTCATGTTCTTTTCTAGGATTTTGATTTTAGTTTTACCAATCTAGTCCTGTTTATCTAAAACATTTCAAGGCCAGCATATATGAGGAAGTTAATGGGTAAGTGACTCAGGCTGGGATTTGGTTCAGAGGCAATTCTGGATGAAGTGGTCTCAGATGAACAAAGTTTTACTCAAGTGGTTTATTCAATTAGTTATTTTTGCAAAGGTCACCAAAGCTTAATGTCCTTTATTCAGATGGGTCATCTAGTGTTCGTAGATTCTCCATCACTGCAAAAGTCAGCCCATACAGAAATACTGACCTTTACTGTTCCATCATCGCTGCCTGTACAGACGAGCTGGGGTCCCCGCCTCGCTGGATAACAGGAGTTAACAAATGATGTGTGCCCCTTCAGCCTTTTCACTCTTTCTCCAGTCTCACTATCCCACACAGCTACCGTTTTATCTGTGGATGCTGAGAAGAGCATGCTGGTTGGGGGGAAAAAAGACGACACAGCTATGGAATCTTGAAGGGTGATAAAATATCTGCCCCAACCCCTTTTGTTACTCTACAAACACAGCCAAGACTAGGGGTTAGAAAATTAAGCAGACGCTAGCTAGAAGACTAAGCCCAATACTCAGAGGCTGATATCAAAAGATGGCTCGAGGTTTTGTAGCAGGACCAAGGGGTAGCATGATGGTGAAAAGCCCATTTTCAATATATCTTGCAATCCAATTACTGGAGGGGTGTCTGCTGGCTTCCTGCCAGATTTCATCTCCTTGACGTTGCTTGGGATGATGGTGATGGGGGAGGGATATCTTTTGTAAAAACCTCAGATAGTGTTGGATAATTTGGGAAGCTGTCCCTACCAGTCAACTTCTCCTTCCCCATCTTTCTTTCCTTATCTCGAATCTCTCCCCATTCTCTCTTTCACACTGAAAGTCCCCCATCCACTTTCTCACAGATTTGCTTGCTAGGGATGGGACAGAATGCCTAGGCTTTAGATCTTCTGCTCCCCATCCATGGGCCTTGGAACTTGTCACGTTGACTTTACTCTTTGCTCCTGCTCTCTAGAACCGATGTAATATGTTGAGATATTTTGGGGAGGGGCAACTATTCAAGTAACACCATTGCTTCTCCTCTTGGCTGGTGACTCTGAAGAGGAGCTGGAGAGCAGCTTACATTCACCAGCAGCAAGTATCCCCCTTGCCAACTACAAGTATCTTCTACCCAAGATCTTTTACTATCTCTACCCAAGACCTAAACAACATGACCTTCATTTAGCAGCTTCTTTCATGCAAATTATCTCCCAAAACATTTTGCAGAGTTCATTCAGAAACAGCAGCAAGGCAGGCTAATGCTAGGTCAAGTCAGTTTCATCTGATATTTACCTGCCATCAGTGTTATAGTGCAACTCCATAACCGCTCCACTGTGTCCCTTCAGGGTGGCAAAATTATCACAATCCCCATACACGTGCCACAGCACTGTAAAAAATAAACCAAACAACCCCAAAACTATGTTTTAATACCAATTTGTCCAAGTAACTATAGTGTCATTTCCTGAGCTCACTAAAATAAAGCACCTATAGGATTCAGCACCATCTCCAAACCCAAGTATTTACTATGTGGAATAGGAAGCCTTTAAATGGTCAATGCAAGTCCCATGTGAGAGAGATGGCTGAAATTTGAAATATACCTTAAATATTGGTTTGTGTATGTTCTTAAACCAAGCTGGATAAGGGAAGCACATTTTAGTAAATACCTCCACTGCCTCTCCAAGTCTTAATATTTTTCTATTTTGGACATTCGTATGTTTATGAATGGTATGGTAAAGTTAGCTTTTTTGGCCACCTGTAAGTGGCAGTTAAGAACATGGAAATTGTGATAATGACCCAGGATAGTATCAGATTCTTCAGAGGAAGGTGGAAGAAACTCTGTAGTGGCCAATTAAGGAACAGTCTGCCCATAGTGGATTTGAGAAAATTTTCCCCATCAATGAGTGGTTGCCTCATGCCCAGAAGCAGGAAGGTTTATTTCCCTTATAAATATGTGTTCTATCTAACGTAAACGTGGATGACTTCCATATAAATATAAAATCTTTTCTAGAATCCTACTAGGCTCAATGGCATGTTGTTGCAGTGAGTTCCACAGGTTAATTATCCATTGTGTAGAAAAGCATTTCCTTTCATCACTTTTGAGTGTCATGTTGGCTCCTGTATTATAAGTGTAAATAGAAGCCTCTGTTTCAACTTTCCTATACCCTTTATTCTGTATACTTCTTAATTTAGAGAGGTGACAAATATGAGGGGATGTGAAAGGAGCCCCAGATCAATCTTTCCTTATGTAGAAGGATTTCCCATCACTTTATATTCCTGTTTGTATGAATATGGATTTAATTGCATGTTAAAAACAACAGTAAAAAAAAAAAAAAAACCATAACAGTACTATGCTGCTACTCACAAGAGTTAGCGTAAGGCATAATCCTATAACAGGGATCGGCAACCTTTGGCACGCGGCCCATCAGGGTAAACCCCTGGCAGGCCGGGCCGGTTTGTTTACCTGCTGCGTCTGCAGGTTCGGCCGATCGCAGCTCCCACTGGCTGCAGTTCGCCGTCCCAGGCCAATGGGGGCTGCAGGAAGCGGCGCGGGCCGGGGGATGTGCTGCCCATCCTTCCGGCCAAAGGTTGCTGATCCCTGTCCTATAAAGTCACAGCCTTACATGGAAAAGTTGCACTGGTATAACCCTACGTGTGAATTTAAACCAGGAGTTTTCAAACTGGGGGTCGCTAGCTGTCAGCCTCCACTCCCAAACGCCACTTCACCTCCAGCATTTATAATAGTGTTAAATATAAAAAAGAGTTTTAATTTATAAGGGGGAGGAGGGTTGCACTCAGAGGCTTGCTGTGTGAAAGAGGTCCCCAATACAAGAGTTTGAGAACCGCTGATTTAAACTGATATAGTTAAACTGATGCAAATTCCTCAGTAAAGACTCTTCAGTATAAGAATGGCTTCTTCTGGTTTAGTTTAATTCGACTAAGAACAAGATTAAGTTAAATTGAAATGAACCACTTTTAAAGCAAAATAAGAGCATCTACACTGGCTTTGCACCAGTCTAAGTAATCAATTTAAAAAACAGATTTAAATTTAACTTGTGTAATTTTCCAGTGTAGACAAGTTCTAAATCAGGGGTTCTCAGACTTTTGTACTGGTGACCCCTTTCACATAGCAAGCCGCTGAGTGTGACCCACCTTATACATTAAAACACTTTTTAATATATTTAACACCATTATAAATGCTGGAGGTAAAGCGGGATTTGGGGTGGAGGCCGACAGCTCACGACCCCCCATGTAATAACCTTGTGACCCCCTCAGGGGTCCTGACCCCCAGTTTGAGAACCCCTGTTCTAAATCAAATAAATGTGCCAGTCCTCCTGACTGAAAGATGCGCAGTGTGGGCTCTGGGAGACTGCCAAAGAGACTGAGTTCAATAATAATTCTGTTGTTAATGTTGCTAAGTTCCACTTCAGAAAATGAGAGCAAGAACAATCCCTCCAATACTGACTGATGTGGTGGGGTAGAAGGTGAGAGACAGGCTCTCTCATGAGTGGGTCCCAGATGATTTTAGGTCACCAACACTTTGAAATACTCTTAGAAGTACATAAAAGGTCAATGCCAAGCTATCAGCATTCTGTGCTCACAACAACTCACTCCATAGCCATTTGAATGCATAGAAAGCAGTTTACAGCAGCACTGGATTTTGTCAGAAAATTAGCTCATATCAAACTACCGATCATTACAAACTCACAGATGAGTCTGTCAAATCCGGCAGATGCTAAAGTGGCTCCATTAGGATGAAATTTGCAACAGTAAACTTCTCCTTCGTGTCCCGAGAGCAGCATTATGGGTGCCTGGAGGGAGGAACATCGTGGAGGGCCCTAAAACACAAAGGAGATGCAGAGAGAGATAATGAAACACATGAACCAGAGTGTTTGTGGTGTGGGGAAGTCGGACAGAAAAAAAATCATAACTCCCTTACTGGTTTTACTAAGCTAACATTTCCACTTCTCTGTCCCCATTTACCAAAGAATCTCAAAGCACATATCAAACCTCCCAACTCCGCTAGGGGGAGGTAAGTACTGTTCCCATTTTACAGATGTGGAAACCGAGGCACGGTGCGGTGAAATAACTTGTCTAAAGCCACCTCGCAAGTTGGTGTCAGTATAGATATTACAACCGTCGGAACTAGACAAAGAAGCTAAACCATATTATAACAGGAGTGCAGAGAATGGTGCTGGGTAACTGCTCCCCTGCCCCAAGGGCTCTCTTGTGAGGGGTTCAAGTCCGCCACCCCCTCGCTCAGGGTGTATGGGAAGGCCCAGAGGGAGAAAGGGAAGTAGCTGGGGCCGCTGCGGGGCACTGACACGGGGTCGGGGGCATGGAGCGGCCCATCCCGGCATTGGGAACCCGGGGCCAGGCTTGGCGCTGAGTGACCCCCCCCGCCCCCGAGGGCTGTTGGCGGGGGCACACAGGGAGAGCCCGGGGGGCGGCGGGGGGAGCAGGGACCCTGGGGCCGGGACTCACCGCCTGCAGCAGGGCCCCCGGAGGCGGCTGCCCCCCGCCCGGGCCGGGCCCCAGCAGCAGCTCGTGCCGGGGCCGCTTGGCCGCCGCCGCCGCCACCAGCGCCAGCTCCGGGCCCGGCCCCTTGCGCTTCTGCTGCTCGATCATCGCCGCTCCCTGCCGCAGCTACTCGGCCTCGGGGCTCCGACCCGCGCTAGGCCTCAGAGGTTTGACACCGGGGCAGCCAAGCACCGCCCCCGTCCTCCACCCATTGGACAGAACGGCCCAGTTTCCCCGCTCTGATTGGTTGCGAGCACCAACCGCGCCACCCCCTTCTTTTCAGTGCGCGGATTGGGTAGAGCTGGCCAGGCTCGGAAGCGGATTCGCGGAGGGAGTTCTAGCATCGAGCGCGCCCATTAGCTGCGCGGGTGACGCTCAGGAGCATGCTGCGTGGTGATTGGCGGGTGCGGGGTTCCTCAGGCTAGGTTGTACCGGGGCGCGGGCGGGAGAGCGGCGACAGAGGCGCCCTGAGGTGAGGGGGCAGCGGGGCTGGCCGGGGGCTCCATGGCCGGGGAGGCAGTGGGGAGCTGAGGCAGTGGGGGCAGCTCGTCACCCCCCATCCCCTGGCTGCGGCCCGGGGCGCTGCCCCCCCCCTCCAGCATGCTGCCCGCTCGGGCTGCGGGGCACCTGCCGTCCCCGGTTACGGCCCGTGTGCTCGGCGCTGTACAGACCCAGCTGGCCCCGCCGTAAGCGCTCGCGATGGGCGCCGGGCGGTATCGAAGAGGGGGCGGTGCGGCCAACTCTCGCCCTGTTTGTGTCAGCGCGTTTCCCTCTCAGCCCAGCCCGTGGAGCCAGGGAGGCGCCTGGACACGTGCCCCGAGGGCAAGCGAAAGGGGGACAAAGGAAAAGAATCCCCAACGCGGTGTTCCGTTCTGAACGGGCGAGGGGGTTTTCCAGCCGTTCTAATGATTTGGGGCCTCGGGACTCCTCGTTTTGTGACGGCTGGGGACGGGCTGGCAGTACTGGAGATGCTGCCGCGTCTCCTTGTCTGGGTGAGAGCGCGCCCCGTGGCGCAGCGCCGCTCTCTGGCTCAGCCGAGCGTTCAGAAAGCTCTAGCCAGGCCCTCGGCCTTTTAAAGGGGGACGGCTTAGACAAGGCATTGCGGGGTCTTTTTGTTTACGTTCAGGTTTTTAGGCGTGTGTCTGTAGGTAGTAGTGAAGGGAACCGATTATAATCACCCTAAATACAGTCGCTGAAATAAAATACGTATGTATGAGGGGGCTGAATTCTGAAAATGGGGCAAAACTGGCACGGTATTATCAGAGCCAATTTACAGTCATGGGTACGTATTTTGCTGTATCTGCCTAGGTACTACTATACTTAGTATTTATGTGGTCCTCTTCATACATACACCTCAAAGAGCTTTCCAAAGGAGGGTATCATATCACACTTTTATAGAGGGGGGAAACTGAGGCACAAACTTGTGACTTTCTTATGATTACACAGCATTCTATTGGCAGCTGTATCATAGAAGAACCTAGGTCTTCTGGTTCTTTGGCTTGTCTACCCACTGGATTGTACTGCCATAATATATAGCGTGAACACCAGACACTATAGTAATGGATATTCAGAATTTACTGTGACTGTAGTATGAGTGAAAGCGGGGCAGGTTTAAAAAAAAAAAAAAAAAAAAAAAGCTCTTGAGGAAGCCTTTCAGGGAGGTTTTTTATTACCAATGAAGATATTTCTTTCAACAAGTGGTGTCTGTCTTCATTTCAGTTATGAATAGGGTTGCTCCACAGAGGGATAACATCTCATAAATGGAATCAAAGTAAGCTGCAAGGTTAGGAAAGAATTGTGGAGTGCATGCTCTTAGAAAACTTCCCAAATGAAGTCTATGAGACCTGAGACAATGGAGCCATTGCCTGAACTCTATGACGTCTTCCAAGGAGAGGTATGTATTGTCATTGCTTAGGGTCACAAAAAAGTATGGGAGACATGAATAGTGCAGGACATTGAGAGAGGATTAGAGCCTTTCATTTTGAAATCACCAGCCCTAATTACTTGCAACAAAGCTAAGTGACCTGTGTGAAATGAGCTGCTATTGTGTACTCTGGTTCATAGAGAACAAGTGTCTACATCACAAAAAGCCACTACCACCACAGCTGCCTCTGACTGACCCCTTGCTGGCATTCCCATTATAGAGACTGAGTACATAGGCTATATAGAGAGAGAATTCCCCTCTCCCCCTTTAGGTTAGAGTTGATGCACATTGATAGGGATGAGAAGAGGACTTCAGTCTCTTGAGCAGCTGCCTTGTACCAGCATTCTCAGATTAAAGAAAAATATTTAACACACTTTTTTGTAAATATCGTAACTAGTGTTTTGAGAACTGGTTGAGACTCTTATTGCAGGTGTTATTTCATTAGATGTCTTTAAAATAAAACTGATGGGTGAGCCACATTGCTAATGCAAACACCTCCATTCTGAAGAGTAATAACTACTAATTTAAGAGGATTAGCTAAGAATGTGTATTCATAAACATGCTAGTCTTCTTGTAGGATGAGAAAAGCTGTCTTCAGAGAATTCATGCTGATTATTTCTCTCAGCCCAGTCTAATTTTTCAACTCAAGTGTGAGGGATCTGAAAATCTTATTGCTTTAATTTTGGTGTCATGTGGAGCTTGGGGATAAAGCTTTCCATCCTGCCTCATGCTGTGAAATACAAGAGACTTTAGCTTTTAAAAATTGGAAACTGTCTTGAGTTTAATAGCTGCTATCAGGAATATTTGTTGCTCAATCTGGCACAACTAGAAGACCTGAATTGCAATACCTGGGGCTCCTGCCACTTATTGGTGCCTGAACTTAACATTAAAATGTATAGTGCCCTTAGTTTCCCATTCTTCTAGTTAAAAAGGGAAGTGAGATCCTGTCTGCCTTGTTATAATCAAAAGAGCCCTGGGTACTATTTTCCCCCTTAAGAATGTTAAGAGGACAAAGGCTAGAATTATAGGTGTCAGGGGACTGAGAATGAGTTAAAGAGCCTCTCAAGTCTAGATTGGTTCAACTCCAACATCACGCCCTGATTCCATAATAAAGCTCCGCATGGATGGATCCATGCAGCGACTAATTAACTTCAGTGAAGTTCAGTGCAGGCTCAGGTGTCTATTTGCACAGGGTTTATTGAATAATTGGGGCCATAGTCAGCAGTGAGCGAAAGTCATTACCATCAGATGCTTGTTTGTAATAACTATGTGAAATTAGTTGGTGGGTCTCAGTGCAGGTACTAGTGGACAAGTATCCATTTCAAAACCACCACTGCCACAATTGGCACTGACTGGCCTTTTGGGCAGTCTCATTAGAGAGGCCTAGGATAGAATAGAGCATGGAGGGAAGGGTTAATTCCCCGTTAATGTTAGGGTGAGTCCCTTCAGAGGCACGCTAGTTTGAAGATTTAGGGAAGTTTTTGTTGCCTGTCCATTGTCTGTTCCATAGATAAGCATAAGACTGTTTCCAAGCCTGTCAGTCTGGTCTCTCAGCACTAAATTTACTCAAATGGTAAAATAGCGGAAAACAGAAGTTAAAAATATTGGTTCCTGCTGCTGAATATAGCAAATAGACTCTCTTTGAAAAACATAATTTTTCAAGATCTGTCTGTAATCTCGCAGGGCAGAAAATAATCATCCTGTGCTTTTGTGTGTATCTGATGCAACACTGTTTGTTATGTAGTTCCCCAGTTCAAAAGCAGATAACCTGAAGCAGACTCATAGAAGGCAAATTAGAAACAGCTGAAACCAAATACGTGCATTTAAAGAGAGTGGGTTGAAGGGAAGGAGAAAATGAGACAGAAAATGGGTGTAATGTACAAGATTCTCTTTCAATCAATGGATATATTGATTTTCTTCACAGGTTGCTGCTGTAACAGAATATGGGGCATTTATAAAAATTCCAGGCTGCAGGAAACAAGGTTTGTTTCTAAGACTAGATTTTCAGACTTAGTTTCGTGCTGGTTTGGTTAAATCATAAAATCCTCCTCTTGGAGAAGGACTTGACATCTTAGAAAATGCTGCAAAATGAGTCTGTTGCCTACCTCTCCCGAGTTGATTAAATCCCCCCAGTTTGGGGTTTGGTTTTTTACTGAGGTCTTGAATGTCCCCATTTATGCTATGTAAGGGCTCCAGATACAATGATGGGGCTATATAAATGCTTGCATTAACACTGAATATATTCATTTAACATTTTTTCTGTAAATGAGAATAAGTGTGTTTCCAGGTGATTATAGGCTATGTTGGAGTGGCATTATAAGGCACTAGACTGGAGTGCAGTAATTCCCTACAGATTCAGGGCCCGGAATGCTTAATTTCTCCTATGAAATAGAATTCATAGATGGAAGGAAAATCATAATGGTAAATCATTGACTGCCGCACAGTCCAGGCTTTCTTGGTTATTTTTCATGTTTTTCCTATCAGTTGTGTGAAAGACTTGCACTAACAGGTGAATCTGAGTATACAAGGGAAATAGTTAAACTGTACAGGAAATGTCAAATGCACAAGGTAAACAAACTGAAAAAGTATTAAATATCTTTTTCTCCAGTCTCTGCGTTGCAATGGTACTAGGGGGGTTACTCGTGACAAAAATAAGTGGAAAGTTTTCCGCGTCAACTGTGACACTAAAAAAAAAAAAAACAAGAAAAAAAGACTGGGCTTTCCCTTGAGATGTGGTTATACCCTGAAAAATGACACTATGGGTTCAATAGTTAATCTTGCTTGGACAGTCCCACAACAAATGTCTAGTTTGTGCAAGTTAAAAGGATTATTTTTCTACCTGCTAGTTCTGCAATGCCAAGCCAGAGTCTTCAAGTCAAGTTATGTTTTCTGCCTCTGGTGTTGTCAGCTAAAAAATGTGCTGCTAACGCCCGAAACAGAATAGCATCTTGTTTGTTCTCCCCCAGCTCTGTTAGGTCCACAGGATTGGCAGGAATTAAAACTTGTTTGTGCCTCTTAAATTAGCATCCTATCAGACAGCGAAGGTGCTCTTTCTTTGAATTGTTTTTCTTACTTTTCTTACTAACTGCACTCTAAGATCTAAAATATGCAGCCTCCCATCTTACCCTTCCCACAAGAGTGATTTGTAGTCAGAAGTAATTAGCATTGGGTTTTATACAGTAGGGACCTAATCCTGCAGCCTTTATGGATGTCTACATTCCATTGAAGTCATGGAGACTTTTGGCCCAATCTTGCAGTACGTACCACATGGCTGCAAGCTTCCCATCTGCACAGAGCTTGTTGCTGCACCAGAACCTTAAATTTGCATGCACCTTGCTATGCACAAAGACTCGCAAGATCAAACTCTTTGGGGGAAATTACACCAGTTCTATGAGATTGGAATGATATAAGTATTTTTTAGCTGTCAGGGTCTCATTTTGCAAGAGCTGCCCCATTGTGAGTTTGGAGCAGATTTTGGTGGCTTTAGCTGGCTGCATTTGGTTTATAAATGGTTTTGAAAAACCGATAAACCTCATAAATCTTTATTCTGCATGAAGTGGTGATTGAGTAACCCAGGTATTTCATTTCGCCTGAGGATACTCCAGCACTTGATGCTCTCATTTTCTAGAGGATATGTTCAAGCAAAAACAATTTATTTTATTTTTTTCCCCAAAACTACCTCTAGGCCTTGTCCATAGAACCCACATGTCAGCCTGTCGGGTGGACAAACCCTCGGAGATGGTAGATGTTGGAGACAAAGTATGGGTGAAGCTTATTGGAAGAGAGGTAAAATTGCTTATGGTGTCTTAAGCACTGTGTAAACTAAGAAAAAATTTGCAACTACAGCAAGCTAATGGTTTTCATGTTAACGGAAGCTTAGTGTTCCAATCACTTTGTTTAGTGCATGATGCTGTTTGTTGTGAACACAAACTAATCATGTTCCTCCTCACATGAGCATTTAAGAACCAACTTTTTGTCTGGTTTGCATGGGCTTCAAAGATCACATGTCATCTTGACTCCCCCCTGCACCATTGTTCAGGCTATTGTTTGCTGGTTGGCATGTCACCCTCCTCTATGGTGTTTGTATATCATGTGAAGTACTTCAGGATTTATTGGAAAGCAAGATGCTATATAAATGTAAACTACGCACTATGGAAAGGTCTCTAAACCCATTCTTAGCAGAAGCTGAGAATTCTCTTAACTCTATTTGAGGGAATGATCTTTCTTTGAAAGGACACTGCTAAAGTTTGTTCTTTTTTTAAAGATGACTTGCAAAATAAAAAACAATAGGGCTTGTGCCCTCGTTTGCTTCTTTGTGGTGTCTAAAGAAGGTCTGAGGGGATGTGTGTGCAGGGTGGATAAATTTTATTTTAAAAAAATCCAATTTTTATTTAAATCTATTCAAAATTAAATTTGAAATTGGCAACCTACATGAACACCTGAATTTATAATCTATTAAAATCACTTAAATATAAAAAAAAATATTAAACAGCACATGTTTGCTGCTGAGTTTTAAAGAAAGTCAGACCAGTTGGTGGAAGTTACTGACTAGGCACCGGGAACCAGATTAAGTGCTAAACCAGCTTTTGAAAGTAGTAGCCTTTTCTTCAAGTGCAGAGAGAATATTTTTTTCATTTCGGCTAGTTCAGTTCAATGACTAGTTCAGGGGTTCTCAAACTTGATTGCTCCGCGACCACCTTCTGCCAGCAAAAATTGCTACGTGACCCCAGGAAAGGGGACCAAGGTAGAGTGCCTGTAACTTGAGCTTCAGATGGTGGGGCTTGGGCTCGGGCTTCAACCCCTGGCCCCAGTAAGTGTAAGCCAGCCCTGGTGATCCCATTAAAATGGGGTCCCGACCCACAGTTTGAGAACCGCTGGACTAGTTCGTTCAAAGTTCAGAAACCAGTTGAGACTCGCAAAAGCAGTGAACTTGTTTTCCTCTTCCTCTTCCAATTTATGAATTAAAAACTAGTGTGAGAGGATGAGATTTACTAGTTCTAAAATCTTGAAGTGAGCAGAAACAATGAGTTAAATTCACCAGCTACAGAAAATATTTACATGGTTTAATTAATCATTAGTTTTAAGTGTAAAACATGGTTTGATCATCTTATTTTGGTTTCTGGCACAGTTAAGCTAGCGTTATTTAAAAAAAAAATTCAATTCAAATAGAGCTTGAGACAAATCACAAGAAAAAACCAATCAGCGTACTGATTTTAGTGCCTGCTGTTCGACGCTCTCCTTAGAGACTAGCAGAATGTAAAGATGTGATGAGATTACGTCCTCCGTTTTCCCCAAACACCAAACAGAAACATTTATGGAACGCTTCTACCTTTTCTGCATTATTTTTAATAATTCTGCCATTTCCATCTAGTAATGAACCTGTACCATTGTTAATGTTAGTGATGACTGTCTCAGTTTCAGGGTGAGCTGTACCTTTAACCTCCCCAACCCTGCTTGGCCTTCTTGGAGTGCACCCGCGTAAGATTTCAGGTTCACAGCCATCACTTACCTTGGGTGGATGTCTCTCCCTCCAGTCCGGGGTTTAGACTTGCCTTAATCACCCCCCAATGTTCTATTTCCTGGAGGAGCTGTGATAACCCTCCCTCATATAGTAGAACACAATCATGTATAAACCATTCATAAATTTAATCCAATGGTCCACAAAGATACTGCATTCTGTTGCAATCTCTGTTACAACAACATCACAAGAGCTGAGAGTGAAAGCTGACCAAGCCAGTGGGGAAGGGGATATTTAGTTGGACTGCTAAAAACTCCTTTAAAAAACGAACACATCTTTAATTTGAATGACTCACATTTTGGAGAAAGCATGTCTTTATTAAAGATTCAGCAATCCTGTCTCTTTGAGGGGTGTGTGCTAACAATGTGCCATCTTAAATCCGCTACGTATCTTTCAGAAATCAGGGAAAACCAGAGTTGACAGAGAATAACCCCCCCTTTTTTTTTTGAGGGTTAGGTAATGGGTGCAGGGACCTTTCAGACTTTATGCATACATTATAAAGAAGCAAAAAAAAAAAAAAAAAAAAGCAGAGTCTTTTAAAATCCTTTGCAGGTCATATTTCCAATTTTTTTTTTAATGTCATTATTGTAATGACCCCTCTACAGAGTTGTAACCTATGATCTGATCCGTTGTGGTGATTTTTATGATCTTATTTCTTAGACAATTATTTTGAAGTTATATACTCCAGTCCATTAACTAGAACACTGAAATGTAAATAAAACTAAAATATACTTGTCACATCACAAAACGTTTTAATTTTATCCTTGACTTTAGAGCATTCACTTCTTTACTAATTGGCAGTTTCATTCATTCTTTGTGGGTTTCCCTGTAACCGGGTTCTGCTATGACTTGTTTTTTTTCCCTCCATGTCTGTCTCTTACAGATGAAAGATGACAAGTTGAAGCTGTCTCTTTCCATGAAGGTCGTCAACCAAGGAACAGGAAAGGACCTTGATCCAAACAACGTTGCCCTTGAGTAGGTAAATCTGCTCTGTTGGGTGTAACAAATCAGCCCAGCGATCATTGCTTCCTTTTGTTCCCTGCCCTCCCATTACAGTGACTGTCCCAGTCCTCCTGCCAGGAAGGAGGCGGCAGCTCCCTCCTGAGCCCATCAGTGCCGCTCTGAAGCGAATGGAGGGGTCACTAAAGAACAATCTAAGATGTTCCCTCTGCAGCACTGTCAGCAAACGACTGCATTTGAATACCAAATTCAGCATGCTAACAAAACATGCTGTTCATAATGACCTCGCCATGGCAATCTTTCTTCCTGTGCTGGGGGTGTATTTATTTCTTGTGAGTTTACAGCCCTGCAGAATTGTCCAAACACTTACCATCCCAGGCACAAAATCTCCTCGCCTGCCCTTTATTGTGATGACATTTTACTACTCCATCAAAAATAATTATTTTATCCCAGGCATATGTTTGGGTACATTACGTGTATGTATATATTAGTGTAAATAGGGCAGCTGTGCGTTAGCTTTGAGTGTGATGGCCTTATACTTTGGCTATGTGTGTTTGCCTGTATTCTGTGAAGCTGGCTCTGAAGTGAGTCCTCTTATACCAAGAAACAAATAGGGAGCAAGTGTTATATGCTGTCTGTGGCTTCCTCCACCAAGTAGTCAACTGCATTCTGCAGAATAGTCACTTTTATTTAGATGTCTAGCTATGGATTTAAAAGCTTAACTTCAGGCAGCCATGTTTGAAAACTTTGGTCTGAGCTTCCAAGTAAATGCATGGGGTTAGAGGTGATGCAGATTGGAGGAGAAAAATAGTTCTTTTCTTTCCACAGTCAGGATGAGCGGAAGAAACGTTCATTCAGAGACTACACTAGTCAGAAGATTACCCTGGAAGCTGTCTTGAACACTGTCTGCAAAAAATGTGGTTGCAAAGGTACATTTGTGCTGTTTCCATTCTTGTTCTATTGTTCTAGTTTTTTGTCTTGACCTTCATTATGGAGGTATCAGTAGTGACTCTGCAGTTATGGCTGCGTTGATATATTCAGTTAAAGCATGCTACCCGTTTTTTTTCTCGCTGTAAAGATTGAATTTAGGTCTCCAAACTTAACTCTTCAGAGGACAACTGAAATTTCTGTAATTTCTAACTATTGCAGAGGAAACATTTAGAAATGCTCATTCTTAAAGACTTGATTCTCACAGCCATGCTCTTTTGAACTTCATCTAGCTAAAGAACCCGTCGCTACACATTCCAAACTTTTCTGTCTCACACACATTGCATTTCACAGCAAGGATACTGTTCTAATTTTACACTTCAACAGAAAAACTATTATTTCCTTAATTCATCCTAACTGCTTGCTATTTCAAGAAAAGCCAATGGAACTACTTAGTTCCATCTGCTACTAGGAACTGAATGCATGCTTGCGAGCAGTTCTGTGTTAGAATCTCTACCCAGACACTCAGTTTTAATGTGTGTGAGATAAGTCAGTTTGGAAGGATGAGATTTTTTTTTATTGGTAAACGTTGATTTCACCAAACACACACAGACCAGCACAAAAGATTTCCATCTATGTTAATGAAACTTATAGATAGGCAAAGAAATTAAGATCCTGTGTGAAAATGAGTTTAAGCCTTCCAAGGGAGAGTGGGGACAAAAAACCTAACAGTCTTCAAGCCTGAGTTTGATAAGTTTAAGGAGGGGATGGCAGGATGGGACTGCCCACGATGGCACATGGCCTATCGGCAACTGCCAGTAACAAAAATCCCCAACAGCTGAAGATGGGACACTAGGTGGGGAGGCTCTGGGTTACTACCGAGAATTCTTTCCGAATGTCTGCTGGGTGCGTCTTGCCCACATGCTCAGGGTTTAACTGATCAACATATTTGGGGTCAGGAAGGAATTTTCCTTCGGGTCAGATTGGCAGGGACCCTGTAGGTTTTCCACCTTCCTCTGCAGTATGGGGTAAGGGTCACTTGCAGGTTTAAACTAGTGTAAATGGTGAATTCTCTGTAAATTGAAGTCTTTAAACCATGATTTGAGGATTTCAGTAACTCAGCCAGAGGTTATGGGTTTATTGCGGGAGTGGGTGGGCGAGGGTCTGTTGCCTGCAATGTGCAGGAGGTCAGACTAGATGATTATGATGCCTTTTTCTGTCCTTAGTCTGAGTCTGAGATACTTTGCATATTTTGACGTGAAGTTCACAGTTTGTGTTCAACAGTTAATAAAGCTTTGCCTTTTTGAATCTCAGCATCTACTATTAAATAATTCTGCAAAATGATGGGGTTTCAGAACTGTGAAAATTTAAATTGATAAAAATAGGAAAATGCATAAAAATATATCTGTCAAAATCATAAAAAAAATTATATTGAATTCTGCGAAGCCTAGATATGAGAGTTGTATGGAAGTGAATCTTGGCTTAACTGGGGGTTTCTTTAACATATAGTGATTTGGTTGATGGGTCATATATTTGAGCAACCTTAGTCCTAATTAAGTATTTTGCCTGTGGAATTTGTACCATGCCCTATTTGTTCTCATATATTACATGGTCATTGGCTAATAGTTATGCTGGACTTTTAAACTGTGCTAAGAAAGCTTAATGAGTACACATTTAAAAGCAGTTTCTGCTGATGCTAAATATAGTTACCTGTCCAGTATGGACTGCACACAACCATCTTGAAAATGCTGCTAAAAACCATTTTCTAAACTAGATTCCTAACTATGGTAATGGTTTTAAAGCATTATTTTAAAAATGGCTTTGTCTGGTCCAAATTGGCTAGGCAAGATGTGTTGGCAGGAACTATTTTTCGAGTTCAGCCATTGATGTGTGCAGGGTAGATCCAAAATGAGGCTAATTTCCCAAACTAAGCAATTGTTTCTGTATGGCTTGCCAGAATTTGATGATTATTTTTTAATTCGACTGATCATATATATTTGTTTTTTAAGTATTTTTATTTTTGTCCATTTAAATTTTCAGTTGTCAGAAATTGTGGGGGCATCAGACAATTATTTAATGGCAGTAGACTTTGAGATTCAAAAAGGGAAAGCTTTATTAACCTTTGAACACAAATTGTCGACATCGCCTGTCAAAATATACAAAATATCCTTAAATCAAACTGAGTTCTCATGCAGCATTTTTCTTACTTTGCCTATCTTTGTTTCATTATTATCAGTGGAAATATTTTTTTCATTGGTTTGTGTGTGTACAGTAAAATTGACACTGATTAAAAAAATCGAATCCTTATAAGCCTACTTAAGATGCTTGGCTGGAAAGACATTCCCATTCTCGTGAAGGGCTTCCCTGACATGGGCTTATTCCCTCTGCCATATGCCCCTTCTGCTGTTGAAGCCCCTGCGCAGATAAGTCTCTCCCATAGTTCTTTGTTCAGACACCAGGACACTGGGTTTGTCTGATTAATCCCTCTTAAGTGACCTGTGTTCTATTCAGTACCTTGGGTTGGTTAATCAGTGCAGATTAAACCAGTCGAACATTAAAGGAAACAAGCATTGTAACAGGAGATTGTCACTGCTGCATCTAAGAAAAAACAGTGATTTAAATGTCGGAAATGAGAAACCACCATCTTTAGTCTTACAAGACAAATCGGGACTGACTTCTGGTCCCAGTTTCCAAGTATTTTAAAATACTGAATTTTATATATCTATAAAATATATAAACACAAAAAATTGGCTACAATTAATTGTAAATTAACCAAAGCATATTTTAAAAATAATTCTCAAACATATTTAATATTTCTCTCTTTTGGCCCAGTTATCTCAATGCTCATCCATCTCTGTGAAGCACTGTTATCCCCATTTTACAAATGAGGAAACAGAGATGGAGAGGTGAAATGACATTCCCAAGGTCATATAGCAAACCAGTGGCAGAGCCAGGAACAGAACGCAGGACTTAAGTCCTATTCTAGTGTCCTATCCACTGAGTCATCTGCCTGAAACTCTGCTTTTTTCATGGGGCCTAAGTTCTCTCATTCCTGCCTCCTGCTGGGACGTTTAGAGCTATACAATAAAGTTGCAACCTCGAATGAGAGGCAACGACCACTGAATGGAGTTTGAAATAGTGATGGATTTTTAATAACATGATGACAGCATCTTCCATCTGTCCCTTTGTAGAGAATGTAGCCTGGACATACGAATATAAGTTCAAATTGATGAGCAAAACAAAAACAAATGTATGTCGTGGTCACCTTCATTATCTTTAGTGTTGGTCAGTTTCAAAGGGCTCCAACTGTGAAGAGCAAGTTCATTTATTATTCTTAGGGCTCCATGTCTGTCCTGGAGGCCGCGGAAATCATGGATTCCGGGACTTTCCACCATCTCCGGGACTTCTGCAGGGGCCAGTGTGGCTGACCTAAACAGCTGGCTCCAGGGTCAGCCGCTCTGGCAGCTACCAGAACAGCCACACCAGCTGCTGCTGGAGCAGCCCCGTGTACAGCCAAACCAGTTGGAGCGGCTGCGGCCCCGGCAAGCTGGCCAGAGCGGCAGCAGGCCCTTCACGCCTCGCCAGCACCTCTCCCCCCACAAGATTTAATCACAGGTATTGTTAGTATAAGTCATGGACAGGTCACGGGCCATGAAGTTTTGTTTATTGCCCATGGCCTGTCCATGACTTTTACTAAAAATACCCATGACTAAATCATAGCCTTAATTATTCTTTGTATTATAATAGCACCTAGAGACCCCAACTGAGATCAGCACCCCATTGTACTAGCGCTAGAAACTGTCCCTGCCCTGGAGAGCTTTGTCTAAACGAAGGCTGGGAGGAGGAACAAAAGCACAGTGGAGGGAAGTGTCTTACCTTAGCTCTCACAGCAGATAGAGGGGAGCAGCCCAATGCTCACTTGGTATTAAGAAGGCATTCTATCACTTCAAAGGATATTTTATTTTAAGATCAACAGACTGAAGTAATCACCATGGAAATGGGCTCCAAGTAGAATCTTCATTGTGCTCCTCAAAAGAAATAGCCCACAAAGGGGGATTCATTTTGCTCTCTCCCATTTCAAACGTCGTTTTGCAGGTCATTTTGCCAAAGAGTGTTTCATGCAGCCTGGGGGAACCAAGTATAGTCTGATACCGGAGGAGGAGGAGGAGACAGCAGAATATGACGGTGATAAAAAGTCCAGCCATGCTGAGAATTCTTCAAAGAAAAAAAAAAAGGTACAGGTTGTATCCTTGTTGATGATAGACCACAGAAAAATGGGCCAGGTTACAAATGAGGCCCTAGGGAGGAAGTTAACCTACATTGCAAAGTGATAACAAGCAGGCAGCTCATTGGTTTGGGAAAGGGATAGATTTTAGTTTTGCACAGTTTCTATGGTGAAATGGACAATTTATGCAAGTTTTTTTTCTAGCTGACTGGTTCATTTTTCATAAATTTAGCTTGGATATTTGAGGTGCTTGTTACCATAGTATACCATAATCTTACAGTCTCATTGGTTTCCAAGTAGTCCACTTGTCCATTCTTTCATTCTCTTCTCCAGAAAAACAAACGATAGAACTGAGCTACCATCTAGTGAAGTAACTCTAACTCTAGTTTATCTCCAGGCTTTCAGTGTCAAACGGAGTTTTCTTTTCTTTGATCTGCCATTTCCTTAAAGTCCCTTGATGATTTCGTTTTTGGTCCAAATGATCGCTTTTCTTAAAGGATCTCTCCTAGGATGGGAAGTCTCTTCTCCCTCCCCATGTGCTCTCCACCCCATCTGTTGATACATAGTAGCACAGGAGTGGAAGCCAGCCATGGATCCTTCATGTCTGCAATGGCTTGATAGCTCTATCCCGCCTTGTCACAGTTCAGGGCAACTGCACCTGAATTTCCCCCTTGTGGTCCATCATGGGCACCCACTCTAGACTCCAGGCTCTTCAGCCATCTCTCCTGGGCAGAGACCTGCGGGTCTCTCTCCTGACTGGGTTTTTTCCAGGCTGCACAGTTCCCTACCTACACTGCGAGCTCCCCAGCAAGTCAGACTGCCTAAGCAAGGCTGCTTTGCTTTCTCCTCTGAGGCTGTACGCAGTGTAATTGCCACTAGTTATAAGTTACCACACAGCCCTTTCTAAGCAAGCACATTTATTCTTAAGGTGAAAGCATTACAGAAAAACACATTAAAAAATAAAAGGACCTACTTGCATGCTAATAAGCTTCCCAGAAAACACCCCAATTCCAAAAGGGTTCTGGCAGGTGATCAGCCATTCTCACCCCACAAAGGGGGTTTTCTGTGGTCACAAGTTCAGAACAGCTTCAGTTCAGAACAGTCACACCCAAAAATCTGTGACCCCCTCCTTTATGCAGCTCAGGACTTTGATCTTCAGATTCTAGGAGTAGGTAATCAGCAGACAGTGGGTTTCTCCACGGGGCATAGCTTCAAAAGTTTGGGTCCGGAGGTGGGAATTTGCATTCACCTCCTCCTGGGTATTTCCTAAGAAACCCACTCAACTTTGTTTGCTCCAAAAGTGTCTCCTTGTCTGGCACTTGTTTAAAATACTGTAGTGCTTTGAAGCTCCTACCACTTCCTAGGGTTTACACTGGTCACATCTCCCTCCAGAGCAGTTGCATACAGTCCCACAATAAGACTTTGGGGTTTATGGTATAACGGACTCCAAAGCTACCTAAACTTTAATTCAGTAAGATCTCCCAAATATATTACAGGAAATTGCCATATCTGTCGCACTCCTGTATACTTTGTTAAAAAAGCTTCTGGCAGTCAGAGTTTTAGGGACACCCAGATTTTGGGGTTGCATCCCTGACCATCTTGGCTAATAGCCACTGAGGGGCCTATCCTCCATGAACTTATCTAGCTCTTTTTTTTTAACCCAATTATACTTTTGGCCATCACAACATCTCCTGCCAATGAGTTCCACAGGTTAATAGTGTGTTGTGTGAAGAAGTACTTCCTCTTGTTTGTATTAAACCTGTTGCCTGTTTAATTTCATCGATTGACCGCTGGTTTCTTTTATTGTGGGAAAGGGTAAATAACACTTCTCTATTTACTTTTTCCTTACCAGGATTTTAATAGACCTCTATCATAACCACCCTTAATCGTCTTTTTTTCTAAACGGAACAGCCCTAATCTTTTTAGTCTCTCCTTATATGGAAGTCATTCCATGCTCTTGATCATTTTTGTTACCCTTCTTTGAACCTTTTAGAATTCCATCATATTATTTTTGAGATGGGGTGACCAGAACTGGACACGGTATTCAAGGTGTGAGTGCACCATTGATTTATATAGTGGCATTATGATATCTGTTGTCTTTTCTATCCCTTTCCTAATAGTTCCTAACATTCTGTTAGCCTTTTTGACTGTTGCTGTGTATTGAGCTGAAGTTTTTAGAGAACAATCCATGGTGACTCCAAGATCTGTTTTGAGTGGTAACAGCTAATTTAGAACCCATCATTATATATAATATGCAGCTGGGATTATTATTTTTTCCAGTGTGCGTTACTTTAGACTTATCAGTGTAGAATTTCATCTACCATTTTGTTGCACAATCACCCAGTTTTGTGAGATCCCTCTGTAAATCTTCACAGTCAGCTTTGGACTTAACTATCTTGAACAATTTTGTATCTGAAAATTTTACCACTTCACAGTTCACTCTATTTTCCAGATAAATAATAATGAATATGTTGAACAACACAGGTCCCAGTACAGCTCTTTGGGGAACCCATCTGTTTGCCACTCTCCATTGTGAAAAGAGACCACTTCTTCCTGCCTTTTGTTTCCTATCTTGTAACCAGTTACTGATCCATGAAAGGACCTTTCTTGTTATCCCATGACTACTTAGTTTCTGTAAGAGCCTTTGATGAGGGACCTTGTTGAAGGCTTTCTGAAAATCCAAGTACACTGTATTGACTGGATCACCCTTATCCATGTGCTAATTGACCCCCTCAGGGAATTTTAATAGATTGGTGAGGCATGACTTCCATTTACAAAAGTCATGTTGACTCTTCCCTAACAAATCACGTTCATCTATATGTCTGATAATTCTATTCTTTAGTTTCTATCAGTTTGCCCAGTACTGAAGTTAGGCCCATTGTCCTGTAATTGCCAGGATCGCCTCTGGACTCGGTTTAAAAAATCAAAGTTACATTAGCTACCTTCCAGTCATCTGGTACAAGAGGCTTGTTTCAGCAATAGGCTACATACCACAGTTCTGCAATTTTATATTTGAGTTCCTTCAGCACTCTTGGGTGAATACTATCTGGTCCTGGTGACTTATTACTGTTTAATTTATCAATTTGTTCCAAAACCACCTCTATTGATACCTCAGTGTGGGACAATACTTCAGATTTGACACCTATAAAGGATAGCTCTGATATCCCCCATATCCTCTGCCGTGAAGACTGTGGCAGAGAATTGATTTGCCCCTTGAATGACTTGACGCTTTCAAGGTGTTCCTACTGCATGCAATGGTCCTGAATCTCTTCCATGGTACAGTTGAGCTGGAATCTTAGAATTGGGTAGATTTACTTTTTCTTCTCAAAAAGCCCTGGAGAACTTAATTGTGGCAATAGAAATGGGGCTCTATAAAACCTGTTCTATAAACATCTGAAATGTAATAGAGAATGAGTTCATTCCTGCAGGGTTTTGGACTAGCCTATGGAATTCTACAGTAGTGTTATAATTAAATGCTAGAGGATGGTTCCAAAGATGTGGTGGTGATTTACTATTCAGTTCTTTAGAACTTTGTGTAGGAGTTGTGCTCTAAGTGTAGGACATTGACCTGTACATCAGAGGTCACCAAGAGGTCATCCTGTTTAGATTGCTGATATTCAAATGCCATCTTGAACTTCAGTCTTGGATTCAGGCATACTTGTTTGCAGAGGAAAACTGGGAATCTGTACTTTTCCATTGCTGTCTTGGATCACAGAAGGTGGTCAGTCTAATAATTTTAAATTATGTTAATTCTTTAGCTAGGTGGCCATGTTGGGAATAAGACCTGCAGCCTGGAGGCATCAGTAGTCAGAGGATCTGCTTACCCACTCTATCTGAGGGAATTGTTGAAGGCAAAGAAAGCGCACAGCAGGGTTAGTCATGTCTACCCAAAAGGCAGACTGCTATCAACTAGTATTAGATGGGATTCTCTCACACGCACAACCCCCTAGGCACCCTGATTGCCCACGGACTTTGCAGGACTAAAGCTAATGAAATATTAATGAGAAGAATGCGTGGAGGGCCAGCTAACTTCGAAGTAATGATTCACACTGATCAGCACAAATGCCAGCTTTTGTTCAGGACACAGCAGTCTGTTCAATGCTGTGTATTAACATAGAGCCCAACCAACTTTGTCATGTTGTTGAGATAGCTTCTCAGTAGTCCAATGGCTAGGGCCCTAGCCTGAGACCTGGGTTCAAGTCTCTGCTCTGCAACAGACTTCTTGTGTAACTTTGAGCAAGTCACTTAACCGCTCTGTGCCTCAGTTTCCCCTCATACGTTACTGCACTAAAGATTGTGAGGTTCTCAGGTATTATGGTAATTGGGGCTAGATAAATACCTTAGATTATATAAAAGTTCGGTGAAAGCTGCCTCACGTTTTGTTACTGAAACAAACTCTTTAACTTTTAACTCTTTGGGTCACAGGAGAACAAAAAGACTCTTCCATGGGAATAGTGCATACCGAATCTCGGCTGGGCATGTGTAGGAGGAAAATATGCTGAGCAAAAATTTCCCTTCTGATTCCCCCCCCACATATCCCCCGTCCATAAGAAGGTCAGCTATTCCCAAGTATAAAACTAAAATCTCTTCAGTTTATTTAATTCCACTTAAGCATCTAATTTTCTGCTCAAATGCTGTGCTTTCTGTAGCTAAGCTACATCTTTCTTCACATAAAAGGTCCTAAACTGGACACTGTGCATCAAAAGTGGTCTAACTAATGCTTTATAAAGTGACAGCACAATATCCTTGGATTTACATAATCCCAAACAAAGCTGTTTTTGAGAAGTCACTTTCAAAAAGAAATGGAACAGTATTTCAGAAGTATTTTTACAGTCTGTCCCTTCATGTATAGCTTGTCTCAGAAAAGTTCTGTTAGAATTGGAAAAGGTGCAGAGAAGGGCAAGTAAAATGATTAGGGAAATGGAACAGCTTCCACATGAGGAGAGATTAAAAAAACTGGGACTGTTCATCTTAGAAAAGAGATGATTAAGGGAGGGAGGGGGTATGATAGAGATCTATAAAATTATGAATGGTGTGGAGAAAATGAAGTATTATTTACTCCTTCATGTAACACACGAACTAGGGGTCACCCAATGAAATTAGTAGGCGGCAGGTTTAAAACAAATATAAGGAAGTACTACTTCACACACTCCACAGACAACCTTTAGAACATGTGCTCTCTCTCTGAGCACCTTTAAATCTGGAGTGTGTTTACAAGTAAAATAAAAAATGTCTTTTCTAACTTCCAGTCCTGCACACTCAGGTGAGAATCAGGAGTCAGCTAATGCCTTGGCTCATGCATCATCCATAAAAATTCTGGAGATCAAACTCTGCCCTTATTTACATCTGAGCAGACCCATTGCCTCCAGAGGGGTTTCACTGGTGTAGCTGAGAGCTGAATTTGACCCTATAGTTGCAGTGAAGTTATTTCTGTTGCTGCTTATATGAGCCAGAACAGCATCCAGCTGTGTGGGTTGGTACAAGGTTAATAGGAACATAATCTTCAGAATTATGAGTAAAGAATTGAATAGTGTGTTAGGTGCAGTATAGGAATCTAAATATAATGCAAAAGTGCTATTTTTACATAACTGATTCTCTGCAGTGGGACCACATCTTAACTATGGAAGAGACTATTGTCTCTCCATAACTTGCTCTTTCTACCCTGTGAAGATAGGGGCCAGGCTCTGTTTCCATGTTGCCTTGTTGAGAGAGAGAGAGAGAGAGAGAAAATGCCATTGAAAGTAGGTGTAGTTATAGGAGACGGTGGTACTGTTTGCTACACTCTCTCCTATATGTTCTGAAGAATGAAAAAAATTCCTTTGATTTCCAGTCAGAATGAAGCCTCCAGCTTTGTAACCTGTATTTTGCCACCATTGCTTCTTTCCAGCATGATCAAAATATTTAAATCCTGTTGTGGGTTAAATAAACAGGCCCCGTAGTGTGGATTATTAAAAATGCAGGCTGGCTGGTTGTCATGCCAAACAATGCTAATATCACAACTTTACAGAAAAAAAGGCAAAAGTCACTTGTTTTGGAGCACACTGCCCTCTAGCTAGGTATTTGTGGTCCCATCACTGTACTGTGTGAATACTTGTGTAGTATTTCAAAGCACTTACTTTAAACCATTTACAAACCCGGGTCATTCTCTCATATTTCACTTTGTTGGATTTACATAGAACCACAGTTGTGTGATGTTAATAATCTGAGAAGAGGCTGTAGGATAGTCTCTTCTAATGGAAGAAATATCCCTTGCAATGTGAGGCAGCTTTCCTCTCCAGCTAGGAGACTTTCACTCCCTAGAAGCCCTTCTAGGGTCTGTGGATCCTCCCATGCTAACCCTTCCCCTCATTCTGCCTCATTCTCCTCTCTAGCTTTTCTTTTGTCTCTGCTGCTGCTGCTTTCAGTTTTTGTTACATATGAACTGGTAAGCAATTAGCATCTTGTCAGCCTGCCCTCGTGTTGAGGGATACACTCCTGCTTGATTTGTCTAAATAACGACACACTTTGTCCTAACTGCATCTTTTCAGTGTCCTTATGTTTGCAAATATGGAGTGAGCTCTTTTCGCATGGGCTCTGCCCAATCTGGTCCCTTTAAACTGGTTGATATTTATCTTTTGAAGGGGAACAAATCTAAGGGGAGCACTGCCATTCCTCTGCTGCAATAATATAGGTGGTTAAACTGAGGTGCAGAAAGGTGAAATGACTTGCTCAAGATCACAGAGCATGTTTGGCGTGAGAGCCAGGACTATAAGTCTGAAGTTCTTGCATCCCAGCCCCCTGCTGTCACCACTAGACATGCTGTGTTAGGTTCTTAGTTAGGCCTGGTCTACACTAACCCTCCCCATTCGAACTAAGATACGCAACTTCAGCTACGTGAATAACGTAGCTGAAGTCGATGTACTTAGTTCGAACTTACCGCGGTCCAGACGCGGCAGGCAGGCTCCCCCGTCAACTCCGTGTACTCCTCTCGCCGAGCAGGAGTACCGGAATCGACGGCGAGCACTTCTGGGTTCGATTTATCGCGTCCAGACAAGACGCGATAAATCAAACCCAGAAGTTCGATTGCTTGCCGCCGAACCAGCGGGTAAGTATAGACGTACCCTTAGTTACATTGGATCCAGAGCAGATCCATAAAAGGGTAGAGTTTTATTCTGGATTTTCACAGGTGTCACTCATATTGGAACCTGGGCTACCACCTTGTTGTTGTCCTAGTTATGTGCTTCATTTCCTTATGCTGAGTCAGGTTTTTTAACTTTGCCCTCTAATTAAGCTGCAGAGACGTTCCCCCTCATTGGCTGCTGGCTTGGAAGGAATCATTCTGTTTGTAGTGCCATGAATTATGTAACTGTACCAGTTGGGTTGACTATTCACTTCTATTTCCTCACCAAGTGACTCCACAGCACTAACAGCTGTGACAGGGCAGGAGTGATTTACAGCAAGGCTGTTCCAGCAGAACTCCCCATGAGCCCCGGGATGGGCTCGAGGTTACTGGAGAACATCTTCCCTAAGATAATAAGCAGCGCTGTCAGCTTCGGTGACACTTGGCTTCTCCCGTTACATTCCTCCCTAGAAGGGAGTGTAAATCATTCTTTATATGACAGAAACAATGAAAAGGTTATAGTTAGGGCTCCCATTACTTTGCTGCCTCATCTCCCTCTGTCCTTCCGCTCCTTGAAGCATGTTCACAGCCAGACCTTGAGCCTTGTTAACACTCTTTCAAATGGTTGAACTAAAAAAGTAAAATAAAATGAGTCTTTTTGTCAGATGTACTGAGATCCCTTGTTCGTCTCTTCTCATGACACACAAGCCTGAATAGCCCAGGATGTCTCCAGCCAGTGGGCCTGTGCCCAGGTGATTTGCGTTATGGACACTGTGTAGTAGTCTCCTTCACCTGGAGGAGAGAAATGGATTCTGCCCTCTCCCTCCCCCCCCCCCCCCCCCCCAATTTGTGACTGTTTTCAAGAACAACAAGGGCTAGCTTCATCCCCACAACCCCCCATATTTCCTTTCATGCCAGCCCTGTCATGCTTTAATCACTGGACGGTTAACTTGTTTTTTAACCCCATTGTTGATTTAATGCTTATTAATAGAGGCTACATACTCAGAAGTATTGTGTTCTCTGTGTACTGCTTACAGTGTCAGTTAATAGAGCATTACAGTGGCTGGATGACTTCAGTCTAAACATAGCAAGGGGTGACAATGAACAAAGGGGGGTGGGGGGGAAGGGCGTTGGGGCAGAGACAAGTTACAGGTGGGAAAAATCCTGATCCAGTACACACATTGTTAGCATATATCTCATTAGTGCCCGGGGGAGGGGAGGTCAGAAGACCCTCTCAGAAGCAGGCACAGTGGAGAGTGTTCTGATGCTTACCAGTGCAACAGTACCACAGCAAATAAATGACACTCAAATAACTGTAGGAGATGACTATGGCTCAGTGTAAGCCTTATATTGGCTGCATTTCCTGTGATCTGGGAGCGATGGAGTTTGTGTAGTTGATCTTTGAAGTTGTTCTTAACCCTTTTCCGTTGGCACAAATATTTTTTCCAGGCAATGGTTTAATTTCAACAGCCTGGGTTTGCATGCTTGGCACCCCTTCTACCCAGGAAACCTCCATCCCCCTCCCCCCCTTTCAACCTTGAACTCTATGAAAAATGCAAAACAGCCCCTAGTGCATGGTGATCCATTCCTGAGAGTTTTGTGGATAAAAGCACTGAACTCTGACTCAGGAGACTTGGGTTCTATTCCCAGCCCTGCCACTGGCATGCTGGGTGGCCTACGGCAAGTCACTTCCTTTCTGCCTCAGTTTTCCCATCTGTAAACAATGGGAATAAAATGACGCTAATCTCGTTTTGTAAAGTGCATTGAGATCTGCTGATGGAAAACCATGTAGAAGAGCTAGGCCAGCATCGTCTATACTGAGCACAAAGCTGGGAACCAAATTGATAGAGCCCTGTGCAGATACAAATTTACATCCGTGGATGCAAATCTGTATCCGCGGAACCGCAGGGCTCTCCCAGGAACCACAGTGGTGAAAGGAGCAGAACATGGGGCCGCCTCTCCCAGGAGCCAGTGCCCCGTGCCGGCAGCTCCTCTGGCATAGCTGTACCTCCTCCAGCCCTGCCCCGCTCCCTTCTATGCAATTGTCTGCATCTACTGTCTGGGGGCGTGCATGCCGCTAGAACATAAGAGCACGACCAGGGACAGCTGCCGGTGAACCTGGTGCCCGCCCCAGTGGGCAGGACTGGGGTCGGTACAGCCACGCCTGAGGAGCTGCCAGCGCGGGGCACTGGCTCCTGAGAGCAGCAGCCCCACCCTCTGCTCCTTTCGCCACTGCGGTTCCGCGGATACCAATTTATATCCACAGATACCTGCATCTATGGGTATAAATTTGTATCCGCGCAGAGCTCTACACATCAGGATTGCAAAGTATTGTTAAAGCCAGTTAGTGGTGCTGGTTGCCCTAGAATGTGGGATGTGGTCCCAAATTGTGCTCTATCCTCACAAGAGCACATGGACTGGACAGGCAGCATCACATTCTTAAGGAAAAACTGGTCATCTTGGTGTTTCACTAACTTCCTCCTAGAATACACGGGTGCAATGCCACACTCATTTGGAAATTTTGTTTAGAAATGCTCTAATTCTTTAGAAGTGTTGGGTACGCAAAAGCAGGCAGATTGAACTGAGGAAAGCTCAACACACCAAGACATCCGGGCACTTGCTCACACTGCCCCAAAAGGGGGTCAAGACAGATGGCCCCTTCTGAATTTACCATTTCCCTGTTTAATCTCCCCCACTGGTAGCAATATCTGTCAGAGCTATTGTCAGAGAGACCGAGTATAAAGCAAACCTTTGTTAAGCAACTGCTTAGCTCATTACCCTACCACATTTCTTAGAGTTCTTTTAATTTCAGTTGCTTAACTAAACAAAAATTATTTGAAAGTAGATTTATAGAGTTTATTAAATATCCTTAACACTAGCAACTAATAGTATAGGATAGAAGGCAAAAATGGTATTGGACTATGATTTGGTTACATAAATTTAAACATTGGTTGATAAAACTGTTTAGGTTTTCAGAATCAAATTACACACCCAAAATAGAGAATAATTCTTATACTCAATTACTGTCTTAGAAAGGTGACTGTGTTTAGATTTTTGACTCAGTCCCTCATCCTCACTTGCCAATTAGTTATGAACTTTGGTGTTTCTAACACAACAGAGGAAAAAAAACCCACTAAGGCTAGATCACAAGACAATTTGGTCAATTATTTACATTCCAGTTCACCAAGGTCTCCTTCCCGATAAATCTGTAGTAGTCAGCCCTTGTTGCCCACTTCCCAGTGAATAATAATCTCCGGATCAGATAAACACTCCTAACTACCTAAAATAAACTCCTACGGTATGACAGACTGAATAGACTGAGAGCAGTGCAAGAAATTTGAACACTTGGTCTCATTTTGTAACTACATACACATAGAACTTGGAAAGTAGTATGAAACCATTAACTAGGGTAAACACCTGTACAGTTCTACAGTCGGTAGTTACATGTAGATGTACATGTAAACAGTAACTTCTTCAGTTTTAAAGCTACTTTACCACAAACTTAATTGGAACCTGTTCCAAAATAAAGACACACACACACTAACTCTGTCAGTCTGTAGAGCACATACACAAGCATGAATGCTTCCTCACTCATTAGGCACTTTGTTTCAAGAGATGGTCATTGAGTGATTTGGGTAGTCACTTCTCACCAGATCTTTACTCAGCCACCAGCCTTCAACTCCGTTATTATTCACAGCAGGAGTTAATGCTGCAAACGTAGGTGGAACGAAGGACAGACAGGATTATAGTCTTTTTCCGATGAACTAGCAGGCAACCTGAATTACTGGAAAATAGGAACAGAGGGTCCTGTGGCACCTTTAAGACTAACAGAAGTATTGGGAGCATAAGCTTTCGTGGGTAAGAACCTCACTTCTTCAGATGCAGTCTTGCAGGACCTCCGTCTTCTCTTTTCTAGGCATCTTTGGCTTTTGGAGAGCAATGTGCTGAAGAAAACAGGCTGCTTTATCCTATCCCATGTGGTCCAACCTGGTTCCTCTTCTTGGAGGTGCTGATGTGGACCATTCAGATGGTGACTCCTATTCTTTGATGCTTTTTAAACTTGTTCTAACAGTCCATTCGTTATACAATACAAAGTCACTTCAAGAACTGTTGTTCTCCAGCAGGCTGGCACAGCTGTATAAGCCTTCCATTTTTGTTCTCCTTGTTTTATCAAGAATAGGACCTTAGTATGTATGGCTGAGCTGAGTCTGTGTTACATTTCTGATTATTCCCTTCTGTGATCAAGTGTCCTTATAGACACACTATTTGGCTTCAGTTGCTGTTATTTACTGCCTATTTCAGCAGAGGTGTATTTTGCTAGTGTGATGGCATAGGCATGCTTGATTGTAAACATTAGCCTTACTTCTTCACTTCATTACTAAATTAAATCAATATGAACGCAATCCCTTACCCTCCCTACCAGGATTCCCCATGAGATGAACCTGTCATTAAAGTTTCTTCATCCAATTAAACATAAGAATTGCCTTACTGGATCATACCAGCTGTCGGTTCAGTCCAGTATCCTCTGTCTGACTGCTTCAGGGGAAGAAATCCTGCTCTGCCAGTTACGGGGTAACCTGGGCCTAGTAGTCAGAGGTTGCTTTATGTCTCAAAACATGAGAGTTTAGATCCTTTTCCTAGCTCTCTTTAAAAATATTAATTATAGCAACATTGGCTATTCTTGTTCCCCATGTCAACCTCCAATCCTTTTTTTGAATCCTGCAAAGTTCTTGGCCTCAGAGGTCTGGCTGTAGAAATGGGAGGGTAGGTTATCCGAAGTTGCTTCATGCCTAATAAAGTGTGTGTTGGACAGGTCCACTGAAAGGAGGTTTTGCTTTGAGCTATGAGTGAGAGCTAGGATTGCACCTTTGGTGAGTTGTGTGTTTGTCCTGCCTGTCACAGAAAGGCATTGTGGCTCTGTAGCATGTGTAAGTGGCCGCCATCATCAGTAAAAAGGAAGGAAACATATACTGTGGATGACTTTTATAAGCAAACCCCTAGCAGATTAATTGGCAAGAATTGAGAAGAGCATCAAAATTGATTAAGGAGCTGGAGGCAAGTGAATCAGGAGGAAATATTAAGAGCTAGACAGGTTGGCTAGAACAGCACAGCAGTAAATCACATTCAGGAGGTTATCGTCACAGCCATAAAGGCAAGAGACTATTTCTTTTCAAATGACACTTCCATTCGGCATACACTAATGGGGCACCCAGACCGTATCAGCTCCATTGACACTTACTCCTAACTATGCCCCTTTGTACCACCTTCAACAATTCTGATCGATGCCCCTCTTTCTGTTTTTGTACCCTTCATATTCCTCTAGCCTCCGTGTACCCTCCCTCACCTGTGCTCTAACCCAGGAGTTCTCGATCCTTTTCTTTCAGACCCCCTCCCCCACACACATGCTGTAAAAACTCCATAGCCCACCTGTGCCACAGCAACTGTTTTTCTGCATATAAAAGCCAGAGCCAGTGTTAGGGGGTAGCAAGCAGGGCAGTTGCCTGTGGCCCCACACCACAGGGCGCCCAGCAAAGCTCAGTTGCTCAGATGCTGGGGCTCCAGCGAGTCTAATGTCGGCCCTGCTTGGCAGACCTCCTGAAACCTGTTCGCGTCCCCCTGGGGGCCACAGAACCCTGGTTGAGAACTGCTGCTGTAGGGAACAGGCCCCAAGGGTTCCCTGCCAGACTTAAGGGGTTCAGTTACTTTCACATTTTTGAGTGGAGGGCCAGGGAGATACAGAGACTGGTTTTAGATTAGCTAGTTTAGAAACCCGCTTTATGAATAAACTAGGGCCTGATCTTGCCAACTACTACCCAAGTGAGTCACCTGTGTTTGAATCGTCTCTGACGTCAGTGGGACAAAGCACGTGAGTAGGGATTACTTGCCCGAGTAACAGTTTGAAGGATTGAGGTTTGTGCTTTATCAAACTGCCCCCACTATGGTAACTGTCTCACCCCAGTTTGCTGATATGGTTTGACATGTCAGAACTATTTAACTGCTGAGTAGCTGGACCAGCAGCCCATCCCGTTCTTCCCGGATAGCAACAGGCTGTGTGTTAAGAAATGACCTGACGTTCTCATTCTGAAAAGCAGCTCGCTGCCTTAACCAGTGAGCACAGGTGAGCACTTTGCAACCGGTGTGGCTTTGTCTCCTTCTTGCCAATAGGAAAAGAAGAAGAAAAAGAAACACAAGAGCAAGAAGTCATCAGAGTCCAACAATTCAGACAGCTCCGACTCGGACAGTGATGGGGCTCAGCCAGCCAGCAAGAGGGCCAAGCATTCGGAGAAAGCTAGTAAGCCTCAGAAGAAGAAGAAGAAGAAAAAGAAGCATAAGAAAAAGCACAAGGAATGAGGAGGAGAGGAGCTAGAAAGGGGCACTGGTGTTGTCAACTCTCTGCCTGACTGCTCTAGCCTTCTAGAGTAAACTACCTGGGAGAGGGTAGAGTTAAATCACTACACGCTTGTTTCAGGGATGAAGAACTTCCTTCTAAAAGCAGCATTCAGCTATTGATGTTAAAGATGTTGACTTTGAAATTAATTATCCACTATAAAGTTACACAGGCTGCCATTCTCCTGCTGAGAGCCCACTGGTTGTGCCTGCCAAAATAGATTCATTAATCCTCTTCATCAGTGACTCTCCCATCCTGTAAAGCTTCAGGTTCCTCTGAGTGAGCTGCCAGGGCTGCAGTGAGTTCCTTTGAAACAGCAAGGAGTGTGCAGGACAGCAGCAGCGTCTCCAGTGCCTGTCAAAGGGTGATCGCTCAGGTTTGGGCCCTGCCAACCAGTCCCTGCAAAACATTACAGGGAGCCACTCACACACCCTGTCAGCGGATTGTCTAGTCATGGGCACCGCCTCCCTGCTGATGGTTACAGTTCTCACCCCTCTGCATCTCAGTCCTGCCCTATGCACTGTTTTTGTATCAGTGTAACTCTGTGGCTAGGGGTGTGATTTTTGTTACCAATAGAGTTATACTGCTACACTCCTAGAGTGAACTCAGTTATGCTGGTATAAATGTCCTTATCATAGGCGCCGACTGCGTGGGCGCTCTGGGGCTGGAGCACCCATGGAAAAAAAAAATAGAGCTCAACACCTACCAGCAGTCCCGCAGATCAGCTCCTCCCCCAGCGCCTCCCGACCGCCGTGATCAGCTGTTCAGTGGTATGCAGGAGGCGCTGGGGAGAGAGGGTGGGAAGAGGCGGGGTGGAGTGGGGGCAGGGCCTGGGGCAGAGCGGGGATCCAGCACTCCCAGGGAATCACAAAGTTGGTGCCTCTGGTCCTTATACTGATACAGCTTATACCCCTGTCGTATGGGAATGGCTGTACCAGTATAAGTCATCTTCATACAAAAGTACATCCACTCTAGGGGGATTGTATTGCTTTAACTAACAACTTCTGTGTGTAGACAACCCCTCAATCTTGTCCATTCTGCCTGTTAGCAGTGGCAGAGGGTTGGTAACAAATCAGCTAAATTATGTTATGGAGACACTCAAGGTAAACATTAGCTTTGTCAGTATTGCTAGCTGTGTAAATGATGAAAAATAAACCTCTGAAATGCTAAATTAAATTCTTCCGATGCTGTTCTGATTGGTGTTTTTGGGTGTGTCTGCTCTGCTGGCGCACACACCTATGTCAGTTGGGGGTGATTTTTGACTGACAGAGCTGTGCCACAGTTATACCAGCAAAGCCTCAGGTTTGCCCGCTATAGCTTGTGTCCCTTGTGGAGGTGGGGGTGGGTGGCCTTGCCATACCATACCAGGAAAAGCTTCACCAGTATAGTTGTGTCCACACTAGGAGCTCTTTGCTGATCTAATGTAACACTGTTCCTAGACCAGTAAAGTGCTCCTAGTGTAGCTATAGTCCCTTATCTGGGGCAGCAAAACAAAGGCCTTGTCTAAACACACAAGTTGCACTGGCTTACGGGTGGCTTGTTTCAACTACTCTGAAATCTGTTTCAGATCAGTGTAAGATTAACCTCAATAGACAACCGTTAAACTGAACTAAGGGTTGTCCCGACAGGGGGTTTGCATCTGTTTCTAATACCACCTTTAGTTAAAATGCTGCAGCTTTCTCATAAATGTGCCCTGGACTGGTCAACTTCAAAGGGACCTGACAAGGGAAAACATGGCTTTGTACTGCCTTGCTCGTCTGATGTACAGAGAGAGAGCGAGTCTGAAAGTCTCTCTTGACAACTGAAGAACTAGAAGGGTTCAAGTCAGAAAACATTATGATCATCTAGTCTAACCTCCTGCATGACATGGGCCGGAGAATGACATCACTGACAAGAAGGGTGGTTCCTAATTGAGAAGATAAGTGATTCTTACTCTCATTCAAACTCTGTTACACCTATTTAACTCATTAGGGAGAAAATCTCTCTGGGAAAGCCCTTTGTGCATTGAGGAAATTCATTGCAGTGTAAAAGGATATGCCAACTCGCATGTGACTGCACTGACCTGATGCAAAGCAGGGCTTCCAGCAGTACAGCTAAACCAGTAATGTACTGAAGTAAGCTACGTGAGTGGAAACCCTGCAAAACCTTTTGTTTGTACAGTGCAGAGTACAATGGGGACCCTGATCCCTGACCAGGCCCCTAGCCCCTACTACAACATTCATTTTAGTGCATTCACTACACCAGACTGAATTTCCTCAAGGTAGACGGGGCTTAAGAATTCAGCTCTAGATTGAAAGGGCAGGCTGGCGAGAGCTTTCATTCCACGTGTTCTTCAGCGAAGTCAGGGAAGACCAAACATTTCTCCCACTTGTAAGGTCTTCAAGCACTGGTGGCGTGGTGTGATATGCCTCACCTGCTGGAGGGGATATGAGTTCAGTTCAAAATCAGACTCTTCTTTGAAAAGTCCCAAAGCATGATGGACTCCGGGGTTATCGAAAACTCATTTCCCAAACCTCAGTGTGACAGATCTAGCTGAGCATCCCTGTTTCCTAACCTTGATTTCCCAGCTTCCCTTCTGCTCATGTGGGCAGTGTCATGCGTATGCTACACAGCAGCATTCTCTGCTGAATTTGTGCTGTAAGGATTTGGTTATGTGGAATGATGTGTGTGTATAAAAATTATACTCTGAACAACCACTCCTAGTAGAATTGCTGGTGCGAAAAATATAACAGCCCTGAGAAAACCAGGCTTGATTGTGACCCGTGCTTTTACTTCAGATACTAATCTATTGCAGGGGGACCACTAACAATGAAAGCTTGGAGTGGGTCCTGTGTGGTTGGAGTGAAGAGAGACATTTGAAGGCTGTGTGATTGTGGGGTCTTCATACTAAACTTGGGGGCAGGCTCGAATTGCAATTTCACCTTGCTTTTCTCTGTAGTAATCGTTGTTGAACACTGTCTTTTTAAACCACAGTGGCATCCTTGTAGCTGTCTGGTTACAAAACAAACAGGAACAGTGCCTGTTATGTCTGCATTTGGATCCAACTTTCCCCAGAGTAGTAGAAATGTGTGTTGCCTGAACAGGCTGCTTAAAGGTAAGTCAGCCCTAGGAAAATGTTTTTCTCCTTCCTTAGCTGCAGTTCTGCCTGAGGCCAAGGCCACTAGAGGGAGTGTAATGCAAAATGTGAGCAGAGACTACTCATGGAGCTGGAATGGGGAGGGAGTTGGAGAGACTTGTGGAGCTGTAGCCAGGCGCGTAGCAGCATCCCTTGGTTTTTGCGGACCCTTGAATCTAGCAGCTAGCATGTGATCCTAAGAGACCCAGCTGCTGCTCAGCTAATCGGCAAACTGGAGGGGGGTTGAAAGAAGATGGTGGAGGAACTGATCCAAGATTAAACAGTGTTTGGTCGATCAATGACTAGTGTTGTGGAGTAGGTGTATTGAGGCGTATGTCTCTATCCTATCCTGTTGTTTTTCCACTGGTGGGAGCACTAGTAGAGAGGCCAGCAGGGGCTACTGACGTTTTAACCACCAGGCTGCTTTGACCTGCTCTGAGCAGGGCTACAACTGAAGCTGGCTAGAAAACAGCCTTTCCCTCCCAGGAAAAATCTAGAATTTTTGAAAAAACATTTGTTCCGCCCTGGCTGCCCAGTGAGCCTGGAAGCGAAGGCTGTATTAAGTTTCTCTGACTTCCTTGCTAGGGTTTGTTGGTCTCTGCAAGTCCAAAGCCTGCAGTATTACCTAAGCAGAACCCACCCTGTGCCCACCCACCCAGCTGGCCCAGAGCAGAGTGAGGCCCATAGCTAGAGGTGCTGAAAATTAGTCCTGGTATGGAGACGGCTTGTGAGCCTTTCCCAGAGCAAGCCAGACACCAATCTGTAACAACTTTGGTTTATTATTTTCCACATGGGGTCTTACAAGATTTAAAATAAAACAAACCACAGTACCACAGAAAGCAGAGTCACGGGCAGAAGGGGAGGGCTCGCCTGCACTGGCTCCATGCTCACATATTAAATTGAATACAAAATGTGGGGGGGAAATAGGCAATTCAGTGAGTTCAGCACCAGGTGATCAGCAGAGAGCTGGTGTCTATGTTGCCTTTTCATAGGTGCGAGTGCAGATAACAGTGCCCATGGTGAGAGTCTGGAATCGGAAACAAAACAAGGGAGGTTAGAGGAGGATTTGGGGTCAGTCCCTCACCAGGAGCTTCACAGCTGACTTTCCCCCCAGCAGCTTCTGTCAGGCATTCACCGCAGGGCAGGGCAGGATTTGACTGGATTTCTGGGAATTAACAGTTCTTGAGATCTGCCCCCTAGCTTCTCTCTCAGCTTTTAAGCTATCCCTGTAGGACAGATATTCAGCCAGCTGTTCTGGTTCTTCTAACCCGTCCAAGGCCTGGTCTACACTTGTTGGACTGGTTTAACTGTGGATTCAGAGTGTATATTTATATCGGTACCACCCTGATATATGCTGGTATAAATGTACCTTATTACCAGTATAGCTATTTCTCTTTCCTGTAAGGAAATATGCACCTTTATACTGATGTAGCTTCTTCCACACAAGGGGCTTTGTAGTGCTTTAACACAGGGCTAGTTAAAGCAGTTACAACTTACCGCTGTAGACAACCCCTATGTTTATCCGATGCCACCTACTGATTGGCAATATCTTGAGTGAATGGAAAGGCAGGTGCCGTTAGCAGATCCTAGGAATACTTTTGCCCTCTTACCAGAATTAACTTCCCATCCTCCAGTTCTCGGACTAACGTCGTCTCCTTTCCATCCCATTTCTGCACATGGATAAGTTTTCCTCCATCCAGCGTCACGAGAGACTGCAGGGGGAGAGAGAGATCAAAGCGCATAGCATAGGAGCAGCACAAGTGGTTTAAAATGGGGTAATAAGATAGATCCTTCGTGGGCTTAAGGTTCAGGCACACGCAGTGTCTCTGCTCGCACATCCCCAAGGATTTGCCCTTGAATCCGGTCAGCAGGACCTTTCATGTCTATCAAAGGGGTGAATGCCTGGGAACTGTGAAACCAAGGAAGCGGTGCAGACAGGGTGGTGTCACTGCAGAAAGAGCCATCAGAATTACCTCAGGGCTGGAGGTGGGGATTTTTAGATCTCACTGATGCTTGGCTGTTCATTGCTGCAACTAGAGTAGGGCAGGGCATTCGCCTGGCCATCCCAGCAGCTGTATTTTGGTGGCTTGTACAAAAGAAGTTTCTTGGTGGCTGCAGAGAGAATGGACCCTGCCCTCCCAGCTGCTAGAATTAGTTTACAGGAATGGTCATGGTGGCAAAGAGAGAGATTTTAATCAGGCCTGGAGCTACCGGGGAGCAAAGGGGTCATCCCACCCCCCAAAAAAAGATCATTAAAGGGTCCTAAATTGTTAGAGGGGCTAAAATATGAACCAAGTTGTTCAGTGTAAAGCAGTGAACAGTGGCAGATGGGAGAGTTTTCATCCTTTATATAAATTCGAAATCACAGCAAAATATTGACACCGGAGCTAAATTTTATTTGTAAACTCTTAAAATCCAAGATTTTTCAGGAGTTTCACCAGCCCCTGGACTTCTGGAAGGTAGGTTGTTTTTTAAATAGTGATGTCCAGGGGCCTCAAAATACCCCCCCTCCCAATCATGGGACCCTAGAACTGACCCTGAGTTTAATGGTGCATCTTGACATGAATTTCCTTGGTGAGTTAATGCCAAAAAAGGGAGGAGGAGGGAGTCTTTCCTACCCTTTAGTCCCATCTGAGGGTTCTCTCGCCTCAACCTTAAATGGAAGGGGCTGATTAATGTCCAGGGGAAATAAACACTCAGGAGATCCACTGGGAAGGTGGGGGATGCTGCTGCTGCTGTTATGGGAGAGTTTGGGGGTGGCCACATTGGTTTGGATAAGGAAGGGGAAGCCCAAACTGCTGGAGACCAGAGCAGAAGTTGGGTGGGGTTTGGAAGACAGGTGTGTCTGTTCACCATGGCTGATGGGAAAAGGTGCAGTTCTACTGCCGCTCCCACAGTGAGCAGGGGATTGTCCAAACCTGCCCTCCCCTGGTGTGGCCTTCACTCTAACCTGACAAAGCCCCAAGGCAAGACTTCAATTACAAATGCAAACCCTGTCCTGAAACACCTAATCCCAGGGCTTTTCAGCCTTGGTTCCTAGCCCGCCCTCAGGGAGCCAGTCTGTCTCTTATAATAGAGTTGGTGCTTGAGTGACCCCACCCTGCTCTGACTCCCAGGATGAGTCAGACAGGCAGCTCTTCACCTCCCTGGTGTGGGTGGGAGGGAGGGGGTGCAGGCGGATGACCCAGAGGTCCACTGGGGCCAATGAGCAAAGATTTCGCTATTCTTTACGCTCAGCGTCTAGAACAGCCTGCTAATAACGCTCACCCTTAGCTCAGGCCCCAAGGACTGATGGTCCTGGTGATAGCTGTGGCATTGGTGTGTGAGTGGCCATGGCTTCGTTATCTCTGCTCTCCCCCTGCTGCGTGCTTCACCGCCTCCTCAGAGCTGCTTGGGCTGTTCAGAGAGGATCGAATCACGGAGGCCTCTTTATTTAATCAGTGCTGAGCTGGTTGCCTAGATGAGCCAGTTTTGCCTTGGGAACAAGAGCCGTAGAGGCTGAATTTCATCTCCCGATGAGCTGCTTATGGATGGGCGGGGGGCTCGGGTCACAGTGTCACGAATGGGTTTCTGAGCAGTGTAATTAAAGCCTGATTGTTCCCTCCACCTGCCCCTGCCTTGGCAAGGCTGTGTTTACACAGCATCTTGTGTTGACGCTGACCTAACAGCCAGGCCTGGCCATGGCTAAGGTCAGCGTGACAATTCTCTTGTCCAAATAGCCAGGGAACCCCTGTGCAATCAGGTGATGTGAGGCCAAGCCAGGTCCATCTCAGGCCAGAGAGCCTCCTGCCCTCTGGAGACGGGCTGCAAACCCCAACCCCCTCCTGCTGCTGTCCCGGTGTCACTCTGCCCCCTTCTGCATGTGTTTGCAAGAAAAACTTTCCTCTTCCATGCCTGCAGGGATAGGCTCGGGCTGCAGGACTCAGCTCCTGCTTTCCAGCACCCCAATGCTTGGGGAGTACTCAGCTCCAGGAACCCCATCTCGGTAGGATCCGGCTACCCCCAGCCACGCTCCTGAGATGTTCTGGGAGGCACCTCTGGGGCTCTCTAAACTCTTTGCTGAGCCCCCAAGATTGTTCCATGACTCCCGGCTGCCAATCCTTAAACGTGAGGCCCCCACCAAGTCCCTTCTCTCTGGTGATCCTGCCCCACTGCTCCCTTCCCTGGTCTGGGCCACCCACCGGCTGCAGGCATGTTCCCACTAGAGAAGGTGGCCTCCTAGCCTTGTGGCGCTCCAGGCAGCAGGCACCTGGGGGATATAAGACTTGCCCTCTCCCAAGGTGGGAGCACAGGGCAGAGAGTAGAAGGCTCCATAAAGGCAAGAGAGAGGAATGGTGCAGCAGCTGGGTGGGACAGGGGGCCTCTGTGTGATGTTTCTTTTGGGGGAAGCTTTACAGATCCTAGGACCTAGAGATGGCAGAGATCTGGTCAGCTCACTCCTATCGCAGTGAGAGCAGCATCATTCCCCTGCCATCCCTCTCCAGGAGGTGGGGACCACAGCAGGGTTGTTCCTGGCTGTATATCTGGAAGATCTGTGTAGTGTAGTTTTGAGCGTCCCAAGGATCAGGGCTCCCCAACCCCCAGGAAATGAGTCCCCAGCCTTGCAGATCTCACCATTAGGGAAATCCCTTCCCCAAATGCCATCCGCTGGTTGCCCCTTGGACTGTCCCACCCAATCCCCATCTCCTGCTGGTGCAAACCCTTCCAGACAGCAGCACCCGCCCAGAACTGGGGCTTTCATTAATCGCTCTCCTCAGCCCCCTAAACGCTTGTCCCTGATGATCGATTCCATTCCTAGCCGACTCTCCCCTTCCAAGCCCTGAGCTTCTTACCACTGCTCAGCACAGATCCTTTGTCATAAGAACATAAGAACGGCCACACTGGGTCCAACCAAAGGTCCATCTAGCCCAGTATCCTGTCTTCCGACAGTGGCCAATGCCAGGTGCCCCCAAGGGAATGAACAGAACAGGTAATCAACAAGTGATCGAGCCCCTGCCATCCATTTCCAGCTTCTGGCAAACAGAGGCTAAGGACACCATCCCTGTCCATCCTGGCTAATAGCCATTCATGGACCTATCCTCCATGAATTTATCTAGTTCTTTTTTGAACCTTGTTACAGTCTTGGCCTTCACAACGTCCTCTGGCAAGGAGTTCCACAGGTTGACTGTGCGTTGTGTGAAAAAATACTTCCTTTTGTTTGTTTTAAACCTGCTGCTTATTAATTTTATTTGGTGGCCCTAGTTCTTGTGTTATGAGAAGGAGTAAATAACACTTCCTTATTCACTTTCTCCACACCAGTCATGATTTTCTAGACCTCTATCATATCCCCCCTTAGTCGTTTCTTTTCCAAGCTGAAAAGTTCCAGTCTTATTAATCTCTCCTCATATGGAAGCCGTTCCATACCCCTAATCATTTTTGTTGCCCTTTTCGGAACCTTTTTCAATTCCAATATATCTTTTTTGAGATGGGGCGACCACATCTGCACACAGTATTCAAGATGTGGGTGTACCATGGATTTATACAGAGGCAGTATATTTTCTGTCGTATTATCTATCCCTTTTTTAATGATTCCCAACATTCTGTTTGCTTTTTTGACAGCCCCTGCACATTGAGTGGATGTTTTCAGAGAACTATCCACAATGACTCCAAGATCTCTTTCTTGAGTGGTAACAGCTAATTTAGACCCCATCATTTTATATGTATAGTTGGGATTGTGTTTTCCAATGTGCATTACGTTGCATTTATCAACACTGAATTTCATCTGCCGTTTTATTGCCCAGTCACCCAGTTTTGAGAGATCCTTTTGTAGCTCTTCGCAGTCTGCCTGGGGCTTAACTATCTTGAGTAGTTTCGTACCTTCTGCAAATTTTGCCACCTCACTGTATACCCCTTTTTCCAGATCATTTATGAATATGTTAAATAGGACTGGTCCCATTACAGACCCCTGGGGGACACCACTATTTACAGGGCCGGCTCTGGCTTTTTCGCCGCCCCAGGCGAAAAAGCCTCCGGCCGCCCCCCC
>NW_020664587.1:4131910-4149457 GCF_002925995.2 Terrapene triunguis | reverse complement strand
CCCCCCCACAGTCTGGCACCTGAGGTGGCCGCCTCAGTTCACCTCATGGTAAGGCCAGCCCTGCCCAAGGGTCACGTAATTGCTCCTCCTTCACCTGGAGAACTCCCTTGGAAAACTCCTCTGCTAGCCGCTCCTGTTTGCTAGCTCCTCTGGTCGCTTAGGAGCGGGCTTTTTAGAGCCCTGGTCTTCCTGAGTCGCTCCGCCCCTCGGCTAAGGGTGGGTGGGTGCTCACCACCAAGCCACACAGCTTTGGGCTGGCTGGGCGCGGCGGGGCGACCTGCGGCTGCGTGCAGTGCCGAGATCAGTGCAGCTCTGCAGCGGCTGCCTTGGGCTGGAGGCTACTGTGCTGCCGTCCTGCTCTTCCTGCTATTCTCTACCCTCTGGCCAGCTGCCCAGGGGCACCTGAAGGGCACGTGCTCAGCCTACAAAGAACAGTCCTCAGCAGTTCACGCCTGCTTGCTCCATAGGGGAAGCCAAGGTGAGTTTAGTGGAGATTCCATCAGACCTCGTCACCCTGTATGTTTTTCTCAAGCTCTCCAGTGCATCACGAGATGCTCTTAGCTCCGGCTGCCCAGGGTGAGTCGACCCCCCACCCCACCCACACACAGTAGAATCAGCGGAACATTTTGGCTAGTGAATATAGGCCCAGGATCTTACCGAGCCCCATAGCAATGTATTTTCCTGTTCTTTTACTGTAAGTTATAAGCTGCTGTAACCGGGAGTCATGCATGGCTGTGTGCATGTATGGATAGGATCTGCATTTATTCTCCACCCTGCCACTGACCTTCAACACCTCTTACTGTCACGTCCCTGCTCTGTGCCTCGGTTTCCCCATATGCAAAAAGGAGGTGTGTGTGTGGGGTGGGGTGGGCGATGATACTTGCCCAGCTTTGTGATGTGGTAGAAAGTCTCTTAGCTAAAGTGCTAAGTATCTTTAGCCATTTACATAGATTTTCCAGCTTGTACCATACGTTATGGGACTCTCTCAAACACTCCCCTTAAAAATCCCATGCGATTTCCTTGAAGGAAGCCGTTGCTTATTCCTATCCGGGGCTCCAGGCTCTGTTCCCTGCCCCGGCTTGGTGTGGGGGTCGTGGGCAAAGCCCGTCACTTCTCTGCAACGCCTTCCCTGGCTGTGAAGTGGGATTAAAATGCAGTCCTGGGCCCAGCCTCTAGAGGGAGACGTGCTCACTTGCCACCAAGCCAGGCCCTGTGCAGCGCCGCAGCGCGGGGAGGGATGCGTTACGGAAGGTGAAATCGGTTCAGCCACTGCAGGTTGGGGAGCAGAAGACACCCCAACATCCCCTCCCCCCTCAACTCTAGGCTTTGTATTGGTGGCTGGTGAAACTGCTGCACTAAGCACTGTCCCTGCAAGGCCGGCGCCTCAGGGTGAGGGGCCCACTGTGAATCAGTGGCATGGCGAGGGCAGGCAAACGGGGTGGGCCCCAGGTTTTGGGTGGGCGGGCCATGACGGGATATGGGAGGGAGGGGGCCAGAAAGGAGGGGGGCGCGCCTCCCCCAGCCCCTCCAACCCGAAGCTGAGGCTGCTCGGGGCACATAGGCTGCGGGGCGTGCCCATGGGGCTCGAGCTTTGCCCACCCCTCCCAACCCCGCCTCGGTGTCTGTCTGCATCCTGCTCCTGTCGGCGCCACGCGCTGCTCCCCGGTCTCCGGCCCCAGCGCTAGACCCACCCAGCCCCACCCCCCGTCTGGGACGACTCACCCCCTCCCAGGTGGGGGTGTGCCTTGTGGGGACGGGTCTGGGCAGCAGCACACGGTGCTGGCAGGAGAGGGACATGGCCGGCGGGACGGACACCAAGCTGGGGTCGGGAATCCCAGCCTGTGGGTTCGGGTGGCTCCAGCCCTGATTTGGGTGGGCCTGGAGACTAAGTGGGTGGGCCGCAGCCCACTCAGGCCCACCCGTGGCTACGCTCCTGCTGTGAATATGACAAGCCAAGGCAGGTGTGTGACCGATTGTCACGCTTAGCTTTGCCATTCGGACTCTGGCACGCCAAGGGGCAGGTCTTGGCGTTAGCTGGGCGGCGGGTGTGAGCAAAAGGGCAGTCCTGGGGCGCTAGTGGTGGGGGCGCTATGTAGGGACGGGCAGAAAGCACCAAGGGGCACCAGTGGAGACCGTTCAGAAATAGCCTGGGCTACATCCTTCATTAGGGCTCAGTGTGATTGTCCTGGGCCTGGCCACGCCCTCTTTGGGGGGCTGGAACAATTTGTATAGTGGGGGTGCCGGTGCTGAGAGCCATTGAACCAAACTGTAAACCCTGAATAGGATGGAAACCACTTCAAGCCAGGGGGCGCTGCAGCACCTCCAGCACCTATGGGGGCTGGCCTCATTCCTTTCTGCCTTCCTGCCTTGCCAACACTGCAATGCTACAGGAAGCGTCAGTGCAGTTGCCTGGGTCTCCCCATGTCCCCAGCCCAGCACTCTCACGCGGGGAACCCCATCTGGCTCTGAGAAATTAAGCAAGGTTGGTTATATGTACAGAGGCTGCAATTCGCCCCTGCATCAAGGTCCAGCCTGAGGCCTGTACCCCAAGGGAATGACTGCATCGCTCCAGCAGGGGGCAGTCTTTGTGTATGGACCCACCCCCCCACGTACGCACACGCACCCACCCAGAGCGTGCCCGGATCCTTTCAGATACTAAACAACATTGCCGAGAGATAAATCAGTTTAACAACAAACAGCCCATGCGGAAGCCCCGGGGCGCTGGGCATCTCAGCAGTTTGACACGCCCCAAGGCAGGCTGGGGTTTATTTTTGTAACACAGCAACCTTGACGATGTCCCCATCGTTAAATGAAAGGGCACAAACTGTCTTGTTGGAGGTCTTTGAAGTGTATTTAATGGCGTCTGGGGGCCTCGTGCCTGTGCCAGCTTCCTATCTGTGCAGCCAGATCTCACTTTGCTCCAGGGAGGGAAGCATTCTTTGCTAACAGTAACCTGAAGAGGGGGAAATCCAGGATGTGCTCCCTTTTGTGGGGGCCACTGATGAATAGAGAGGCTAGAAAAGGCAGGTTTCCTCCCCTCAAAAAGGGTTTTTCCTGCTTGTGGGATTCCCCCTCCCCCCCTTATGGATATTCCAACTTGCCGTCCCTGTTTCTTTGGAGGACTCCTGGACAGGGGCGGCTCTATGTATTTTGCCACCCCAAGCACGGCAGGCAGGTGGCTTTCGGCGGCGCGCCCGCGGGAAGTCCGCTGGTAACATGGATTCAGCGGCATGCCTGCGGGAGGTCCACCGATCCTGCGCCTTCGGCGTCCCCGCCGCTGAATTACCGCCGAAACCGCAGGACCGGCGGACCTCCCGCAGGCAAGCCGCCGAAGACTGCCTGACTGCCGCCCTCACGGCGACCATCAGGCCGTCCCCCCGCGGCTTGCCGCCCCAGGCACGCGCTTGGCGCGCTGGTGCCTGGAGCCACCCCTGCTCCTGGAAGAGGAGAGATCTGGAGAGGGGTCATTCGGCATAGAGGGGTGGGAGTGTTTGAATCTTTCCCAAAGAGAGGTTCTCACTTCACTGTTTACCAGGCATTGGAATTAAGCGGGGGTTACCCAAACCAGCGTTTTTAAACAGCCCATCCAAAGCGCCAGTCCCTCCCCCATTGATCAAGCTCCATTCTTCAGACCCCTGGTGGCAGAACCCTACCAGTTCTCCACAGTCACTGACGGAAAACAGGGGCTGCAAACCTATATTTCTAATGTAAAAAAAAAAAAAAAAATGCAACAAATGTTTTTGGAAAGCCCCTTCCAGGCATTCCTGGTGCACCATAAAGAAGCAAAAAGGGGGATGCAAACATCCATACTTTTACCCTGGGGGCAATGAGGGTTGGATGTGGCTGGGTGTGTTTATCTTGCACAACTTGCCTTCACATTACAAGCTTCCAGTGCATCTGGCAGCCAGGCGTGGATAACTTCCCCTTAATTTTATCTCAAAGGATCTGATTTTGCAACTCTGAACTCCCGGGGGTAGCTCTTCTGCAGCGTCCCTCTGAAGTCAATGAGGAAAGGACTTGAGCGCGGGGCCCCAGCCAGAGGATCTCAGAAGTTCCAGGAGCGGGCAGGGCTTTTCCAAAGGGGATGGGAGAGGACAGGACCTCAGCCCAGGCTTCAATTAACAAACTCAGTAGGGGTAGGGTTACCATATTTTAATTTAAAAAAAGGAGGACACTTCACGGGGCCCCGGCCCCGCCCCAACTCCGCCCCTTCCCCGTCCCCGCCCCTTCCCCAAAGACCCTGCCCCAACCCTGCCCCCTCCCCTGAACGCTCCGCCCCCTGCTCCTCCCCTTCCTCTGCTTCCCGCGAATCAAATGTTCGCGGGAAACCTGAAACAGGGAGGCAGCAGGTAAGCAGGGGCTGGGGCTGGGGCGGGGCGCGGCGCGGCCCAGTCCGGCCCTCCCGGCCGAGCGGCTCCCTCCGGCGGCGGGCCGGCCCAGGCCAAGAGGCTCTGGCCCCAGCATCTCCCGCCCGGCTTGGCTCGGGCCCTGGGGCGCTGGCCCCTGGCCGAGCACCGCTGGCACTGGCCCGCCCCAGCCCCCGGCCGAGCACCGCCGGCCCCGGCCCAGCCCCTGGCCCCGCACCGCTGGTCCCGCACCGCCGGCCCCGTCCCGGCCCTGGACCTGCACCGCCGGCCCCGCACCGCCGGCCCCCGGCCAAGCACCACCGGCCCCGCACCGCCGGCCCCGGCCCCCGGCCAAGCACCGCCAGCCCCGGCCCAGTCCCGGCCCCCGGCCGAGCACCACCGGTCCCAGCGGCTCCGGCCCCTGGCCAAGCACCGCCGGCCCCTCCCTCCCTATTTTCCCAGACATGTCCAGCTTTTTGGGATTTCCTCCCGGACGGGGATTTGAGGCCCAAACAGCCAGCCATGTCCGGGAAAATCCGGACGTATGGTAACCCTAAGTAGGGGATACAACAGCCCACTGTCACCGGGGTGGTGTTTGCAGGAGGGGGGGTGATGACCCTGCAGCAGACCGAGGTTTTCCCACAACAAACTCTTGGTGTTTTCCGGTTGCTCTGCTAAGCAGGGCTGTTCACTCTGTCCTCTCTCTGGTGAGGCGGTGTCCAGGGAAGCTGGGGCTCTAGAGCACGTAGGGAGACTCCCCCCCCCCCACCTCCCCGCTCAGGTTCGGGTGGAGTTTTACCAAGGGACTCCTGAGACCCCTTCGTGCAGCAGCTGCAGTAAAGGTGCCTATCTGAACGCTCACCTTACTCACTGGACTGGAGGGAATTAATACAACCTCGGCTGCTGTCCCTTCTCTGATCCTTGGGGGTTCCTGGCTCAGCCACCTGTTGCTGTCCAGGTTTGAAACTTCTACTCCGCCCTCCCTCTCTCTGATTCAAAAGCCCTTCTGGTTTGCACTGGCTGTTTGTGGCTATGAGCCGCTGTCTCCACACCCCCCAGAGCAAGGGGCCATGGGCACAAAGCTCGGGTACAAATCTTCTGGTTGATAGGACAGTTATTACAAAACACTTCGTCACTTTCCCCAGGGCTTTGCACAACACAGATAAGACACGTCCCCTGAGCTGGAAAGCTTTCCGGCTCAATGAGACAGGACAGGCAAACCCAAGGCAAGGCAGAGAGGGAGGGATTGTAGGTGAGAAGGAGTGGTTCGAAGAGGCAGACTGAAGGGTGTAGGTGCTAAGGTGCCACATATCTAGATTGCAGAGGGTGTCAGGTGGCCAAGGACCCTGGGCCTTGGCCCATTGTAGAGATCAGGCCGACTGCAAAGTTGGATCTAGATCTGTGTTTAGATTCTAAATATACCCGAGAGTTTGGGGATGTTTGGCTCAGGCCCATCTCTAGTAATATCTATTACCCCTTGGCCATTTGGAAACCCATTCACAGCCCTGCAGTACATCTGCTATGCTGGTGGCAGGACACAGATCTAAATGAGGGCTTGTCTACATGGGGACACTCAGAAAAGTTAATCTGAATTAGTTTGGTGGTTTAGTTAACTGCATTAACTCTGAATAAGAGTTCTCCCACAGGAGATTAAAGTTACCTTAATTCACTTCCAAAGTGAATGCTGAATAAGAGCATCCACACTGGGATTTAATGTGTTTTCACTAATCCACTTTAAATTCACACCTTTAATTCAGATTAATTTTCCTGAGTGGCCCAGTCAGAACCGGCTCCAGCTTTTTTGCCGCCCCAAGCAAAATATATATATAAAGCCGCGATCAGTGGCACTTCAGTGGTAGCTCTACCACGCCGCTTCATTCTTCGGCGGCAATTCGGCAACCGGTCCTTCCCTCTGAGAGGGACTGAGGGACCTGCCACCGAAGACCCGGACATGCCGCCCCTTTCCATTGGCCACCCCAAGCACCTGCTTCCTTTGCTGGTGCCTGGAGCCGGCCCTGGGCCCAGTGTAAACTAGCCCTTGGCTATCTAGCAGCATCCCCATCTGGTGGCTAGGGCTGCCCTGTGTGTGTCCTGTTTGGCCTCCGGGCCAACTGTTCCTCCTACCTTGACATGTCTGTCATCGGCAGTCATCTCATCAAACTCCTCCCCCAGTTTGAAGCTGATCTCTGTGCTCTTGAAGGTGCTCTGGGTCTTCACGGTGACCTTGTCGCCCTCCAGCTCGATGATGGTGGTGGGCTTGGTCAGGTTTGCTATCTGCCTCATGGCAAAGCCCACGCCTGGGGGACAAACAACAAGAGCAGACAGCACTGAGTGGGAGCTGCAGGCAGCGGGCTCGAGGCCTACCTGCGGGGAGCGGGCGGAACAGATCCTCAGCTGGCGTGAACTGACTCCAATGGAGCCACGTCATTTGACACCAGCCTCAGATTTGGCCCGAGATCTTCCTTGTGCAGCTCCAAGCAGGGTAATTACCCTGGGTAGGGGTAATCTCCCTCCAGCACATCCCCGCCTAGCTTACCCTTGCTGCCTCTCCCCACAGCTCCCGACGAGAGATCACCGACCAGTGGGAGCCCACAAGACACATCAGGCCTGATTCTGCCCTCGCTCCCACCCATCGCTGCCGAGAGGTGACTCCCCACGCACTCTTGGGGGCCTATTATCTCCTTTCTGTTTCTTGTGAGACACAGGAGCCAGAGGGGGCGGGTTCACACTAGGCACTTGCACTTGGCCTTCTGCGTGGGTCACCCCTTGGCACGGGCAAGTGTGCGACAACACACCCGTGATCATTTCTGACTCCTACAACCAAGAGCTTGGGAGCCTGCCCTCCAGCATCTCAGTAGCTTTAGGGGGGCGGTGTGCAGTAAGTCCCCTTCCCAAATCGTCTCTCCCCTCAGCTGTACTGACTGACTCACAACTAATAAATAACATCCATCGCTCTCCGGGTAGCACTGGACAATTTCCTGAGCATTGGTGCCTCTTGTCTTCACTTATCTCAATTGGGCGCTTGGTTCCGTGATTGCCTTTCTCATCACAGCTCTCGAGGGGCAACGGAGTGAGAACTTGGCCCACTGACCACAAATCACTGCCAGCAAGCAGCTGAACGGAGCCCGGGGAGGAGCCGTGTTCTGAAATGTATCAGCGTTTGTACTGGGCTCCCTGCATAGCCCGAATCCAAGCGTCAGTATTTTACAACCCTCCGGACACTGGTAAGAATGGGAGACGCCCTTGGGGCTCGGTCTTTGGCAGCTGTTCAGTGGCCCAGCTCCACTCCCTTTCCACCCGCTGAGAGCTGGCCCTCAGCCCTCAGCAGCATGGCAGGCTCCCTAGCCCTCATCTGGCCAGTGGTCGTCTGCAGCGCCGGATTTGTGGTTACAGATGTGCCCGGAGGAATGTGAGCAGCTGCCGTGGCCTGGCAGTGGGTAGGGGAGTGGATAGGGCAGGCACCGAGGAGGGGGCAGTGAGGAAAGAGACAGAGGGTTTCCCACACTAAGCAAACTGTCTGTGTGATTCCAAGGTGCACCCACCTCCCCGCACAACTGCAGCTTGGTTTGTCTGTGGGACCCGCGCTGCAGCCTTTTGTCTGTAGAGCGCCTTTAGGGACGGTCTGTCCTACACAAAGCTGGGCTCAGGTTCATTCAGGGACAAAAGTCCCCCCACCCGTGCTCAAGTGCTTTGCTGAATCAGGGCTGCTGTGCTGAGCACTAACCCTTCCCCAGCACCCCTGTGCGCTGCTGCGTTCGCACCTGCAAGCTCCCAGCTGCTGTGTCCGGGACACCCCTGCTCACCCACTGATTTTATTGGGACTGCAAAGGTGCAACAGGACAGATTTGGGCCCAATGTCCGCTATCTCCGCATGGCAGCTGCACTGTTCCCAAGCACGCGCCAGACTCATTTCCGGCGTTGACGCCAGTGCAGTGCAGCAGGATCGCGTGGAAGGCCCCTATGGCTGAGGCACAAGGGCTGACGTTTAGCACAACACCTGGGAAGTGATTAAAGGGCTGCGCGCTTGCTGCTGGGAGCCAGGGTGTCAATGGCAAGCAGCAAGTGATCCCGCGATAGGCCAGCGGTTAGCAAATGTTGGCTAAGCTGGGGGGACCACCTGAGCAAACGTGCACTTATTAATGCACAACAAGGCTTGGCTCCATGCGACTCAGCGCCTGGTTTCCTTCTTTCGGGACATGTAGCAGTAACTGCTGCAGGGACAGGCTCAGGTTAGCCATAATCCTCACCATGAAACCACCACAAGTTAGGGAGAGTCTAATCTGCACCCTCTCTGCTCAGGACTGAGTTGTGTGGGGCAGGGACCACGGCACAGCTGGGGAATGCGGGAAGCCTGGGCCAAGAATGACTCATGTAATGCTGACACTCCTGGGGAGGTTGGCAGCAGCAGGGATCAAACCTGGGAGCCTGGTTCCTAATGCATCAGCCTCTACTGCCCGAGCTAAGAGAGCCAGCTCTCCTAGGCCGGAGCAGGCGCATCAATCGATCTGTTTGGCCTAGCCACTGCTGGAGGGGACAGAGCTTCGCAGCAAGTGGGCATGTGTAGTGAGGCGGAGTGGCCTCCCACCGAGGTAGAGGGGAAGGAGTCTGTGACGTTCTCTACCTTGTGGGACCACCCTGCACCCCCATGTATGTTCATCCTTATAATATGCTGGTGTGGGATCCAATGCAAAGTTTGTCATGTCGGGTGCCTTCGGAAGGCTCATGACACACCGAGCAGTGTTGTTATAGGTTGTAATTTCATGTATATAGTGATGAGGCTGAGAATGTGTCCTCATGGCTTAAAACAAGCCCAGACAAAAACTCTCCAAGAGCAGAGAGGCAGTTCACACCTCATCAGGGCACGTATGGGAAAAACCCAGCCCAGCCTCACAGGAACAAAGGACACTGGCCTAAGCAGCAACAAAGGATCTGTTGGACTCTCGAGTGAGTCACCCCCCTTCCTTTGGTCAGTTTGAGACTGCAATGAGGTAATGCTCACCTGACTCTGAAGGGGGGAGGCAAAGCCATGAGGGAAGAAAGAACATGATAAAAGGGAGAGACGTTTGCCATGCTCTTCCTCTCTCTTCCACCTACATCTACAGACATCACCACCAAGTGACTGAAGCGCTGATCAAAGGGGAGAGCCTGGCTGAAAGGCAACCAGCCAGCCTGTGGTGAGAAGCATCTAAGTTAGTAAGGGCACTGAAAGTGTTAAGATCAGCTTAGAATGCGTTTTGCTTTTCTTTCATTTGACCAAACCTGACTTATGTTTTGACTTAAAATCACTTAAAATCTATCTTTGTAGTTAATAAATTTGTTTGTGTATTCTACCTGAAGCAGTGCGTTTGGTTTGAGACATCTCAGAAATTCCCCTTGGGATAACAAGCCTGGTGCATATCAATTTATTTGTTAAATTGATGAACTCATATAAGTTTGCAGCGTCCAGCGGGCATAACTGGACACTTCAAGACGGAGGTTCCTAGGGCTGAGTCTGGGACCGGAGATATTGGCTAGTGTCATTCGGTTGCACAATCCAAGGAGAAGCTTACATGCCAGAGGCTGTGCGTGAACAGCCCAGGAGTGGGGGTTCTCACAGCAGAGCAGGGTAAGTCTGGCTCCCAGAGTCAAGGATTGGAGTGACCTAGCAGATCACGGTCCAGATAACACCAGGGGAACGTCACAGAGTCACTCTGTGATCCCTGGTGAGTGCAGCCAGGCCGGGCTCACCCCTCCTGCCAGAAGCTAAGGGGCAAGACAGAAAGTATAAGAGGCAACGCCTCTAACTCAGTTGAGCCTGAGCCAGGGAATGGAGCAGATGTCTCCAAGCCACTGCAGATCCCCAGACCTGAACCCACGCTGCACCATGCCCTGCCCTGCTCCTGGAGGAGACTGAACCAGGTGACGAGCTGCCAGGACTGCCACTCGCCATATACCCCAGTGAGAAGGGAGATGACCCCAAGCCACAGGTACATTATAGTGGGAGAGTAGGAAGTAGCCCAGGGTCACCAGACAGTAGTTTGGTTTCTGTTGTTGCCTGAACCCCGGTCAGTGTGTTTTGGGCAGATCCCCATTGGTCAAGTGGCAGAACACTCCACCACTGGGCTGAGACCAGCTGGGGTAGGGTGGGCCCGGATCCCCCGACCCCCTGCTGCCAACCTCCCCCTGGGGTGGCAGCTCCTCACTATAGGACAAGAGGCCTGCATTGTTTGCCGTCTGCCAGAGCTGGGACTCCAGAATGTTTGTATTGTTCTGCCCACCTAAGAGCCTGAGCCTTAAACCTGCTTGTTTGCTCCGCCCTGCCTAAAGGCTGCGGCTTTAATCCCCAATAGGGAGTGGCATCCCAGAGTCATAGTGAGGTGGAGTGGCTTCCCACTGAGCCAGAGGGCAAGGGACCACCGCAAACCCACGACAGCATGGTTTTCACTAGTGATTTGGGGAGACACCTAAACGGTTGCTGAGCACCCGTCCTCTGCAAACCCTCTCCTTTAAGGTGTGCCCTGGTGGGCACCCAGAATCACTAGGCCCTTCTGCAAAATCGTGACCCACGTTTGTCTGGCTTCCCCCAGTAGCAACCCAAAGCTGGCTTTGCGCTAAGTGGCAGCTGGGCCTCTGCTCCCAGGAAGCCAAAACCCTTCCGCCAAGGTAATCGAAGGCCAGAGCTGGCCCTGAATAATCAGATCGGGGTGAAAGTGGGTGACTTCCCCCTGTGTGCGTGTACGTGCATGTATGCATGGGAAGACGTACAAAATGTTTCATTCATTTATTCCAGGCCATTTTGCACCCCTGATATTTCAGTGTCACAGTCAGGGAGGGACCGTGGACCCCACCCAACCCGCATGACTGGAAAATGTCCCCACCATGTTTATTCAATGGCAACAGCTTCTGGGAGCCAATTTCGAGGGAGCAGCCATTTTACACAGCAGACCCCACAGTCTGCTAGGGAGAAGGCTGGAGCAGCCACTCACCATCCCTGACAGCTCCCCTCCCTCGGGGTAGCTAAGGCAGGCTGGCCAGGGCAGGGGTCCCCCGAGGAGTCAGGCAGCCCCTCTTGGATGCTTTGCAGCTGCTAGAGATTGCAGTGCTCCAGAGCAGTGTCTGCCCCGTGCTCCAGCAGTCACTCACATGCAAAGCAGAGCACTGCCCAGCCCAGGTGAGTTGGAAGCAGCTGGGGTGTCCAGTATGACAATGCAAACCCCTTTCCTCCGATGCCGCGAGGAGGAGACTGGGGGGGTCCAATCCTGCCCTCAGTTCCGCCCATGCGGCTTCACTGTGATTATGCTGGACATGTAGCTAGTGCTCCCCGGTGGCAGCGCAGAGCGCTTGCTGCTGGGCCCAGCTGCCTTGCCCGAGCCTTGCAGGGTTCTGGATGGCCTACACCCAGCGATGACTCCACCCAGGGTTCTGGATGGCCTACACCCAGCGATGAATCCATCTGCAAATGCTGCCTGGCACCGAGCAGTCTGCGCACGGCAGAGAGGAGAGGCACTGAGTGAAGCCAAGCTCCCATTGCCAGAGCAATGACAAGGCAAAGGGTAGGACGGCTCTTGCATCAGACACAAAGGGCCACTAACACCCCCCTCCCCACTCCTGCAGAGGGGATTGCATGGGTGTGGCTGATGCCTGCGAGCTAATTGATGCTGGCGCAGGAAGTCGCTGTGGCTGAGAGCGATGAGCCTGGCCAGCCGCCATGCAACCCAGGCTTCCCCTTTTGTGTCTGATTGTAGAAATATCAGCGCCGGGCTTGGCTTGGCTCCGTTACACTGACCTTGCTCGCCAGCTCTTGCACTTAGACCTCCCCCCACGCCCATCCAGCTGTCAGCCGTGCAGAACCCCCTCCTGCCGGGCCAAGCTGCTCCCAGAGAAATCAGGTGACAGAGCGATTAACCCTGCCACTTCCATGCCCCCATCAAGGTCGGAAAGGGGCGTGTGTGTGTGTGTGTGTGTGTGTGTGTGTGTGTGTGCATTTTAAATACAGCACAGCAGCCTGTTTGCCTTTGATTTTAGGTTTAAAAAATGCTATTTAAAAAAAAAAAGATAGTAACACTGCTTGCCAATAACACTTGTCCCATATTTTCCATTTCCGAATAGGGTGACCAGATGTCCCATTTTTAAAGGGACAGTCCTGTTTTTTTGGGACTTTGGCACCTATTACCCTCCACCCCCTGTCCTGTTTTTTCACAGTTGCTATCTGGTCACACTATTCCAACAGGAACATTTGCCCCAGCCCTACACATATTGGAAATTCAGCGTAAAGAGAAAACAGACATCACTGTTTAAAATATTACCCAAAATACCCCCTTCCGACTGAGCCCACACCCTGTACATTACGCCCAGGGGACACTTGCCTGCATACAACGCACAGAATTCAGCTCAGCAACGGGAATGCAGCCAGTCCTGGGATTTCACTGCCTGTTGAGTTATTTGCCTTTTTTCCTGGCCAGCCTGCAGCTCTCCTTGTATCTCCGGGGCAAAGAATAACCCCCTAGCCATCATTATCCCTTTTAAATAAAGGCTCGTCCACTGCACCACCCAATTCCCAGCCCCCTTTCACGCTGCCAATCACTCACCAATCGCTTTCATGTATTCATCAAAATTATTGCTGTCCACCAGCTTCCAGGTGCCTGCGAAAGCTTCAGCCATGCTGAACCCTGTGACTGTGCAAGCTGCCGTATGGCACTGAGGAGAGGAGAGGAGAGGAGAGGAGAGGAGAGACTGCTCTGTAATCTAGGCACATTCTGCCTCTTTAAATAACTGTTCTAATCACATGATTGGAGAGTGAGCGAGTGGCTACAGAAATATTTCCCCAGCCTACCAGAGAAACTGTCAAACTGGAACAGCTAGCTGGGCTGGTAGGGGGCAGAGCTCAGCGAGAGCTGCTCCAGCCTCGCATTGCGTTAGTAACACTCCAGTGCTGCATGGATTGGGCTCTTCTTGCAAGCAAATCATCTGCATCCTGCCCCCATCTCCTGTGTGTGCCGCTCCCCACGGCTCAGATGAGATCCCAGCGTGGCCAGTGAAATCTCTGGCAGGAACTGACCTCTGCAGAGTGACACGCCAGTGTACAGATGTGGGTCAGGAATCAGACCCCTTGGCTTTTCTCCTAGTACCTAGCTGGATCTTCTGGGGGGGTTTCAGAGCCTTATGCAGCCCTAGGTTAGGCAGCGATGTACGAATGATTATTTGTATTGTAGCTGTGCTCAGATTGTGCCCAGCGGAGATCAGGGTCCCGCTGTTGTAGGGCGGGGTGTGAACATGCAAGGAGAGCTACCCCCTGCCCCGAGGAGCTCACAGGCCAATAGACAAGACATGAAGGAAAAGCCAGTATAATTATGCCCATGTTACAGATGGGAAAGCGAGGCTCAGACGGGGGAGGCGTCTCGCCCTAGGTCACATAATGAGTGGCAGAGCTCAGAGCAGAATTCTGATCCCCGGATTTCCACCTGAGCAGACCCCACTGCCCCTCTGAAGCAGGGCAGTTGCCCAGTCCCTGGTGATATTTGGCAGACAGTCCCCCAGGGCCAGTTAGAGTCAGGGGAGTTCCCACTCTCTCTCGTCAGACCTCAGGGCACGTGGTATAAATCCACTTCTTCCCGCGTCTCTCGCTGGGCTAAGCCCTGCCCCTGCTCACACCCACCTTCTTAGCTCAGGGGCTGGAGCGGGCACGGTCTCGCTCTTTAGTTTTAACATGGCGTTGCCCATCTCTGGCACCGTTCACCCAAGGCATCAGTGCCATCGATCAGCGCTCACCAGTGCAGCCGCGCACGCCAGGGTCACGGTGTGGGGCTGGCCGCCTCTCCGAGTACAGCTCTCAGGCGTCAGGCCTCGGGCTCTTACCTCCCGGGGGCTGGCATCCTCCGATTGTCCCGCTCTCGGAGCGGGTACTGGCTCCAGTCCCCCGCGCACAGGCTGCAGCAGGACGGCTGGTCCATCGGGGGGTTGTGACCCGTGTGGGGACAGTGACCCCGCAAAGCTTCATCCGAACAGCAGTCTAGCAGGAGAGAAGGTGTTTAAACCACCCAACGGCCAGCAGGCCTGTCTGCTTTGCCCAGGTCTGACATTCCAAAGTGGAGACCTGGACAGGCTCAACTTCCTCAGGGCACCCCTAAACTCCGGGGACGGGGGTCAGGTTCTGCTCCTCCTTGTGAGAGTGTTTAACCACCCCCCTCCATAGACTTTTGATCCTCTCGCCCCCGGGACTTTGAATCCAGCCCAGCAGGGGCACGGAGCCCAGTGTTCAGAGGGAACTGATCTGCATTGGCTTGTCTGGGGAGAAGGGCAATCAGGATTCGCCTCCCCTGCCTGGGTGTATTTCCTGCTCGTCAAGTATCTCAGGCTATAAGTCCATTAAACAGCACAGCAGCCTGGTCATCAGTTCTAGGCAGTTCCAGACCCAGCACTGTAGAGTTACTCTCACTCTGTAGATAGGTAAAGTGAATCACAGAGAACTGTTTCTCCCCTTTCCCCCACCCCTTCCCCCGAGATGCACAGCCATGGCAGGAAAAGAATTCAGGTGTCCAGATCTCATATCTGTAAACCTGGGTGTAATGCAGATGCTAATAGTCCTTAGCATTCACATGGTGGTTTTCTTCCATACACCTCAAAGACATAATTATCATTGCAGCTGGGGAAACTGAGGCACAGAGCAAGGCAGGCCCTGGTCCTCAAAGGCATTTAGGCACCTAAATGCCTTTGAGGATTGGGGCCGAAGTGGCTAACCCAAGGCCATGGAGTGAATCGGTTGCAGGTCCTGGCTGCTGGCTTTGTTTTGCACTATTCTACCTGAAGTCGCAGCAGCAGCATGCCAGCAAGGCTGACCCCTGGGGCCGAGGGGAGCAGGCGTGTACTTGTGCAGGAGATGCCTTGAGAGCCAGCCCGCTCCCATTGGGGCTCAGGGGACCCCTCCTATGACTGGCAATGCTGTGGTCCCATGTGGAGTTTGAGCCTGATCTGCACCCTGCTCCCAAGAGCAGCAAGCCGAAGCTGGCTGGGACGTCTCCGGGGTGGTCCTCTGCTGGGATTGTAATTCTGGCCAGGCTTCAGCCCTTGTGTTTCTCGCTGGGGAGTGTGCCCTGAAAAGACTAGTAGGCATGCCTGCTGCATGGTACAAAGAGCGTGTGTAGCCTGACACGGGGGCTTGTGGATTTTAGAAGCTCCACCGAGCGCTTGCAGAGGGAAAACGGGGGAGGCACAGTCCCAGCTTTGCCCCCATGCCCCCCACCCTCCTTGCATCCTTTGTGTAAGGGAGCCACGTCTGTGACCATCAGCAGCCACCTCTCCTCCTACCCTGAGCCACAGACTCTATGGACCAGAGCTGAAATCCTGGCCTTCAGTTTGTACAGCGCCTAGCACAATGGCATTCTGGTCTCTGACTAGGGCTCCTAGCCTCTGTGGGAATAGAAATAGTAAATGGCCATCATACCGACATCCACAGCGAAACTCCCATTGACGGGACCAGGGCATGCCCCACAGACTTTGCTCCGTGGATCTCGTTCACCTCTGGACTTTACGAAGAGCATGTGGGTCTTTTTCAAGAACACTTTACAGGCCCTGCAGCAAACATTCGCTGGGTTTCTAAGTGCTTCTTTCTTCAAAGTACTTCAACAGTCCTTATCATTTTTGAAGCACTTTTCATGTTCAAAGCATCACCCGGCTATTAACGAATGACTCCTTGCAACAGCCCGGCCAGGGAGGCTGGTGAGCTGAGCTAGGCAGTTTTAGTATGAAATTATTCACTGAAAAAAATGCAGCGACAGTGACACTGAAGCAGTTCACGACAGCGGGTTGGTTTCACTGGATTGTTTTGGCTGAAGAAACCCTACGAAATCCACTGAAATAAATCGACATGTTTCAATTGTTTGGTTCCAAATGACTTTTCATTTCACAATAGCCTTTCATTTTATTTTAAAAAAATAAATCAAAACCATCTGAAAATGGTCAAAAGTGAAATAAAACATCGATTTGTCCAAACAAAATGTTTAATTCAGAAAAAAATGTTTATACTTTTCAATTCACCAAACATTTTGACAACATTTTGCTTTGATCCCAGATTTTTTGTTTTGTTTCAGATTTCAGAACCAAAAAAATAAAAATCAGTTTTTTTGTGACGCAGAGGCCCATTGGTTCCAACAGGCAAAGGGTTCACTGTTCTTTACAGACAACTCCTGTCTCAGACCTGAGAAACTCACTACTCCTAAGGGCTGATTTACACTTGGGAACTTACATTGGCATAGCTACATATCTCGGGGTGTGAAAAATCCACACTCCCTTGAGACATCCATTTTGTGCTCAGTGCAGTAGACAGAGAAGACAGATAACACTGGTCTACAATTTTTGAGAAGTCGTCTGCTTCAGAGATAAAATGTGCTATTTATTATGTATTTTGAGGTGCTGAATTCAAATATGACAATTAAAACAACTGATTGGCTACTGTTTCTAAGATATTTAAGTTTTTACATTTTATGTCTATGTATATTGTGTAGATAGTAGAGTTTTAATCATAAATTGTAAACCTAGGTCTTTTCATGTGTTTATGGTTGCTTTACATGATAATATTTCACCTGTCCTGTTTATGTAACACTTTAAAAATCAGCAAAAGGGTTATATAAATAAAATTTATTAGGAAACAAAAGGCAAAAAACTATTATGTACATAGTTTAGTCCTATTCAGTGTCTACTCAGCGCTTCTTGGCTTGTCTCTTGTATTCCCAACTGGAGGCACCATGCAGAAGTAACAATTGCTGGTATGATCTGTTGGCTCTCTCCAAATCATTGGCACTGCAAAAGGCAGAGATTTCCTTTTCCTGTTCAACCACTGGCGAAGATTTGTTGCACAAGTGTTGCAGCATATGTGTGGGGCCCACCTCTTGTCCTGATCTCCAATTTTGCAGCCAAAAGAAAGGTGATAGGCTTTCTTAACCATAGTGGTTCTACTGCGCTTTTGTGATGCAAAAGTCACTTCACCACAAACATAGCAGAAGTTATCTGCACTGTTCACACAAGTACGAGGCATCTCTGCTCACTTTGGCGAAACAGAAATGTGTCCCTTTGCAAAATCAAACACTCACAAATAAGAGAGCACGACACTGTATGATTTCTAGAGCTGATATAGGGCAATTTGTTCAGCAGAGTGATGTAAGCTTCATTATGATTGCATCATCCATGACTTCTAGGAATAACATGATGCAATTCATATCATGTATGA
>NW_020664587.1:4113946-4116910 GCF_002925995.2 Terrapene triunguis | reverse complement strand
GACAGCTGTTCAACAGGTTGTTTAAAAAGAAAACCTGCCCAGGAGTTGAAGACGTTCATTGAAGGCAAATGCTGTAGCCAACTGGAAACACAAGAAGAATTAGGTAACACTTAGATTTGTTCTGTGTTTGTACAGCTCCTAGCACAATGGGGTTCTGGCCCATGGCTGGGGCTTTTAGGGGCTATCACACTACAAATAATAAATAATAAGCATACTGCAGCGATGGGCGCTATAGAAAACCCTTAGGTAGTGAGATAGGCAGAAGTTAATACGCCCTCTAGTGGCTAGATCACATATAGAGGTTTGTGGGTCTGCTGCCTGATGTTTTAGCAGAAGCGCGTTCTTGACCCAGAGGTCCCACGTTCAGCCCTCCTGGGTGACTCCTCCAGCCGTGGCGTTACATAAATCGTTAATGACCATAAATAGCCAGGACTGGAGTTTAGCTCCCCTCTGTACCCTCCAACAGCAGCGTTGGCCCTGGACTGACGCGGGACGAAAGCCAGCCAGCGTTACAGCAGAGCTGTCCTTTGCAGCTCTTCCAGCTACTGCCCCAGCCAAACGCTGCTTCACTTGCAAGGACTAATAGGCTCACAGCACAGGGCTGCGTGGCTGCATCTTCACCTGTGGCATGCGAGTGAAGGGCAGGAAACAAAGCCCTCTCATACAACCTGAGCCCGCTGCCCACGGGCATTACAAGCATAGAGCCAAGCTAAGGCCCTGTCCTGCAATCTGCTCTGACCTCACCAATGGGGCAACTGCAGTGCAGAGCAAATGAGCAGATTTGCACTGGACCCAGAACCCCTGTCAGACCTCAGCATTAGCCCAGGGCAAATCAGCACATCCAGGAACACCAGGCCCTGATAAATCCTGGAGCGTGAAATATGGATTTGAACAATAATCATCCGATCAGACTCCTTCAGCACAAGGGGATGGCTTTACAGTTTTAACACTACAGCACCACCTGTTGGGCAAAAGGTATCACTGCAGCCCTAGTTTGTTTTATAAGAGCAGAAGACGTCCTTAAAAAATTAATACTCTGGGTCCTTTAAAATCATAATAAATCACCCACATTTAAAGATACATGCGCAGTTTGTTTCAAGTTGCAATTCTGTAGCAAATGGGATGGGCTCTAGCTTCCCCAGCTCCTTTGTCCAAGAGCCCTCTGACCGTCCCTATGTGACAGCTGCAGATCGCAAGGCAGGTCCCCCAGCGACCCGCGTGTTCATGGGCAGGAAAGGGACACCTCAGGGTTTCTCCAACTAGTGTTTCCCTCCAGGTCAATTGCGGGATGAGTTGGTGGGCAGGTGCTCAGCCCACCTAACAGGCAGGTGACCATGTCACAAAATAGTCTCACCACGGCTGGCACTAACTGGCCCCTTCAGCAGAGATGCCAAGGGCTGGATGGGCCATGGAGACCGAATAGCCCTCTCACCTTGAAAGGTGGCTCCCACAGAGCAGGGTCTGCCGGCAGGGGCTGTGGGCGAAGCTTGCCCTGCCGCTGCCCAGCCTGTACCCCTTCCCTAGAGCGAGACGGCCGCCCTCCAAGGCTGTCACATGTTCATGGCATAGTTTTCATTGGACCTAAATTCATTGTAAAGTTTAAAGGACAGCCCCACCCCCTGCCGTAAAGAGAATCTGCTTCATTTATGGCAAGTGGGGCTGGGGCTGGGCCTGGTGCTTCATAAAGGCCAGTCTGTAACACTGACTGGCTCCAAGGGGCTACCTTGTTGTTACTCAGTGCGCTGCCTCGGGTGCTGGGATTCATTTCTCGGCGTGCTGGGTCCGTCTGTCTTCTCCTGGCTGCAGGGCACACGTTGTGGGGCCTGTCCTACAAGCGCCGGGCATGCCGACAACAACAATCTGAGGGACTGCACAGCGCCTGGCCGGGGTGCTCTCTGAATCAGCGACCGAGGAGACAACGCCGGGTTTGGGCCTGGAGAAGTGGCCAGCCTCCGTAAAACTGGGCCGGGACCACGTCCCTTGGGTGCCTTAGCACTGCCGGTCCCAAGCAATGAGGAATGACGGACGGGTCCCTGAACAGCAGCACCGGGTCGGGGTCATTCATGCCGTTCCAGGGGGAGGTTTGCCAGCCCTAATGACTCCTGGCAGCAGTGTGCATTGCCCCACCCCCACCCAGGACAGGAAATCAGGGCCCAATTCCCATTCATCTCATTAGGATTTGAAGCCCTTAGGCTCCAGTCCGTAAAGGTACATAGGTGCCTAAGTCCCAGTTTGGGGCCCACTGTGATCTACAAAATTGCCACTGAACCCTGCAGGCGCCTAAACTCACTTGGCCCCTACATTTTCAGGGTAAAAGTTCCCATGGCCTGTTTCTGCCTCTGACCATGTGCGCGGCTCCCTCCCTCCAGGCATCTGGACGCCCATCTGAGCCCCAGAGCAATCCAGGGACTGGGGGCAGATCGGGGCTCACCCGCCTAACTAGGATTGCCTGGAACGCCCGGTCAAAAAGGGACCCTGGCAGCTTCGTTAAAAGTCCAGTTGGCGGCGCAGTGGGACTGAGGCAGGCTCCCGGAAACAGCAGCATGTCCCTCCTCTGGCTCCTATGCGTAGGGGCAGCCAGGGGGCTCCGCACACTGCCCCCGCCCCAAGCGCCGGCTCTGCAGCTCCCATTGGCTGGGAACCATGGCCAATGGGAGCGGCGGGGGCGGCGCCTGCAGACAGGGCAGCACACAGAGCCGTCTGGCCGTGCCTCTGCCTAGGATCCAGAGGGGGGACATGCCACTGCTTCTAGGAGATGCTTGAGGTAAGCGCCGCTCAGAACCTGCAGCCCTGACCCCCTCCCGCATCCCACCCCTCGCCCCAGCCCTGATCCCCCTCCTGCCCTCTGAACCCCTTGATCCCAGCCCATGTCACCCTTCTGCACCCCAAACCCCTCATCCCCAGCCCCACCCCAGAATCTACAACCCCAGCCAGAGCCGTTACACCCGTCCACACTGCAACTCC
>NW_020664587.1:4090993-4113936 GCF_002925995.2 Terrapene triunguis | reverse complement strand
CAGAGCCGTTACACCCGTCCACACTGCAACTCCCTGCCCAGCCCAGATCCCCCCCCCACACCCCAAACCCCTCATCCCCAGCCAGATCGTCACAGCTGACAACACACCCCTCAAGTCAGGTGGGAAATCCGGCTGCCTGCGTAGCACCCTTCCCAGCAACGCCGCGCTGGGTGAGGAGATCGCTCAGCGCCGGGCGCAGGCCAGCTTGGCACTTGGCAGGCTCACCCACAGGCTCTGGAGGGAGCGTGGAGTCTGCCTCAGAATCAAGAGAAACAACCTACCAGGCTGTTGTACTCACCTCACTCCTCTATGGCTGTGAGACACGGACGCTTTCCCAGCACCACATCAAAAAGCAGGACAGCTCCCACCCTCACCGCCCAACATCCATCCGCAGCATCAAGTGACAGGACCGGATCCCCAACACTGAAATCCTTGACCTGTGCCAAATCCCTGATGTCGACAGCATCCTCATCAGGGCTCAGCTTCACTGGGTCGGACACGTGGTCGCATGGAGGTTTCCCGTATGCCGATCGCAGTCCTCTACCCTGCTCTAAGGGTCGGCCCGTCCTCAGATATAAAAATACCTCGAGGACCGACTTCAAAGCATGCACGAGAGACATTAAAACCTGGGAACTTGTTGCCCTGGACAGACCCAGATGGAGGGGTCTGTGCCCACTATTGAGGAGCGGTTGTGGTTGGTTCTCTCTGCAGGAGAAGAGCACGTCACAAGGTCCATGCCCCATCCTCCCCCGTGCAAGACCCCAGATCGGACTCGCTTCCCACGGGAGAAGCGATAAGAACAAACCCAGAACTGAAGTCAACATCAGCTGAACACTCCTCCATCGCCGTGTATCCTATGCCACTCCTTGTGCTGGCAGCACTGCAGTTCAGCCCAACCTTCCTGGCCCCTCCAGTAGTCACTCCCTTTAAATCCAAGCGTGCTTGTTGTCTGCGACACTCTGAGCCGACAGGCCGATCTCGTTGCTGCTTTTGGTGACCCGGCTAGGGTGCACTACGCTCTAGCACTTGTCGGTTGAACAGAGCCCAGTAGGAGACCAGGGAAATCTCCTATTACACACGCAACTTTCCCAGAGGGTTGCACACGTCGTTGCTTATGTAGGCCATGCTGTACACCCAGCTGGGCCCTCACCCAGATGATGGCCAGGCCCCTCGCCCCGTACTCTGGTCAGAACCCCACTGATTCAGGGGAAAACCAGAAAAGGCTGCCCCTCCCCCCAGGCCTCGGTGACGTCACTGTCTCACCCCTGTATCTTGACCCAATTGGCACTCGGTGGGCCTGGTTCTAGTGGAAACCAGGCTTTTGGGGGTTTCAGATTGTCACCGAAATGCCGTCGAGTTGAGTGTATGTCCTCACCCCACACTCTGCACGGCCAATTGTGCAAACTCCGGCTTTTCTTGATCGCCATATAAATGTCCAATCCCTTTTTGAATGGCTCTCCCCTAACGAGCTACCTGCTTCTCTCGCTAATATCACTTCCTGACCCCCTCCCCTGCTGATCAGCTGCTAGCCCTGGAGATCTTCACCCCACAACCCTCCCAGCTTGCAACACCTCCCCCTACACAAACATCCACACCGTGCATGTAGTTCAGCTCCCTAGGCCCCTCACAGACCCCTTTGCAAGCCAGAGAGAGGGATTTCGTTTGAGAAGCCCCGCTCTCTCCTGGCTGGCTACAAGCCCTCTGACCAAAGAAACCACACGCTGCACGGGGGGTTCACAGGAAAATACTCACAATTTATTACCCAAACAAGTCCCCAGGTGGGAGCAGCTCAGGACTCTCCCAGAGATGCACGCTGCTCCCTTAAAAAAAGACCCTCCGTGTTCACTGCCCTCCCCGCCCCATCTCAATTCCTGACAGCAACCAAGTCCAAACCAATGAGCTCTGACAGTTCGGGCGCTGGGGGCATCTGCCCATCTGAAATTTCCCTTTGGAAATCCCAGTCCTCAGACCTTCCTCCCAGCCCTGGTCACAAGTGTCCACCACAAACCAGTCTCCGCATTCACTCTGTTCCCAGCTGTGCTCAGACGCTCCAGGAAGCAGCATGTACACACTACACACAGCCGACACACACCCACACATACACGTTACACAGACATTAAATCCAGGAAACCTCTTGTTTACATGTTAGGAATGATGCTAAATCCAGTATCCTTTTACAAGCATTATTTAGCCGTGGGGGGCCACAGTCTGGTCTCATTTCCACTGGTGTAAAATTGGAATAACTCCATTCACTGCAATGGACTTACTCCAGATTTATCCTGGTAGTCACTGAGATCAGAATCTAGGCCTGAGCCTTCCAGCAATATCTTGGCAGACGGAGGTTTTGCAAATTCAGCACAGGATCAGTGCTTAGAAAAATCAGACTGGTCCTGAAACCATTTGTATTGGTCCCATCAACAAAGCACGTTTGTTCCAGTGTTATTTTAGCAGCTGGTATTTCAAGTTAGAGGTTGATGCTTTATCCCCTTGGGAATCTCAGATTTCCAAGCTTCCACCAAGAGGACAGGCAGCATCCGTTTCTGTCTCAAGTGGTTCTTGAGATGGCAGCTACCAAAACACATTGGAATTCAAGTGTGGGGAGAGGGGGGTGGGAAGCAAGATGGTAATCGGAGTGATGAGATTTAAAAGATCTGATAAAATGACCTTGGATGATTAGAAATTAGTGCTTTATACCCCTGGAAAGCTGGGAATACCAGCCTTTTTAATGGCAGGAAGTGTCGGTCTGTCCCCTAGGTAGTTAAGGAGAAATGAATTTCTTAAGACTAGGTCAAGCCTTTAGGAGTTGTTCTGTGTATCACTGGAGCTGTAGGTTTGTTTTTTTTTTAAATGCCCAACACTGGGTGTAGCAAGTCCCTTGGACCAGTGATATATTCATTCCTGTCTATAACCAGGGTCGGGTTGTATTTTTGGGTCCATGGGATCTTTTTGTATAGGACTAGGAGATCCTCCGCTGGAAGGTGCTGGAGAATGGCAAAGGGCCGGTATTACTGTGCAGCAGAAAGGTTTAGGAGAAGCAGCTTGTTCCTTGCGACACCGCTGTGTTTCCGGCTGTATTCTGGTGACCCCAGGCCTGCCTGGGCAGTGAGCTCTACCCTGAGTCCACAGCTGGGAGACCAGAGCCCCTGCACAGCTCAGTCCTGTCCCAGGAGGAACTTCCCAGTGCCAAGGCAGGAGCTACCATGCTGGAGACCTGACCTTAGCAAGAGCGACAGATGGGGAAGGAGTGTTCTTCACATCAGTTTGCTGGGTCTGGGAGCCCAGGAGGTCAATAAGAAACCTGGGCAGCAGTTCTGCATTCTCAGAGACTGGGAGCAGCCTCAGACTCCTCGGCCTTTGCGCTGGCAGAAGGTGAAAGGCCAGCAAAGGCGATGAGCCCAGCCCCCAGGGAAAGGACAACAAAATCCAAAAGGGCCTCTCTAGTCCCCTGAGCACCCAAACCAGAGCCCATGGCTGGAGGCAAGCGTGGAGGGGCTGGCAGCACAGGCACAGGGTGCCCACTTTAAGGAGGAGTTAGGGAGCCCAGGGACACAAGTGGGAGGGGAAGGTCTGAATCTAAACGAATTCCCTCGAAGGAATCATTGCAGAGTCCTCCCATGCCTATGGCTATTCTCCTGGCTCCTGTGTGCCCAAGACTGGAGGTGAGGCCAGTGGCAGTGAGTCCTGGTGGATGCATAGTGCTCGTCTCCCTTCCGCGAGCCAGGTGGCCACAGTGAGTGCTGGGGCGAAAGCCGGCATGAGCCCTCATGCAGCCTGGGCACGGCCCATTGCACAGCTGATCTTCAGGGCTGGGAGTGTCTCCGCTGGGTCTGCACAGCGCCCAGCCCAGTGGGGCCTGGGCCTGTGACGGGGGCTCCTAGGCACTACTGCAACACAAACAACAGGGACAGTAAGAGAGAGGCCATGGCGAGCAGGACAGCAGGGTTCTGTGTCCCAGAGCTCCCCTATGGAGCGGACCATGGCAGGAGGGAGCCCTCTATCAATCCAGAACCCTGCCCTGTGTGGCCACGGCAGCACTCGCTGAAGTGCCACACTATATCTGAGGCAAACCCACTAGGTTTCCTTTATATTTTCCTCCTCTCGGGGGCAGGGAGGATCCAGGCACGGTCGAGGGTCCCTCTACGCCTGTAGTGAAAAGCAAACATTAACCCCCCCCCCCCCCAAACCTGAGAACCGCCTTGTCCCCCCCGCAAACCGTTCCCTGCCGCCCTGGCCGGTAAGGGATGGGAACTTGGGGCTGTGTAACGCACCAATCTCCCTGCAGAGGGCAGTGTGCTGCCAGGTAGACAACACCTGTGTTTAGGCAGCAAAATCCTAGGCCTCAGGTTCTCTGCTGTTGTGTAGGGCAGCCCCCTCTGGGGTTTGCTGTGAAACCCACTGACGCCCCTTCTCTCTCCGCAGAGCCCAGCCGGCCGTTTCTCGTCCCGAGGGCTGGATGCTCCTGATTAGCTCAGGCGGCAGCCATGGCTTGGGGGCAGAGTCAGCGCTGCGCCTGAAGGCCAGTCGTGGGGGAGGTAGCTGTGCACAGTATGCCCTGGCCCCTAACCACAACCCGGGGCAGGGGTGCTGCATGGGGGCAGGGATCCAGGCAAGCCCGGGGGGCTGGGCTGAGCCTGGTTCACCAGTGATGCTAAGCTCCATGGATTGGCGTCACTTATGCCCCGGTGTGGCCTGCTGGCTGCTTCGAGACTTTGGTGAAACTGCCAAACTTCATCCCCTTTGGTTGGCAAGCTCCTAAAGGGAGCCAGGGCTCCAGGTAGCTTTATCCTGCAAGTGGCAGGGGTCCCAGCGTAAGCAGGACCCAGCCTGGGAAGGGACTCGCTTCTGTTTGCCAGACAAGGGCTTCACCTTTGGGTGCCAGAGAGGAGAACGTGCTACCGACCCCCACTGCGCCATTTGCCCCAGGCTTCTCAGAAGGCCTGAATAAGGATACTGGATCATCTATTATAAAAGAAAAGACAAGGAAATTGTGCCCCAGAACATCACAGTGAACGAACGTACTGAGCTAAGAACAACCCTTGGGTGCTCGTCACGATCCTAGCACGGAGACATCGCGGGCGGCAGCACCGCTCAGCTGTTCGGGTGTGAAGACGAGAAAATACCCCCAAACAAATGCCCTTGGTTCCTAAGTTGTGTCCTTAAATGCCATCGAAGAAACGTTTCCCCGCAGGGTTTTTCCCCAGCTTTGCCAAACGCGTGGTTGCTTATTCCCCCTTGGAGGTTCCTCTACTCCCCTGCTCCAAGGAACACAAGATGTTCTTGCTGCATAGCACCAAGGAAAACCCCGCAAGCTCCAGGCCCCACCACTCAAGCTGTGTTAATGCTCGACAGTCTCTCCTTTCCCTGCTGGTCAGAAATGCCTCCCAGGGGAGGTGTTAAGACGTGTCCTTCAGCTCTGGGCTTTGGGGCTGCTGCGGGGGCACCTCTGTGGAGGGGGACTGCATTTCCTGGGATCTGTCTGTGGAGAGAGCAAGGGTGCAGTGAAAAGCCCTGGAAAGCCCAATTCTCTGCAGCCCCCAGGCAGCCCCACTCCCAGCCCCAGCGAGACCCATTCCCTCCAGCTTGCCAGCCCCACTACTCACAGCCAGCGCCACTCCCCCAGCACTTTTGCCTACAGACAGCCCCATTCCCTCCAGATCCCCTGTCCCTGGGTGGCCCCCCAGCCCACAGGCAGCCCCAGCAGTCTAGCCCACTCCCCCAGTACCCTTGTCCTAGGCCAGCCCCACTTCTCCCAGCCCCCCTGGGTGACCCAACCCTCAGACTTTGCCCAGAAGGGACTATCTCCTTGGCTTATTCAGAGACTGCCAAGGATGCCAAACGTGTTGTTCAAAGCAGCCACGTCATAGTGACCACAGCACCGAAGGAACTAGCCATCAGGCAAGGATCCCCTCACGCTGAAGTGGGGCGAAGAGCGCTGGGCAAAGGCTGTCTGTGTGCTCTGGCAGGGCACCCACATGCCATGGCGCTGCTCAGCGTGTCAGCTCTTTGGGACAGGGACCATCTGTCCGTTCTGTGTCTGTACAGCGCCTAGCGCCATGTGGCCTGGTCTGTGACTGGGGCTCCCAAGCGCTATGGTAACACAAACGATAAATAATGATACTCACACTAGAGAGATGCCTATCAGAATAATAACACATAACAATCCCCATTGTTCCAGAGGGGGAATTAGAGGCGCTGAGAGGAAGTGACGAGAGTCACTCCGTTCCCTGCTGTAACCACTAGCCCATGCTCCTAGGCTGTGTGACCCTTCTGCAGGGCACATCTGCCCTCTGCCTCCAGTGGCCACAGGACCAGATTCCCTGGGGGACACAGGGCAGGGCCCATCAGGCAGGGCCAGACCTGCTGTCTGGTACATACCTGAGCTTAGAGACATTTCAGCTAATTTCAGAGGCAGGTCGGAGGGGCTGACGCCGGCCGGCGAGCCCAGGATGTCAGGGAGGGCGTTCCTGCGGCCAGTCCTCCCAGAGGATGCAAAGTCCAGCACAGGCTCCACCTCAGTCATGCTTCCCCTAGAAGGCACACCCAGGTCAGGCTAGAACCTCCTGTTTCCCCCCAACCCAGGGGCCTGACTGAGGAGCTCAGACCCTTTGGGGCAGGCTCGCTAACCGCTAAGCACCAACGGCAGGCAGCAAACCTTCGCCTCTCTCTCCAGGCCTGGTATTCTGCCCCTGCAGGGGCTGCAGGGCAGTCGCACGCCCCACAGCAAACCCCACAAAGCTCGGGCCCACACAGTGCATCAGCCTCTGCCCAGCGGCAGAGCACACGGGGGGAGAGGGACTCAAACCAAGATGGAGGCAGAGAAATCCTCTGTCTTCCCCACACCCCCATGCCTAGGGTGGCCACCTGGCTGGGTTTGGTATTGCCTTGCTGGTTGCCAGGGAAAAGATGTAACGTGCCAGCTTTTGCCCCTTGGCTGGGACCAGCCCTCCCAGTCAGATGTGCACACGCCATTTTGTAACTACCACGCACGTCACGTCTGCGAGGGCGGCCGGACTAGACCCTTGCCTATGGGCCCCATTGTGTGCTACATTTAACCTGGATTGTGAGCCTCTTGGGGGCAGGGAACGTACTGTTACTTTCATCTGCACCACCAATGCCTAGGATTCTGTAGAAATACTATGCATTGGGGTGGGGGTTTTAAACACACAGGTCCTCTCGGGGCTGCTGCGAGGGGGGAGGAGCAGGGTGAGGGAGGCCGGGGCTCCTGGGAGGGGACGGTACGGGGCTTCCTTGAGCTGGCAATACCCCCCGCACCAGGCCTTGGCCCACCCAGGCCATTTGTCTGTGACACTCACTCGCTGGCCTGGGAATGACTCCGGGAAGCGGGAGCTGGAGTGCAGAGCCCTGCCTGGCGGGGGCCGTGACAGCAGCCATGGGGGCTGGCATCAGGGGAGCTCCAGAGCAGGAGCCAGTGTATCTATACCTTGAACTAAAGAGCCTGGCTCTGTACCTGGGGCGACAACAGATTTCCCTCCTCCGTGACTCGGTGCAGGAGGGGGACTGGAGTGGACGGTGGGTAACCTGGGCTTGTGAGCTCTCCTGGTGGGGGACAGACTTGGGTTTCTCCCTACCCCGTTTCCTGTCCTCAGGAGCTCCATGGGACTGGTTTTTCTCGTGCCTTGCTGGTTTCCGGGCAGAAGCAATATGCCAGTGTTTTTGCTGGGTGATCTTAGCTGCCGGCCACACACGGCCACAGGTGCTGGAACCAGGGGCGCTGGGATGCTGCCGCACTCCCTGGCTTGAAGTGGTTTCCATCAGACCCAGGGTTTACAGTTTGGTTCAATGGCTCTCCGCACGTGCCAGCCCCGCTACGCGTGGCATGGCTGGGAGCGCGCAGCAGCCACCCCCCTGGCAACCGGGTCCTGCTCTGCTGCCTGCAGCAGCCATCAGCTGTTGGGGAAGCCGAGCCCTAGTCCTGCCCCGAATCCCCCCAAGTCTCAAGTAGCCCCTCCCCATGGTTCCCCCCAGTCCCAGGACCTGGCCCCCCCCCACAGACCAACCCCTGCTCCCCTGGGTCCCGCACCTGCCACCCCTGGGATGTGCCCCCCCCCAGATCAGCCCCTCCCTCCTGGACCTGGCCCCACCCACAGATCGGCCGTTTTTTCTGTGCCTCGGAGGTGACAGGCCTAGGACTCAGGGGGTGCGTGCGGGTGCTCTGGGGGCAGGGATGGCAGGGGAGCAGTCCAAGCTTCCCCCACATGCCCTGCCCAAGTGCCTCATCCCTGGTAGGGGAAGAAGGCAGTTCAGTCTCCTTGGCCCAGCCACTCCTCGGCCTCTCTGCTCAGACGCCCAACAAAGGGCCCAGTGATGCCAGTGGGGGCTGGTTTCTCTGACGGGGCCTCCTGCCCACAAGGAACTGGGCCGGCCCAGCTTGGCCTGGGACTTTGCTGTTTGGGTTTGGTTGGGCTGAAGGTTCTCGTGGGGCATGCAGGAGGGGAGTGGCCGGGTCATGGTGTACCAGGGCTCCTGGGCACCATGTGTGCACGCAGTCAGCTGCAGAGCAACCTTGTCTGCGCTGTTGAAAAGGGCATTGGGAACAGGGCACCCATTGAACCAGGCTTCGTCGCCCCTCTGGTTCTGCACCCTGGGGGGAATCACAGCCTCGAGCTGACCGTCTCCAGGGCCCTGCCATTGCCAGCAGCCCTGTCTCTGTCCTAGCGCATGGTACGTGGGTGACACTCAGCCAAGCCCAGAGGGAACAGGAGCAGAGGTGCAGCCTTACCTGCAGCCTTCCAAAAGGGGCTGGCTCTGGCTCGCCGAGTTCCCAGGGGCCCCGCTCGCCTGGGGTAGGCTCCCTGGGGTGGGGTCTCCCCCTCCAGACGTCCTCCAGCCTGGGGAGCGATTTCACCAAGAGAATGTGGGGCTCAGACTGGGGCTCGGTCCCAGCGTGACTGGCCTTTGCCCACAGAGCGACGCAGCACGGCCTGTGCAAAGAGAGAGCGAAACCCTCAGAGCCGTCCTGGGGATGCCCACATGCAACCCAGCGGCCGCTCCCAGACAGAGCTGCCCCAATGTCCTCCACGATTAACTCTCCCGGCTCCCGCAGCCTGGCCTCTCTCCACCACGCTACACATTCAGGGGGCAAGAGATGACTATTTCCTAGAGGCGAGCAGAGAATCCCTTTCTGCCTTGCCCCACTGCCCCCTCTCTTCTCCCACTCAGGAGCAGGGCTCTCTGGGAGAGGCATGGGAGGCTGGGAACGCTCTGTGTTGGGGAGAGACGGGCGCTGGCTTGGTCCATGTGTGCTAGCCAGCACTTATACTGGCAGTCAGAAAGGGTCAGACGACGTGGACCTCCTATCGCCCCCTGCTGGGGAAAGGGGCTGCATCTTCGTTGCTCTGCTCCTTGAGTGGTCACCGACGCCAGCGCAAAGTGCATGTAAAAGGCTGCCAGCTGGGAACGGTGGTGTTCTTGCACAGTGTAAATGACACACAAGGTGCGGGGTGATGGAGACTCCAGTCCTGAGTGGGGTGTGCGGGATTCCAAGCACCCCACTTCACATGCCATATAAGATCCTAGTACTGCTCCCTGCAGTATAAACTCTACACCCCTCAGCCCTTTGGCAAGCATGAAGTGGGCTCCACCCACATGGGCCTTGGGTGCTAGCCACAATGGGTTGATTTCTGTTCCCTGCAGGAGCGGTGCTGAGGGGGGACCCTGTAGCCACCCCTCCCAGCGCACAGTTCAAATGTTACGCATTAGTAAGGGTGGCATGGTACGGCATCACCACCCTTACTTCTGTGCTGCTGCGGGCGGTAGTGCTGCCTTCAGAGCTGGGTGGCTGGAGAGCGGCGGCTGCTGGCTGGGTTCCCAGCTCTGAAGGCAGCGCTGCCGTCAGCAGCAGCACAGAAGTAAGGGAGGCATGTCGAGCACAGGAAGGGGTGGGAATAACAACAAACAAGGGAGGAAGCATGTAGGGAGTGAGATGTGTGGGGGAGTGTGCATAAGGAAGGGGATCACAGATGGGGCAGGGGAGCATCGATAGGGGAGTGGGAATCACTGATGGGGAGGGGGGAGCATGCATGGGGGAGGAGGATCACAGATGGGAAGGTGGGGCTTGGTTGGGGCGGGGGGTCACAGAACAAGGGAAGAGGAACCTGCATGGGGAAGGGATCACAGCGGGGGGCGGATGCATTGGGGAGGGGGGATCACCAAGGGGGGCATGGTTAGAGGAAGGGGGCATGGATGAGGGGCAAGGAGCCCCGAACAGAGGAACTGTAGGTGCGGGAGGAGTCCCAGACCAAGCGAGGAGGGGACTGACACCCTGTGGAGCTGTAATGTGCAGCCTGGTGTGGGGCACTGCACGCCATGGGGGTGGCACAGGGACCGGGATCCACAGCCACGTTGGGAGCACAGGGGATGCTGCTGCTGTGCGCGGGGCAGGCAGGCACCAGGGTCTGGTCCTGCCGCTGTGGCTGGCCGAGGGCTGCTAGCAGTGGGCTCGCCAGGCACTGAGCAGAGCTATGCCGCAGGGCAGCGGGCAATGTGAGGGGTGCGGGGCTGACCTCAAGCCGCAGGGCTGGAGCCCAGGTGGCTCCAGGGCCCTTCCCACAAAGAGGCAGTGAGGGGTCAGAGCCCTCCTGCTCCTCCCAGGCCCTGTGTGGGGCAGGCGAGCCTCAGTGCTCCTGTATGTGCCCACAAGACGTATAGTGCAGCCCCCCCCCCAGTTTTCTCTCTAGCCCACCTCAGCCCCCCACCTGGAAGAGTCTGGCGCCACCCCTGGTTCCCCATCCCCTAAATCCATTCAGATAACCGCAGCACCCCAGAAAATGATCCCGGCACAGTTTTACCACGACAGCCTCATGCCTGGGCACGGGCTGAGTCAGCAAGCCCCGAACTCACAGTGCCCCAGCAGCCTGGGTGTTAAATGAAATCCAGAGGGAGGCTCCTCCTGGGAGCTCATTGAGGCCCGGAGCATTGTTTCCTTATGTGGGTGTGGTGTCTAGCCCTGATCCCAAATGGGGGAATCTCGACACCCCACCAGACAAAGAACAACGTGGGGCTCAAAACTCCTCGAGACAAAGCTAATCACAGGGAGATGCACTACCGGCTAACTGCCTTCACAGCCAGAGAGTGACAGCAAGGGACAGCGAGGGATGGGACAGAGACGGAGAACTAGAGGCAGCTGGAAGGACAGCGAAAACGATGGATAATGCCCTGGGAGGAAGGGTAGTGCAGATCGGAGTGTGCAGCTACTTCTGCAATCATGGGCATAAATGCAGTGGATTTGGGGCCCCTAGGAAGGAAGGGGGGCGGGGGTGGGACAGACAGACAGACACGCCCTGCCTGGCTGGAAGCAGAGCTTTTCGATCAATTGCCCGTCACTCTAACGTGCCAAAATTTCCCCTTCAGCTCCTGGGAGAAAGTCGAAGAGCATCAGGCTGCTAATTCACTGAGTGCTTTCTGGGCAGCGGGCGCTGGCCGGGGATGGAAATATCACCATCGGCTTTTCTGCACGACAGCGTTAATCTTCCCAAATGCAAGCGTCCCGAGCAATACGGCGCAGCAGGACAGGCCTTTATGTCTAGTGAAAGGAGAGACAGGGGTCTGGCTTCCCGCACCAATAACAGTAACAGTGCCAATCAGAGCCAGCCAGACTCCCTGCTCTGCCAGCTCTTGCCCGTCCCTTTCTCCAGGCAAGGAGTCTGAGGGTACGTCTACACTGCGGCTGGCCCGGGCTGATTCAGGCTCACGGGGCTACGGGTCTGTTTAACTGTGGGGTAGCTCTTCAGTCTCAGGCTGCAGTCCAAGCTCTGGGGCCCTCCCCCCTCAGGGTCCGAGAGCCAAGGCTCCAGCCCAAGCACATCTACCCCGCAATTAACCAGCCCCTTGGCCGGAGTCAGCTGGCCCGGGCCAGCCGCGAGGTCTAATCTCAGTGCAGATGTACCCAGAGAGTCGTACAGTTTAATCCCCGAAGGGCACCAGATCATCTAGTCGTACCTCCTGTATATCACCGGCCACCACCACGCTGCATCCAACAACCGAAACCAGACCAAAGCGCCACAGCCCACAAGAGGGCACGTTCCTTTCCTCTCCTGTTCTGATTGCAGGCGATGCCGCTGGAACGCAGGTCATGACCCAGCCAGTGGGCAGCAATGCAGGGCCATGTCGCGTGGTGGCTACCAGAGAGTGCAGGGAGCCAGCCTTCACCCAGACCCCAAATTGTAAAGTCAGAGGCTCTTGAGCACAGACGACTACTTGGGGGGTGGGGGGAGATTTCTCAATGTGACCTGGACCATTCAGAGATGCTGGTGCATAAGAAAGGTAACCAGTCCCCTCCAGCACCTCCCAGCTGAAGATCTCAAAGCACCACATAAACATTCCCGAGTTAGAGTCTCCCAGCACCGCCATCAAGTGAGGCAGTGCTGCTCTCCCCATGTTACAGCTGCCGGGTCACCGACCTTTCCAGCTACTAAAGGGCGTCTGTAGGAAATAACACAGCACAGGGCCTGTATGGGATAGCAGCAGCCCATATGGTCCAAACCCACTGCCAGTTTCACAGCATCGGATCCTCTGTGGGGTTGCTGCTCGGAAGCTGGCTCTGGTCGGGTATTGGGTGCCGGACCCTGATAATGGAGGGGAGTCTGCAACCACCCATTGCCAAGTATCTTTGCTCGCCTCCAAATCCCTCCTCTTAGCAGCCCCTGTAGCCTCAGGAGATTGCGATAGGGCAGAGGATGAGGCTGACAGCAAACAATGCTCCAAACTTTCCATCTCCTGTGCTATGAAGTGCTATATTTGGAACCACCACTAGACTCACATGGGGCCAAATGTTTCTCTAAGGCGAGGTTGACACCACGAGCTAGGCGTGCAACTCCCAGCTCACGCAGACACGCTCGTGAGCCGGCATGCTAAAAATAGTGGACCGGCGACAGCAGCGGCGGCACGGACGAGCCGCCCCAAGTACAGACCCATGGGGTGCAGGCGGCTTCGTGCTCCCAGCAGCTCGCAGCTGTGCAACTGTCTGTGCTACTGCAGAACCTTCCCCACAGCCTCAGGTCCTGCTACCGGCTGCCAGCGGGCTAGTCACAGCCCCCATCCACGGGGACGAAAGCTGTGAACACCAACGTCGGTCCCTGAAGCGCTGCCTCTGGACACGCACGAGGGGCAGCTCTGCTGAGTGAGAAGGGGCCGGTGCAGCTCACTGTTCCTTCTCCATTGTCTTTAAAAACCATTGCAGGGAGGTGGTTTGTTTGGGGCGTCCAAGAGACTGTTGGAAAGTGGCCTTCCTGGTACCATCAGCCCCCCAAGTTCCCAAAACGTATGCCAGGCCCCACAAGCATGAGATTGGATTACATAGTAATTGTGGGGTTCCTTTCTTTGCTGTCTGGTTTTGGAGCTTTGAGGACACACTCGCGTCATGTTTTCAAGCTTGTTTCCACCAACATGGGGGCTAGAAACTTCCTTTTTTTAAAAACGAAAGCTGAGCTTCTCGTGTAATCACATGACTCCAGGAGCTGGGGCTTTAAGAAATAAACCAGATATCACAAGACTTCAGGTGCATCAGGTGAATTGGCAACACTGCCTTCCCGTGCCCCAGAGGAACTTATGGGACACTGCACAACAGCCTAATATAAATGGACTGTCTTTAATTCCCCAGTCTCTGCAAGGCCCTTGTGGCATTTCCCTCAATGTACCTAGGTGTCTCCAGGGGAACATGGCCAACTCCATCCCTCCATCCTCGTCGTCGGTGGCATTAAGTGATAACTGCTCTGTCCTGAAGAGTGCAGGGACATCTCTGCATGCATGAGTGTCTCAGGAACAAAGATTCATGCAAAACCCTGCTGGCCCCGCATCCAGCCCCCAAGGTGCCTCCTTCTCCAGTGCCCATGCAATGAGCCCGTGCGGGCAGGGAGCTGGAACCGGCCCCACGGGCTCCTTTGCAGACTGTCTGGAGAGGATGCTCACTTCATTAGGATAAGGGGCATCATCAGCGCCATGCTGGTAATTACCCAGCGGTAGCATGAAAGAAAACGAGCCCTCTTAGAGCAGAACAGATGGTGAACTAGACAAAGGTGGCAGACTCGTTAATTTCCCATCCCCAGCCCTGCTGCCCCAGCTACTGCCGGCACCGGGAGGCCCAGCGACACGGAAGCTCGTCACGCTGAAGGTTTGTAGTCAGGGTGAACCTAGCGCCACACTTCCACGGGCAGTCAGACTGATGCAGCCCCTGCTTTGTTATTGTAGGGTTCCTTGTGAGAGCTGGGCTGGGCACACTGCTTTGCTACACGGGCAATGGGCTGGCCTGCTGCTTGGTGACTGCAGGGCTGTCCGCGGGCCCTGGGCTGGCTGGGTTGCTCAGCAGCTTTGTGCCCCTAATGCTGAGCTGAAGTTGTGCAATGAAGCAGTCGACTGTCCCCTCCCAAAGCCAGGCTCACTCCTCTACTGTGGGGCCTGGGGAGCTGGGACGAGGAAGTGGATGAGCAGCAGCTGACCAGGGGCATTGGTAGTTGGACTCGGGGCATAGGAGGGGACAGGGCTGTTATCTGAGGGGATGCTGGCAGGGTGTGTGAATTAGCAGCTCCGACAATGGCCTGTTTGCTGTCTGTCACTGGGTGCCTTCCATTCGTCTAGGACAAGAAGGACTCGGCTGGGTTTGCACCAAGGGAGATTTCGATTGGAGGTTAGGAAAAACGGTCTAACTTTGAGGCTAGTTCAGCACAGGAGCAGGTTCCCCAGGGAGGCTGAACTAACCCGTCCTTGGAGGGTTTTAAGAACAGGTTGGACAAACTCCTGTCAGAGATGGTCTAGGTTTGCCTGGTCCGGCCTCTGTGCAAGGATGACCTCTCGAGGTTTCTTCCTGCCCTGTCCTGCACGGCTGTGACTGTGTGTGTGTGTGTGTATGTGTGTGTGTGTGCCCTGCACGGCTATGACTGTGTGTGTGTGTGTCCTGCACGGCTATGACTCTGTGTGTGTGTGTGTGTGTGTGTGCGCGCGCCCCCAGCACAATGGGGACCCACGTCTGGGCAGGGCAGGCAGGTTGGGCCCCCCAGACCCATCGCTCACTCCAGACAGGCTGCCGGCAGTGCCCTGGCAGCCTGTTGTCGCTGTGCCGTCAGATGAGGAGTGGAGCGGAGAAGCAGCAGAACCATGGACTCGCTCACAAAAGGCACCTGGACGGGGTGGGGCTGTGCGTTGGGGCTCGGTCCTGGTCTACACCTAAAACGTAGGTCGACCTAGCTACATTGCTCAGGGCTGTGAAAAACGTAGACCAGCCCTGAGCCCCAGCACACAGCCCCATCCCTTCCAGGGTCCTCAAATGGGAGACACAGTTAGGCTGGTAGAAGAATTCTTCTATGGACCTGGCTACTGCGTCTCGAGGGGGTGGATTTACTGCAGCGACAGGGAAAACCCCTTCACTGTAGTAAGTGTCTACACTACAGCAGAGTAGCCTAAGTGGAGCACCTGGAGTGTAGACATACCCTCAGTCTCCTCCCAGAACTGCCTTTACAGAGTCAACACGGCCGAAGAAACTCCCCAGGCCACAGCATTTGGGAAACGAAACCTTCTGCTTTACAAGACGGACGTAAGCCTCTCAATTTCCCTCCAGAGGCAGAGCAGAGCCAGCACTCGGCTATAACATCTCTAAAGGGGATTCATTATTGAAGCTGCTGGCCACAGAGAGACCCCGTGGTGCTCTCGACTCCACATTGACTGATGCGGCCTGTGCTGCCTAGTGTCTCTGTCCAGGGTCTTCCTGGCCTGGGCAGTCATGGATTGAAATATACTGATTACACTATACACCCAAATATCCCTTTTTCTCTACATAGAACCTGCTCAGGACCGGTTATTGCTCCGTTTCTGGTATAAAATGACTTGATCCTAACTGAAGGCTGGCACCACAGGACACTCATAGACAGACACAATAGCCAGGAGACACTTGGATGCCATTCTTCTCCATTACTACTAGCTGTCCTTGCAGAGTCAGGTAACTCAGTGTGCAGACAGGGACGATCCTGTGGTTAAGGGACTGAACTGGGACTCAGCAATGCTGCCACTGACTCCTTCCTCACCCTTGTGTGACCTTGACCAAGTCACTTAATCTCTGCCGGCAACCTGTGTTCCCTTTTCCTTATCACTGGGGAGATGACACAGCCTCAGATTTTCCCTTTACTTTACACCCTTGTTTTCCAAAGGAAATTACATTAAAGACAACAACAACCCCCGCAGCATGTACCTCCAACCGCCCGGCAGGGCTGCACTATAGGAAGAATAACCGTCCTTGCTTGGGAGGCCTTCACGCTCTGCTTCTAGGACGCACTGAATAAAATCAACATCACGCTGAGGCCTGGTGCTGCCAGAGCTCAATGGCCCGACCCTCTGTCGCTCCACGCCTCCTGTTGCCATTACAAAGGGCTGCCACCCTTCTGCTGAGGCAGCATTTCACACGCAGGGCAATGGAGAATCGGGCCCAAATGATCCAAGCTCTGTCCCGGAACCCCGGGACCAGATTCTGATCCAGTATGGCCAACTCCCGCAATTTGATCACGATTCTAGTGATTTGGAGCGGGGGGCGTTAACCTGTCTCATGAAAACATAATGAAAGGCCCTCAACTCACAATTCTTCCCTTATTCAAAATGGCCTCCATCTCCCATTACCAGCATGACGGCCGCCATTTCCCCACAGTCTAGTCCCATCGGAAGTGCGCCTGCCCTTAGCAAAGATGGCTGCTGCCTCCTGCTGGTTTCAATGAGATTGACACCATGCCCACAGACCAAATGGCTGCCACTCAGTGGGTTGGGGGCTGGTGGGATCCAGAGACTGTGGGGAGCAGGAGAGACCCTGTGAAAAGGGGATGGGGAGAGTGAGGGGTATTAAGAGGCAGATTTAGGGGGTGCAGGCAATGGGGGAGGGGAACGGAGAGAGGCCAAGAGGGGTGCAAGGGATGGGGGGGCAAGGAGGAGGCTGAGGGGGGTTCAGAGGGATGGGGGGAGGCTGGAGGGTGCAGAGGGATGTGGGGGGCAGGGGGATGGGGACAAGGGGGAGGCTTAGGGAATGTGGGGGGACAAAGGGAGGCTTGGGGTATGAGGGGGTGCATGGGAGCAGGAGGGAGGCAGATGGGGGTGTGAGGGGCATGGGGAGGCTCTGGGGGTTGGAAGAGGCCAAGAGTGGGGGAAGAGGTTGGGGGGTACAGGGGGATCTGGGGTGGCAGGGGGAAAGCTGAGGGGGGTGGGAGGTGGTGCCAATGAGGCCAGGAGTTTGTGGGGGACAGAGGGAAGGCCAAGGGGGTGCAGAGAGATGTGGGGGGTATAGCAGGAGGCTGAGAATGTGGGAGGATACGGGGACAGGGAAGGCTGAGGGGGTGCAAATGACAGTGATGGGTGGGGCTCAGATGGCAGCTCCCCCAGCTTAGGGTGCTGGTGGGGAAGGAATGGGGGAAGGCAGTGTACCAGCATCACACCAACTCTTTTGAGCTGATCTTGAGTCACGGATTTTGATGCCTGCAGGAGGAGCTGTCGTGATCTCCTCTGATCTTGTGCTTTTCAGGGCTGGGCAGAGCTCTGTGTGAGAGCCTCTAGGCCCTGCCACTGAACCATGCCTTCACATGTGGCCCCAGAGGAGAGAGAGGGCCTGGGGCAGAAGAAGGTGAGGGAGGGGAGTTGAGGAAGTGGTGCTGTGGGACCAGAGCAGAGAAATGGGGAGTCAGGGAAGTGGTGTCATTATGTCCCAGGCCAGGGAAAAGCCAAGAAGTGAAGGAATAGCTGGCAGTTCCCCTATCTCAGGGATGAAGACAAGGTCCGTGGAGTCTCCACCAGACCAGTCAGGGAGAGACGTGCATTTCTGTGCGCTTTAAAGGTTGCCCTTTCAACCTGAACGTCTCTCCTGAACATTGGCACAGAAATAGAGAGGGGATTGATAAAGTCAAATGACAGACTGGGGGGGGGAAAAAAAAGATTTGATTTAAAAAAAAAAACCCTCATGGTTTTTTGGGCCAATCTCATAATTTGAGGAGGGTCTGCCACCTGATTTTTGATCTCTTGAGGTTAGCAATACTGCTGATCTCATACCAGTTTTACTGCAGTGTTGCTAAGTGTCTTAGTGCAGATAGTCCTGATCGAAATGGGTGTACATGAGAGCAAAATCTGGCCCTCTTTGGTTGGCAGATTCTAAATTTGGCCGAGGGAACCCTATAGGGTTTGCGAGGTCAGTTTTGCAGTGAGGTGACCTGAGCCAGTGCTTTCCTTCCCTGTCTACTTAGAGTTCAGCAAATATTATTTGAAGGTGATTTTCCATCCCTTACCCAGCAAATCCCTCTGCGCCAGCTGCTGCAGCCTGGGCTGGGGAAACAGTCGCTTGTGATCAAATCAGAAGCAAAGTGGGAACTGCTGTCACTTGGAACAGTGTACACAGAGCAGGTTGCCAGGGAGGGAGGGAGCCCGGCTGACTGAGCCCGAGTTACTCATAGAGGAGAAAAGAGAAGGTCAGTAACCGGTGATCCCATTTAAATAACAATACTTGGCTGCAGAGATCTGGAAGTAACTTGCAAACAGCAGTGGATTAAGCCTTGAGACTCCCTTTGAGGCTGGTAAGTGAATGACCCCAAAAGAAGGGGATGGAGACCCAGAGAGGGGGATTTGACTTGCCCAAGGGTATAAAGGCAGCTAGTGTGAGTCCTGGCTCACAGCCCCTTGTTTAATCACTAGCCTAGTTTGGCTAGAAACTTACTTGACTTGGTCAGAGAGCGATCGGTCTGGGCTGCTGCTGCTCAGCTAGCTCCGACAATCATCTAACGAATCCATAAATAATCAAACACGGCAAAGAGAGCGGCGATTTTCTAGTCACAACACAAACGAGAGAGCAGGAGGAGGAACTGCCCGCTGCTATTCCTTGGTGAGTGCAGGGCCTTTAAAGGTATTGCTATGAGACCCTTTTGTCCGATCTCTTCTCCGCTCAGAGGGGTTACACAGCAAGACAGACAGTGCCTGGAAGCGGGCAGCAACTCCTCCTGCTCTTTACGCCAGGCACACCCAGCTGCCTTGGGGAGGTGCCAAGGGTTTCCAGGAGAAATCTCTCGCCTCTTCCTGCTTTGCAGATATAAGCGCCAGGTGGCACTTCCCAGATAGGGTCTCAGCCACACAGAGCCAGCTGTCTGGGCAGGGGTGCAGGAGGACTGGGATGGATGGAGGTGCCACTGATGTGACAGAGAATGTTTAACCCCAGTTGCTTGGCTTTTGGTGTGGCCTCTGGACAATGACCCCCCCCCCGCCCCCCTCGGCAGCCCTACAGGGTATAGTACCTACAGCTCCTTCCGGCTGGTGAACGTCGCAGCTGTTAAACATCCGGCAGCTACGCCACACATAAGATCGGGGCCCAATCCTGTGAGGTGCTGAGTCCTCTCAACTCCCACAGAGCTCGGCACCCCAGGCTCCAGGAGGGGGAGGGGGGAAGTATTCTCTCTCGGGGGAATTCTGGCAGGGGGAAATGAAATTTCCCAGAATTTGTTAGCACTGAGTGAAGGTGTCGAATACAGAGCCCCGTGGCTGGCACCAGAAGGAATCCAAACAAAAGGCCCCTCCCTGCCTATTCAGCCTGGCACATGCCTGACGCCCTGCAATTAAGAAACAGCAAAAAACAAACAGTCACTGCTACTTGGGTTGGAAAGAATGAGATCCAGCCAGTCTGGGGGGATTAGGGTTAGGGTGGGAGGTGCCGAGAGAAATTTAGGCCGGGCACAAGAGCAGCAATCATGTCCCTGTTATCAAGGTGACTGAATACAGTGCTGGCCCCCTTCCCTGCCCTGTGCTAGTGTAACACTCCCAAAACGCAGCCCCGGGCCGAGCAGACGGAAATAACCAACTCACCCAGACTTTCCCGCTTTCCGGCAGAGCTGCCCATGTGCTTTGATGTTACTTTTTAAGCAATTACATCAAAGGTTCTGAAGTCCTTGAATGCTGCCTCTGCCGTCCAGTCAGACAGAAATATACCCGTGGGAAGTGAGCAGAGGTTCTGTCCTGGCAGGAATAAAAGTGAGCTCAGGCGTGCGAGGGAGAAGAGAGAAGGGAGGAGTCAATGATTAACCCAGGGGTTGAATCACTGCCTGGAGCAATGTGTCTGTCACACCTCTTTGGAGGAACTAAAACCACTCTGCCTTGGCTTTTCAGCAGGTGCAGTATCCAGCCACCGCCCACCAAGAAGTTGTCTGACAAGCAGCCTCTAGCAGGGCGGAAAGCAGATGTGCCAGACATGGATCTGAATGTCTTTCTGCTTTCCAGATGGTGTCAGTGTGCCCTTTATTGATGGGGAAACTGAGGCACAGCAAAGGCAAAGGCCCCTCGGTGGGAATTTTGCGTGTGCAAGGAGTACAGGATCAAGTCCTCAGTGACTCACCCCAGTGTGGACAGGAATAGATCCAGGAGCCTGGGATAAGCTAAAGCAGTCGGCGGTTAGACTACATGACCCTTGTGGTCCCTTCTGGCCCTATGATTCTATGAAACAGAACTGCGCCAATGCACACAGTCAAACTGGAGAGGGCATATTGCTTACATATGTGTGTGTGCATGTATGTGCAGTACGCGTGTGTCCGTAGTGCACGTGTGTGAGCGTATGGAGGTGCACTGATGTGCACATAAGTGCATGTGTGTGCCCTGCTGTTCACACTGGTGCTTGCCTGCCAGGTGCCAGCTCCCTTTACACTAGCAGCTAGTTAATTGCTCTGGTCACCGGCTTTGCTCCACAGTGGCCGTTTAAGTTCCTTAGGCTACGTCTACACTGCGCACCTTACAGCGGTGTCGCTGTGCCACTGCAGCCGTGCCGTTGTAAGGTGCGCTGTGTGGCCGCTCTCTCCCGGTGGCAAAATTAAACTACCTCCAAAGGCTCCCGCTGACGAAGCGCTGTCCACACTGCGCTTTTCATCGCTAAAACATTTGTCGTTCAGGGGGGTGTTTTTTCACAACCCCGAGCAACAAAAGCTTTAGTGACGAAAGTGCCAGTGTAGACAAAGCCTTAGGTTTGACCTTGCACTAAACCACGACACGACCTTGGGGAAGTATCTGTTTTATTGCCTAGACAATAAATCCAGCCACAATCAACAAATGCCAGCCCAGGAAAGAGGTTCCTCGTGTGCCTGTCCTAGGAGTCGCCCAGCCAGGTCCAATCTCCTTGATGCTCAAACCACCCGGCGTGACAGCACAATGGAGAGTGTGGAGAGTGCAGCACAGACCTCGGGGCCCTAGGCAACCCCCAGTGTGTTGCCATAGCAACCGTTCAGGAGCAGGGCCTGGTGGCTGCTAGTGCTGAATCTGGTCCTCACACACTTGGCTTTGCACACAGATGTGCCCCCCCCCCCACTGCACGGCCATGCAGAGTCCCTGCTTAGTAGCCAAATGGCCCCTTTTGTGTGGCAAGGTGGTTGAGTGGTTAAAGCAATGGATGGCTAATCCAGTGTATAATGCATGCATGGGTGCACGCTCCACCTTCGTTCTCTGTCCCCACCTGCTGGTGCGCAGACAGGGCTAGGAAAGGCCCAGTTCCCTGTTTAAAGGGAGGGTGTTTGCGAACCTGTTAATAGAAGGTTCAAAGTTGGCTTTCACCATGCTTGTTCTGCTGGCTGCGGCAGGCCAGAGTTGGACCGGGCTGGTTTGCAGGGTCTCAGTGAGGCAGTGCTTTCCTCTGGGGGAAGACGGCTTGTGCGCTGCAGTTTAAACCTTCATTAAAAATATTAAGTCTCTGTTTGCTTCCAGTTGCACAGAAATTCTGCAGAATTGGAACTTGGCATAATGCAATTCAGTGGTGCTTGCTTGAGTTTGCAGACAGCCTGAACCAATAGCTCCAACAAAAGTGTGAACTTCCCCCATTCATCTCAATGGGGCAGTGACTGTGAAGCCTAATTATGCAAATGTAGATGTTTCACTGCTGATTAAAATACACAAGGAAGGGGAGAGAGGAACCTAGCATTACGGCAATCCACACAATCTACTGAGTTGCATCCCATTTTGGGGTGACAAGTCGGCAGAGCTTGAGATGTTGGTAGAGCCTGGATTGTGGGTGGAGCTTGAGAGAGTACCACCCCTTTTGTTTTTTCTAGTCTGACCCCCAAGACAGTGTTAAACCCAAATACTCCTACCCATCCTCTGGCTGAAACATACTTCTGGTTGGTTTACAAACCCAACCCCCTCCTTGGCATAGACCGGCTCACCAGACACCATCTACCACCTCTGCAAGGGAGAGACATATACTCTAGTCAGCTCTTTGTATTTGCAAATCCTAACCGAGCAGAGACCATATTGGGGACACTGAGGCGCTATCCCCTGTACTGTCCCCCTTGTGATTGAGGTTGTTCCTCCTGGCCATCAACAGAGACCGGGGTGTACCAGTGGTGGATAAGCCCAGCCAGCTCTGTTTATCGCACCAGTAGGGTTCTGGCTCCGCAGAGTCTGTCCGTGACACGTTAATAGTCTGAAAACCTGCATCCTGGGACAAGACAGCCCAGTGGGTGGACTCACCAGCCGTACCCCTCCCCAGATCTGGACTTGGTATGCTGGCTAACCCACAGTGGGAAAGGATCCAGCAGGCTTCTTCTAGCCCCTGATGTCAAGTATCAGGGGGTAGCCGTGTTAGTCTGTATCCACAAAAACAACAAAGAGTTCGGTGGCACCTTAAAGACTAACGGATAATATGTATCTGTTAGTTTTTAAATAGCCCCTGATGGGAATTTGTCTCCATTGCAAAACCATCTTACAACCTGTAGGACAGACAGACGTGCTCATGTTAAACTCAGCACTGGAATAGCAGGGGAGGGCGGGATGTGGGTCAGGATTGAGAGGCATGGTCAGAGCTGTATGTGGGGAGCCCAGGACTGGAATAGCAGGAAGGCTGCAGGTCGGGATTGAGATGTATTGGCAGAGTTGGAGTGGGGGCTCAGAGCTGGAATTCCTGGGGTGCTGCGGGTCAGGGTTGAAGGGCTCTGGCAGATCTGTGGGGAGAG
>NW_020664587.1:4066717-4090983 GCF_002925995.2 Terrapene triunguis | reverse complement strand
CAGGAGTTGGAAGTGTGTGTATCCCCATCTCCGAGTGCTGGGAATGGGGCTGCACCCCCATCCCCTTCACTGCATCCCTCCCCCGTCCCATCCCATCCTGCCCCCCACACCTACCCATCCCAGTCCTGTACCCCTTACAGCGCTCTCCCACCCATCCTCTCCACCTCCCAGAGCCGCCACCCCATGTCCCTCACCCCTGCACCCCATTCACCTCCATACACTGCTGCACTCCCATTATGTCCCTATACACCCTGTGCCCCCCACATCCTCATGCACCTGTAGCCTTCTGCCTCCCCCAGCATCCCCATCCACCTCACATACCCCCCAAACCCCCACCTCTCTCCTTCACTGCCCCCTCTCACCCCACCCTGCTCTCGTCCTTGGCCTCTTTCCCTCCCCATCCTCTCTCCTCCACCCCCATCTTGTCCCCTCCAGCCCACCCTCCTCCCTTCCTGGCTAGGTGATTTAGGCAGCCCCTGGAAAAGCGTATGAAAAAGTGTCTCTGTGTAGGCAAGTGTGTGCATGCATGCATTGTATGTGTGTAAGAGACTGTGTGTCTTTGTGTAGGAGGTGTGTGTATTGCCGCATGTATATACCTGTGTGAATAAAATCTGCAGCCTAACTCTTTGACTTCTATTTCTTTTCCTGGCTCGCGCACAAAAAAATTGATGACATAAAATATGTGTGTATTCATTTCATAACAAGTTTTTAAAAGAGAAGGGAACGCTAAAAGCAATGTGTTATTTCTTAAAAAGTGAATGTTGTTGACTAGTCATTGCAGAAGAGCCGACGGATCAGACATTTCTCCCCACCTTTGTCTAGCTACATTATCAACTCTTTGTTGCAGACTCTCTCTTTTTATGTGTATGTCCAGCACCTTCCACCCTGCAGCCCTGATCTTAGCTGGGGTCTCTTGGCACTAAACAACAATTGTAATATTAAAGAATGTGGAAGTCTATGTGTTAGTGAATGCTAGATGTGTACACATGAATACACGTGTGTATCTGCATGTAGATGTGGGAGTCAGTTTCTACAGATTTAATTATATAGGTACCTGGACAGGTGTGCATTTCTGTGGTTGTGCTCTATGAATTTGTATTTGGGCTTTAGGACTGGGCCTTTAATGGGCCCATTGCAGCTGTGATAATGTGTGGTCCTAATGGGGTGACTAGATGTCCCCATTCTATAGGGACAGTCCCGATTTTTGGGGCTTTTTCTTATATAGGTACCTATTATCCCCCAACTCCTGTCCTGATTTTTCATACTTGCTATCTGGTCATCCTAGGTCCTAATTCCACACATCAAATTACAATAACTTTAGTGAACACAAAACATGGAGCTGGTTATGAAAAATGGGAAGAGGGGAGAGAAAGAATCATGAAAACCTTTGTGAAATTTCATTTTTTTTTAAATTACCCTTTTTGACTATTTTGCTGCCAGCTCTAGCATCCTGTAACACATAACACTTGATCTTAGCATAATACATCTGTCAAAACAATAAACATGCCTGTTTGGGCCTTGCAGTGAAAATGAGTATGTAAGTGAGGGTGGGGGATAGCAAGTGACAGAGGGAGGGGGGATGGAGTAAGCGGGGGGTGGGGCCTCTGGAAGGGGCGGGGCGGGGGCAGGGCCTCAGAGAAGGTGCAGGGAAGTGGGCGGGGCAAGGGTGTTCGGTTTTCTGGAATTAGAAAGTTGGCAACCCTAGCGTCAGGTGAGGGCCCGGGGGGCTGTGGGTCTGGACGGAGGGGGAGCTGGGGAGGGCCCGGGGGGGTGTGGGTCAGGGAGGGGGGGGGGCGGGGGAGGGCCCGGGGGGCTGTGGGTCAGGACGGAGGGGGAGCTGGGGAGGGCCCGGGGGGCTGTGGGTCAGGACGGAGGGGGAGCTGGGGAGGGCCCAGGAGTGCAGACGTGCTGCAGAGCAGTGGCTGGGGAATCTGCCGCGCTGCTCTTGGCTTTAGTTAGTGCTTCTCCTCCATCCAACGCAACATTGGCTCCACACCATTCGGGAGGAGCAAGACTGGCCCAGACCTTGCTCTGCCTCCTGCCGCCCGGCCTCTCCCGGCGATCGATTGCTGTCTCGCTGACTCTGAGGGATGACAGCAGGAGCTTTGATAAATGAGCTAAAAGGTCGTTTGGATTCACCGGTGCTTTGACAAGTGCCTCTGGCTCCGCTGCTGGGGCTATTTTGTACCTTCTAGCAGCAAAACCCTTTGGTGAATCACAGCAAGGACCCGTGCACTTCTCAGGGCAGCGGGGCAGGAGAGGGGGGACTATTTTTCCTTTCCAAAGATGCGGAAGCATGTTAAAGGGGAAGTGAAGCAGCGGAAATGTGATCACTCATTCCTGGATTTTCTGTTTACTGCCTTGCTCAAGGCACCTGCATCACCAATTGCCTCCGCTCAGCGCTGGCTACGGGCTCACCCCCCTGCACAGCGGTCAGCCGTGACACAAGGTGCAGAGCAAGGGAGACCCAGGCTTAATGTTGGCTAGCTGACTGTTGTTGCTAAACAAACCAGCAGGGGGAGCCAAAACAATGTGTTTGCATAGGCCCTACATAAACGGTGCTAATTGCTTGTTTTGTTTCTTTTAAATTTCTACACTGATGGGTGGAAAAGGTTTTATTTCTGTTTACCAACTTGAATAAAGAAGGCATTTCCCACCAGATGAGAATAATTTCAAGGTTGGTCAGATTTGGAGCCTAATCTGTATTTGAGAGATCTTTCCCAACAGACAGTACATTGGCCCAGGGCCATCCAGTCTGGACCTTGTCTCCAGCAGTGACCAATGCCTGGGGGCAGGGCCGGCTTTAGGAAGTGCGGGGCCCAATTCGAAGAGTTTCGACGGGGCCCCGACAGGGATGACTAAAAAAAAAAAACACGTAAAAAAAACACATGGGGCTTGTACTCACCTGGCCGCGCTCCTAGTCTTTGTCGGCGGGTCCTTCACTCGCTCTGGGTCTGAAGGACCCACTGCCAAAGTGCTGCCAAAAACCCAGAGTGCCGCCGGGTGAGTAAAAATTAAAAAGGTGTCTCTAGCCAGGGAAGGGATTCTCTGCCACTTGCCCCCCACTCTGGGCGGCCCTGCCACTGGGTGCGGGGCCCTCTTAGGCGCGGGGCCCAATTCGGGGGAATTGGTGGAATTGGCCTAAAGCCGGCCCTGCCTGGGGGTATGGTGGAAGCTGAAAACTTTTAGTAGTGGACTTGACCAATTATACAGGGCAGCAGTCAGGAAGCAGGGCTTGCAGAAGAGTCAGTCTCCAGGCAACCTAACGAGCACAGCTGGCCTGTAGCAGGCTGCCTAATTGGTTACACCCCCTGACTAGCTGGAAAAGTCAGCAAACCAGCTCTTAAACTCAGCACCAGCAGCAGTTCAGTAGTTACTCAAAGCATTTGCCCCCAGCTACCCTGAGATAGCGTCTGTGCCTGCTTGCTCCAGCACTGCCTTGCCTTGCCTTGCCTTGCCTTGCTCCATGTAACCCAGTTCTGATTTTGGCTCTGGCCTCTGACTCCTGCTCCAGCTATGAGGCCCAGTCGTGTGACAGTAGCAAATGAAAGGTTAGCTCCTTTCCTGACCCCTGGAAGGCATCAGCTGGTACCTTGAAGCAGGAAGTCCCCCTCAGCTCTCACAATCTTAGCACAGAGGGTCAGAAAGTCATCGGGCCCCTGCTGTTGTCTTCCTCCCTCTGCAGCAGGAAGTTCCACCAGTTTATGTGCTGCCTTGATTTCTTGTTTGTCTGTTTAAAATGTGCTGCCTTTTAAAACTGTGAGTGCTTCTGTTGTTCTCGTACTGTCTGGTGGGGAAATTGCACTGGGTAGAGCTGGTCAAAATTTTCTTGACAGAATAGTTTTGCATTACAAAATGCCGTTTCATCAGAATGGAAACATTTTGTAGGAATGTGTCTAATTTCAACAATATTTTCAATAGAAAAAACTGAACTGATAATGTCAAAATGTTTCATTTCAATAAGGTAAAAACACTTTCTTTTGACTCATTCCAAGTCATTTTGACTAATATTATAGTAAATATTAATTTAAATGTATTATATTATTTATATTTGTCTTTTTAGGGTTGAAACATATGTTTTTTACTTTGTTGAACCTAAATGTTTGGATGGTTACAAATAAAAAATTTTCAGAATTTTTGTTCCACAGGAACTTTCAAGTTTTGGCTTTTTGCTCCAATTGGTAATGAAAACAAATTCTGAACTATCAGAATTTCCTGTAGAATGGAAAGTCCATTCCCTGCCCAGCTGTGTCACTGGGTGATGTGGAGTCATTCCGGAATTAGAGATCCAAACCTCGCCCATAGGGCTGTGCTGTGTGCTCGCAAAGCCCTGGTTTCCCAACTGGTGTATCCCCAGAATGTCTGTTCATCAGTTGCTTCCAAGTAAATTCCCCTTATTGTCTTGGTGCCTGGTGCGGTATATTATTCGGATGACGCAAAGCCTGCTCACTTTATAAGTAGAGCTAATAAACCTCAGTCCCTGGGGGCAGAAGATTCTTCTTTAATCACCACGTCAATAGAGCAGGACATTGCCTCCTTCAGGCTGTGGGTCAAGCACAAGACTTATACAAACGACTCTTTTCATTCGCAGGATGTAATTGATGTTCTCATGCTCCTCAAAATGTCCTGGAGCGAACACGTGTCCTTCCGAGTCCTTGTGACCACACTGGATCAAATCCCAAGCTGCTTCCGCTGCTGCCGCCTATGAAAGTGCTCCCGGGAGCTCGATTATTCCTTTGACCACTGGGATCAGGCGGGTGAGATTCAGAGATGAGGACATTTTTCTCCCTTCCCTAATAATGGGGCTTCCTTTATTCCCATCGTCTCTATGGCAGGGATAAAGACAGAACAGCCCAGCCAATGAGGGAGCTGGGCTGGTTAGGGAGGAGAACGACCCCAGCCCCATCCTCTTCGCTCTCCCTGCTGCTCCAAATCTGTCTCCCCAACCAAGATGTGTGCAGTGCGGAAACAACCCATCCGGCTCGCTGGGTGAGAGCCACACGTTCTCGAGTCACAGGTCGGCGATGGCTCTCCGTGTCCAGCCGGGCAGGTAGGAATGAGAACCTGGGGCGAGTCCGCAGGTGTCAAGCTTCAGGAGACAGCCAGAATAACACCACACTCAAGGGGTCTATGGCTGGAGTTTCAAGGTGTTGAGCCCCCACAGCTCGACAGAAAGCTTCATGGGAGCTGTCGGTGCCCAGCACATTTGGAAATCAGGCTGGAGGTGGCTTGGGGGTGGGGGGGTTTCACTGCTGGCCTGGGCTAGGAAGTGGATCCTTGTGGCTGGAGTGAATTTCACCCTCTGTTCCCCACCCGCAAGACGGGGATGAAAAGATTCCCCTTGCTGACGGAGCTGCTGTGAGGGTCAGGCTGCTCATGGCTGTGAGGTGCAATGGGGGCCATAGGAAAGGGAACGAATACAGCGGCGGACAGACCGAGCCTGCGGGTGCTGCAGGACGCGTGCACACCTGCTGCAGAATTTCCCCATCCCCGCAGAGGCAAGGGCTGCTCTGAGGTCTAGCTGTCAGCATCTCCTTAAGGCATCTGACCCTGGGACTGGATAGCCAAGGCAGGGTATGTCTCCCCTGCCATCAAAGGTGTGACTGCAGCATGCGCTGCCGCACCCAAGCTAGCTCGGATTTAGCTGGCTCAAGTAACAACAGCAGGGAAGCCACAGCGGCGCCGGCAGTCTGCGATGCTGCCCATGTTGCCGCAGGTTCACCGCTCTTGTTAGTTGAGCTAGAGCAAAGCTAGCTTGGGTAGGTCGACACATGCTGCCGTGACACCTGTGACTTCAGTGTCACCATCCCCTCTGCCTGCTCTCCCTTTTGCAGCAGGCCTTGTCCCCGGGGCCCACGAACATTCACACAAACGCTGCCTGCTGCTGCACTTTCCTTGCGGTTAATCCCTGGCCTTGATAGCTGATCAGCCACTAAAAAAGCGCCTGGTGGATCCCAACAGTTTGCAGTCTAATCCAGAACAGGTCAAGGAGACAGGGGGCTGCTTAATGAGAGCTAATTGTGTTGCATAAATCTGAATAAATACAGCCTGCAGCAAAGCCGATGCACTGGGTGGCTGTTGGCCACCCTGGGATTGGGGCCAGCCAACTGGGCTTCCACTCCTACAAGGCAGCAGGTTCATTTCTGGGCTTTCTAAGCAGGGTTGATTTCCTGTAGGCTTAGAGCGGCCTCTGCTTTACCAGGCGTCCAGGGTCACAAGGAAGGGTTTCCTGAGACAATCCTTCTAATGAGGATATTTGAGGGTGTGGTAAAAATAGAGCTAGTGAAATGCACTGGCGTCAATGGCGTCCATAGGAGAGGGCCAGAGCTGTCTAGTAGACAGGGCTGTGGGGGCCAGGAACCCCATAGCTCTCACCTGCCCTGACTTCCGCCACAGTGTAATACACACATAGGGCTTCTGGTTTTCAGGGTTTATTAATTTCATTTGAGGGGGGGAGGGATTATTTTTAGCAATTTTGAAGTTCTATGTAGATGTCCAAATATTGGGGTTTTCCGGGGCTTTCTCTTTGATCCAGTATGAGAAGATTTTTATCAAGTACTTCCCAAAATTCTTGTCTAAATAAGAACTACTTTAATTACTTCTGTATAAAAATAGTGTACATGTTATTTGAAACTTTGTATCCTTGTTACTGAACCACTGGTTTCGTGTTCAGTGTGTTTGTTCCTTTGTGGGCTTTAACACAATGTTGTTTCAAACAGCCCTAATGTTTAAGCACCCCGGCAGGGTCTACATGGACTAATTAATGTGCAACACTTTAGCGCGCTTTAGAAACCACACCCCCGTAATCTGCATTACTGCTCTGTGTAGCTAAGCCCTTCGATAGGAGCAGAGGCATTGCCTGCATAAACAAACTGCTCTGGGAAAGGGGTGAAGTCAACACAAACTGAGTCACCCCCTCCAGTGTTTCTTCTGATGTTTACCGGAGAAACACTAGCTGTTTATTTGGGGGGGGGGACAAAGTGGGAATTTCCCCTTGTTATGTTGTATGTGAGTCTTACTGTTGACCCTATGAGAGTTTTACCATTTTGCATGAATATGGTGTGCCTCAGTTTCCCTGTGTGCTGCACCAATACCTTGGTGGTGGGAATAGGGGTGTGTGACTTTGGCTGAGACCTCTGGGGCAGGTGTGCCCTTCGTAACCTGAGACCCAGGAGGGGGATGCAACCAGATGAGGACCAAGTGACTCTTTGCCTGGGAAGCGAGACAAGGAGGAAGAACAACAGGGGTGTCTGAGGTTGGGTTGCTGGAAGCTAGGGTGACCAGATGTCCCGATTTTATAGGGACAGTCCCGATTTTTGGGTCTTTTTCTTATATAGGCTCTTATTACCCCCCACCCCCTGTCCCGATTTTTCACACTCGCTGTCTGGTCACCCTACTGGAAGCTGGCAGTCTGCAGTGTGGGACTGGAAGAGGGGGAGTCCAGGGTGTCTAGCCCAGCACTCCTCAAGATGGACTTGGCTGAAAGTCACTGATTTCTTTGCTAACAAGTTCTGTTCTACACTGTGTTCCTGTCGAATAATAAACCTTCTGTTTTACCGGCTGGCTGAGAGTCACGTCTGACTGCGGAGTTGGGGTGCGGGGCCCTCTGGCTGCCCCAAGAGCCCCGCCCGGGCGGACTCGCTGTGGGAAGCGCACGGTGGGGCAGGGGATGCTGAATGCTCCGAGGTCAGACCCAGGAAGGTCGAAGCTGTGTAAGTTTCTTGCCCTGGAGACAGTCTGCTCAGAGAGAGGAGGCTCCCCCCAGAGTCCTGACTTGATTCATATGGAGTTGTTCCAGAGCATCGCCTGGTGACTCCGTGACAGGGGGTGTACCAGGGATATTTGATTAGTTAAAACATGAAATCAGAAGCTCTCTGTATAAACCAGAACTGATGACTCTGTGGTTCTTTCCCTGGCTCTGCCACTGATGTGCTGTCATGGTCAAGTTGCTTAGACTAAAACATTCCCAAAGTGGTCGCTAGTTCTGGGGATCTAAGCTCTGATCCCCTGGGTTGGATTTTCAGAAGTGCTGAAGCCAATGGGAGCTGCAGCAGCTCAGCACCTCTGGGAATCAGGCCCACGCTGTCTGGCTCCCGAAACCTAACCCACCCCAGACAGGTCACTTCTGAAAGCCTGCTGTGTCTCAAACACCATGAAATGGGGAACAATAGTGACACTTCCCTCATCCTAGGGGCCATAAATAATTACCTGCAGATCCCTGCGCAGCATAAACACAAGGCAGTAAATCTAGTGATGTCACAGGAACCCCGGCACTGTGACCTTTGCACCACGGAGTCTGGCTTGCCGGAGTTGGTTTCATTAATACACAATTGCAAATCATTAAATAACTAGCACAGGACCAGCTGAGGTTGGGGGCTGGACGGTGCTTGCCACTCCCCCGGCCCATCTATGCTGGGCAAGGCAGAAATGCAAGTCTAGTGAGAACCCTGTTTGCTGGCAGGGGGCTCATTCTGGGGTCAGTGCAGAGTAAGCTCCCTGAAGTCAATGTTCGCTCACAGTGAGACAGGGAGCAGGCCCCCATGTGTGGTTTGCCATGTACTCCACAGCGCCCCCTGCAGGGGGAGCCCGTTCACGCAGCTGTGCCCTGCTTTTCTTTGAGAATGTAGACGCGTGAAAAGTATTTGAGTGGCAGCCCTGTCAGTCACTCAGCTGATATAACACAACGAGACTGATGGGCTGCACTTCTGGGCTGTGACGGGATTTGCCTGGGAGTGCATTTGGGACCGTCTCTGCTATTCTGTTCACCACTTTTACAGGACTGCACTGCATTGAGCTGAGCTGCTCTGAATCTTTCCCAGTGAACGGTGAGAAACCTGGTCTGTCCTTGTGGGCACAGGGGGGAATTGTGGGAAGGCACTGGAGGACTGTCAGCACTCAAGTTTAGGCTGTGTCCTCACCGCAAAGTGGGCAGGTTATCAGCCTGATGTAAGTGGCACCTGAATTCTAACTCACCGCCTGCTGTGTCAGCTAGGGAAGGGAAGGGAGAGCGACATCTCAGTTTCCAGCCACAAGGGATTAAGCAAAGTTTTCTAACAAGCTAGACCAAATTGTTTCAAATCTGTCTGAGGTCCCTCTTCTCTGAACCATTACCTGCTCTTTAGCTGCCCGGCCAGCCAAGCTGCTATCTCCCGAGGCAATCTGTTCTTCCAGCTCAGCATTATACAAGGGCTTGTAAAAGACTGGTCAGAACACCCAGGGCATTGGCTGGGCTCCTCTTAGTGCAGAGTAGTTCCAATCCAAACAAAGAAATGCAGGAAGCGCTGGTATTATGACGACAATAGGTAACCCATCTTTGCCGCTCCTGCTCCCCTTAGGTTGGCAGCCTCATTTCTGGCTCTCTAGTCTCAATGGGCCAAATTCAACCCAGCTGTAACAGTTACAGTGTAACTTCCCTGACATCACTGGAGTTACCCCAGGGATGGGATTGGCCTGGGGTTCCTCATGTAGAAGCGCCTTTGTTTCCTGGCTCCAAACAGATGTGGTCGCAGCCCAGGAAACTGGGCAAAGGTTTAAACACAGCGCCTGTGAGAAAAGGCCCCAGCGGAGAATCCATTTCAACTCCAGCCTTTTACATCCCTTACAGCTGATTTCCCAGCCCCTCGCCAGCCCCAACCCCTTGCTTCATGGCGCAGCCGAATACTGCTCACTCCTAGGCGGTGTGAAGGCTTCGCTATGGGAAGCGGTCACAGCTTTTCTTACTAGTCAAACCTCCTCCACCAAACCCTCCTGTATGTTCCCTGTCTCCCAAAGCCAGAAATCACAGTCACGGCTGAGGATCCTCCAGGGCTGAGCGCCTCAGCGAGCGAGGGTTGTGGTACAGAAGGTGGATGTATTAGATCCATTCCTGCAGGTAACGGACACAATGACTATCTGTGTGCGGTGGTGTCATAGGCGTGTCAGTCCCAAGATATTAGACGGACAAGATGGGTGAGGTGATATCTGTTATTGGGGAACTAGGACTAGAAACTTGATCCTTCAGCTTCAAACACACTAACCTGCTAGCCCAGGGAGAGCTCCCTTAGCTAGCTACGGCCACAAACCTCCTAGCCTTTCAATGGGATGGCCACTAAAGACCAACGACATTCCCTTAAACGTGCAAACAGCCTTCCTAAGCAGCTCTGACTCCTGTCAGCTTCCGAGGAAGCTGAAGACTCCCAGGAGGGGCTCAGCAGCTGGCTGGATCAGGCCTGTATTGGTAATGACATGGTGGGACCCCGCAGCCCATTCTGAGAGTCTCCAATGTTATCAAGGCGCAATGGGCCAAGACTAGAGGTGACTGTGTCAGATTCACTCCCGGTATTCCTAACGTTATTTTAACTCTCTCTCACTCTCTCATATTTCATTTCCTTCGGTTATTCCAGTCAGAGCCCATCTGGCTTTCTTAGCAAGCTGCTCACTTCACTCCAAGGTGCCTCTGTTCTAATCAGAGCATGGGGCCGTGCCAGAATCTCGCTAACAGATTTTAAATTGGAGCGAAGAGGCATTAGACTCGGTTTGTGATGGCTGGATTTCCCTGCCCTGTGAACAGAGAGCCCACAAGCCAGGGCTATTGGAATGAAAGAAAGAAACTCTGCAGTGATGCCTCATAAACACCAACCCACTGTTTGAGCTCCCAGAGGGAGAGGAATAATTTTGGCTGGACCCAGGGGACAGAACGAGGAGCCAAGGGATGAGAGTAAAGGAAAATTAGGAGCATTTCCTAACCGGGAGAATCTGGGAGGCTGTGGATGATAAAAGCAGGGATGCTTCTGAGACAGATGTGGGACTTGTATTAATTTAGAGGGTGTATCTTGGCTAAAGATGTTACCATAACCCAGTCACTATCCAACACCACAGTGTTAAACAAGGATCGCATTTTGGTACGTGGAGACCTCAGCCTGCGTAGCACCGCGGCAAACACACCACTCACATTTTTTAACCTTTAATTAAAGTTTTTTTTAAAAAAAGGAAAAACCAGCGAAAGCCTTTGAAATGGCAAGTATTCGAAAAGGCGCCATTTTAACAGCAGCCCTTGTTCCCTTTCCCTGTCGCTGGAGAGGTTTTAGGAGGAAAATCCCCCTGGTTTGACAGTCTCACATGGTAACAACTGGCGTTTTGGGGGGAAGAGATGGGCTGGAGCTGCTGCTGTTACAGTCCAATCCCGTTTCACGCCAGGTGGTGCCTGGACTCTGGTGATGTCACTGAGGTCCCTCTCTTTGGTCTAGTCTTTGGCCTGGACATGGTGGGGGCGGCAGCCATGCTGGTGACGCTCACTCCAGTAGCTAATTTTTCTCCCCAAAGTCTTTCTTTAAGGGCTCATCCAGGGACTGGTGGATGGAACAGCCCATCCCCTTGGTATCTTTTCCACCAATTAAGCCTAGTTTCTGACACACCAATTTTGGTTCACCGCTTTCTGGTCCCACACGGTTCTTGTTTACCAGGCATGATCCGAACACAGCCCTCGATCCTAACTAAGCCCTGCTTTAGCCCCGCTGCGCCACCGACCGGGAGCTGCCTGAGGTAAGCGCCGCTTAGCTGGAGCCCGCACCCCGAACCCCCTGCCCCAGGTTGGAACCTCCTCCCGCACCCTAACTCCCTCCCAGAGCCCGCACCCCCACCTGCACCCTAACCTCCTGCCTCAGGTCAGAACCCCCTCCCGCACCCATCTCCCTCCCAGAGCCTGCACCCCCTCCCACACACTGCACCCCCTACCCTAGCCTTGAGCCCCCTCCCAGAGCCCGCACCCCACATGCCCTACCTCAGCCCTCTCCCGCACCCAACTCCCTCCCAGAGCCCTCACCCCCTCCCACACCCCGCACCCCCTACCCCAGCCTTGAGCCCCCTCCCAGAGCCTGCACCCCACACCCCCTACCTCAGCCCCCTCCCATACCCAACTCCCTCCCAGAGCCCACACCCCTCCCACCCTCCATACCCCCTACCCCAGCCTTGAGCCCCCTCCCAGAGCCCGCACCCCCTACCCCAGCCCTGAGCCCCCTTCCACACACAAACTCCCTCCTGGAGCCCACATCCCACACCCCATCCCACACTCCAACCCCCTGCTCTGAGCCCCCTCCCACACTCCAAACTCCTCGGCCCCAGCCTGGAATAAACAGCATGGTGGTTTAAGGAGGCCGACTGGTCACTGCCCACCACTGGTCACCACTCCCGAAGGGAAGAACCACCGGTGCCAAACCCAGTCAGACCTGCTGGCTAAGCCCAGGAGATCTGCAAGGTGCTGTAGCCCGGGGCCTGGTCTCAGAGTGGGGGAACTGTGTGATCCCACCCCCAGGAGAGGCCTGACACCTGAGGCGTGCACTGGGAGAGGCCAGAGGGGCAGCCAGCCCTGGAACCATGACAGCCCTATTGCTGGAGCCACTTAGGACTCTGAACAAGGCAGTGGAAAGTCCCTGCTGGGAACAATTCTACACTGGGAGGGGCATGAGCTGATCTCTCATCGGGCTTTGCAAGCGTCCGTGATGGGGAACACAGTGCAGAACTGCTCCCGTTGTGCTCTGAAACCAGGAAATGGCTCCCCCGAAACGCCGTCCCATTCCTTGCATGGCATGAGCGATGGGGGAACTGAGACAGAGACTTCAGTCTAATCTGGCGTTTGCACCAGTGCTGCTCCCCCACTAACTCCAAGGGGCAAAGGATCAGGCTCCCAGAGCTGTGACCGAGAACGTGCGGGTGGCTAGGTGTTCCTGCGTCCTAGAGACTCATCTGCCCTCCCGTCTCTGACCTGTCTCAATGTACTGGCTCCTTGGGAACCTCCAAGACGGCTCGTGTGGCTGGACACACACAGTCAGGGGTCCCTGCGCACCAGTGTAGAACCCAGTAACAGCCGTACAGCCCTGCCAAGGGGCGGAGACAAAACAAGACACACCCACTGTTAGGCGTCCTGGTGTGTGTGTGGGGGGTCATGCTTGGTCAAAGACTGTAGTGTGAAGAGTTCTTTAGATAAGGTCTAACATAGCAATTTCCACCCCAAAGGCAGTTAGTCTGTATCCTGGATCATGTCGCCCAGCTCTGGGGTGGCAGGATGAGCCGGCACTATAAAGTGAACCCGTCTTCGCCTCAGCTGGGACGCAAGGGAAAACACTGGGCTTGCCCCCTTTACAAAAAATCCGGTTTGTTTTTTTACATTACAAATGCAGGTCTCTCTAGCCTGGTTTCCCCAGAAGACACTACGGCAGACAGGAGAACTGCCTGAACTGCCAACCCCACATGATCAAAAACCAATAAATCAGTCCCCACAAAATCGCGCGATTGGCTTAAAGATGACGCAGCTTTTAAAACCAGTATCATCGGAGTTCTTTTTATTGATCTTCTAGTGTCAGAGTCTTTGGGGGGGGGCACGTTTTCAGGTTTACTCTGCAACCACGAGTCTGGGAAATTTACTTTTTTGTAAATGAAAGCTGAGATTCTCCCATCATCACACCACTCCAGGAGGCAGGGCCTTAGGAAAATCACCGAATATTGTGAGAGTCACAATAAAATTGTGGGTGTAGGCCACACTGACTGGAGCTTTAGTGTTCCACCTGCCCTCTTGACCAGGAACTCGATGCCATTCAATAGAATTCTCCCGACAGGACACGTTCATGTTCCAGGACTAGGCGATTTATGGCAGCAGATTGCATCTGCTTAACTTTTTTTCTTTTTTTAATATGGAGAAATACCTATCTCATAGAGCTGGAAGGGACCTTAAAAGGTCACTGAGTCCAGTCCCCTTCCTTCACAGCAGGACCAAGTATCTTCCCTGACAGATTTTTGCCCCAGATCCCTAAATGGCCCCCTCAAAGATTGAACCTACAACTCTGGGTTTAGCAGGCCAATGCTCAAACTACTGAGCTAGCCCTCCCCATGTTAAGCACACACTTAAGTCTCTTTGGGACTTACCCAGGACTTTGCAGTTTTAAGTGAGTAAAACTAGATTAATGAAGAGGGGAAATTTCATTCAGACTGTTTGAGATTCTTGTTTGTTTTTTTGTCCGCACCCATCAAATGCCTGAGAAACACTTTGGAGAAAGGCTCTTTCTGTTAAAAATTCAACACCCAGGACCCTCTGCAGGAGAGAAGCCCAGTGAATTCCCCAACATAACCAAGGAAAACTAGATGTGAAGCTCTTGCTATCACTGAGAGGCAACAAGCAAAATTAAAAATAAAAGGGCTCGAGGAGTTTATCTAAAGAGCTGTCACTACAAAGGCGAAGAAGGACGAGGGTTGCCGAATAGGACGGCGACAGCTGCCCCCATATTAGAATGGAGACACAGCGCAGTCAACGCCAGAAAAATAAGCAGGGAGGTCACACAAACAAGAACACCCAGTGGAGTTCATTTAATCCCAGACAAACAACCACCCAACAAGCCAGCCAGCCCCTGGAGACTCACAGAGCTGATGGTGATAATTAACCACAAGCCAGCGATCACCCGAGAAGAAGGCACCTGAGGTTTGGGGAGAGACTCTGGTGCGTTTACTGCTGGGCCTAATGCTCTTGAATGTCTTACTGTGGTTTGGAGAAGGTCTGCAAGGCCAGAGCTGGACCAGCCTTTCTGGTCTCTTGCATCTATTTGCAGAGTCTGTTTGGTTCTTTCTAGGTGCCATGAAAACAAAGGATATGAAGGTCTAGTTTTCTAAAATAGTCAATGCCAGCAGCCCTGCACTCGTGAGTAACAAACAGCCCCGTGCTTCTGAGCTACCCTACAATAACAAGCCAGCATGAGCAGTCCAGTGCTTCTTAACAGCCGTACAATCCCAAGCATGTGAGCAGTCCAGTCCTTCTGTGCAATACTACAACAACAAACCAGTACACCCAGTCCTGTAGCATAAGCAACCTACTAACTGTTTTGAGCAAATGTGTGTCCATGAAGAGCCCCCTAGAAACAAACCCAGCGCGCGCTTTCAGGAAGACGGAGAGAGAAAATAACCAGCTTCCTGGGGGCTGGCTAGGAACAGGGCAGAAAAAAAATGGAAGCAAATGTGCTGTCTCAACTCAGGCGTTCTCTGACTTCCCAGCGGGGGCGAGTGGGAAGGGACGTGGCGCTGGGGAAAAAGCCAAGCTTCTTGTTTATACACAAATCTATTGGAGAACAAGCAAACGCTGTAAGAAAAAATGATCAGTGACAACATGCAAACTAAACGGGTTTGTGCTTCAGGCTCAGGCTGTCGGAAAGTCCCTCCTGCAAACCACGCTTGGTCTGAAACCAGCACATGCAATGCAGGGAAAGACCAGGAGGCAAATGCTTCTCTCGTGAGGGAGAGCCCCATCCTTGCCCACCCTGCTCTGTGGACCTTCATGACATACTGCAAGATTCAGCTGGTTCCCTGGGCTTTCGCAGCAGGGGAGGGGGGTGCTGGGAACCCAGGGCAGTGTGCGGGAGAGAGTTTTACTGGGGGTGGGGTATTGTCAGCTGTGGGAGGGATTAAGCTGCTAGTTATCTGTGTGTGTGTGGAGGGGTGTCATTTACATCCAGGGTGCCTAGGGTTTCAGACTGGTGCCCTTTTTTGTTATTCTTTATAACGGGAAACAAAGAAAGAAGCATCTGATTCAGAACCCACCTCTGAGTGCAGGGCCACTGGGTATAAAGGGTTAAAATGTTCACATGGGTGTCCATCACCTGAGCTCATCACCAAACTTGACTCGCCTTTAACACTTCAATAAACTGGATCCTTATTTTCCAGACAGGTTAGGGGATGCCAGTGCACACTTAATTTGCACACACAGCTACCATGCTTGTGCATGTTGTCCACACAAATACATCTAATTCATGACATGCGTGCACAAGTGACCAACACAGCGCATGCAAAGAAGACGCACGGTGGCTCAGGGAACAGCGTGACTGGAAAGCACTATTGCTAGGTGAACACATAATACAAAGGAATCACTCCCTAGGGGTGAAATTTACCAGGCCTGGGCACCACATAAGACCCACTTCAGCCTATCAGATTTTGGTGCATAGGGCTCGTGTTGCCTCTCTGAATCTCATCCTAAGTGAAGAAGGAGCGAAGGGCCTGATCCAGATCCTGGATACCCACTGGGGCCCAATCCTCCCACCAAAGGGTACAAGCAACACTTACTGACCTCAATAGGACTCACCTGTATCCTGCAATGAGATGCTAGAGCCCTGAGAGCTTTGGGGGAACCAGGGAGGAAATGGTGGGAAACCCACTGTTTCCTGGAGGCCTGTCCTGTTCCTTCCTACCAGACCTGTCCAACGTTAGCCCAGGAACAGGAAGGCACAATTTAGGGAACTAGCCTTTAGCTGTGGAAGCTGTTGCCAATAGGTCACTGGCTCAAAGCCAGCCCCAGTCATAGAAGCTGCAAGCTGTTGCTCTCTGAGGCCTGGTGGCTTGTGAGAGAGGAGCTGGTGGAGGTCACCAGTGTTAGCAGCACCTCGGGTGTCCATCTGAGCAGAGAGGACATGGGTTGGAAGGGCCACGGTGACTTGAGCGCAGTCTCCTGACCAAGGTCAAGGGGTGCGGATGTGGGAGTGCGTCCTAGTGCTACTCAGAGCATCCCTGTTCTGCAGATAGCTAAGGGGAGTCACTGACTCGGGCTGTCAATCCAGCCCCTTCCACTGGCTAGGAACTCACTGAAGATCTGTTTACCCTGCAACTGGGAGGTGAGACGGCAGCACGCGTAGACATCCGGAGCCAGCTTTAACCTAGCTAGAGTAACTACGGCAGTGAAGCTGTGGCCAGCATGGGTGGCTCAGTGCCTGGGGTGGGGGAGAAACACCCCTTTCTCCAAGCCTCTCCATGCTCTGCAGGAGCTGCAAGGACAAATGGTTTCTTCTCCCCTCGTCTCCCTACAGCAATTCCTGCATGAGAACACATGCATGCAGGGGAACACAGCTGGGAGCGTGTCCATGTGTGGCTGTGCAGGAAGACTCACAGCTCCACTGCGGATCTGGCTCAATGTACGTGAATGTGTTTGTGCGCGCCAGTGTATGCTTGTGAGGCTGGTTTTGCATGTGATAAGTGGTGTGTGCATGCAGTCGTGAGCTCGGTGTACATAGCTGTGTGCCAGACTTTGCATGTGTCTGATCTGTGAGCATGTGTCAGGACTTCAGAGCTGCATGCAGCTGGGTAGAGGTGTGTGCCCACACCCTGTGTGGCGGTGTGTACAGTAACTGGACTAAATGCGTGTGTCTGAGCAGCATGTGTGCACCTGTGTGTGTACCCGTCTCTGTCAGTCTGCACTCTGGGGGCAGTGCATGCATGCGTGTGGGAGAGAGCGACCAAGAGCGACACCATTGGTGAGTAATCACAGTCGTGACAAAAGCTGTGTTAAAAAATACCCTGGGTGGCTCAAGCCTGGCACTGGACGGGCAGCCGCAGAGCCTGCTGCTCTCGTTGTCGGCTTCGTTTACATTAGAACTGGCCTGGATGCTTGATGGGAACTGACTCTCATTCAATCAGAGCGACTGACATTCCCCAGGCCTTGATTTAACGTCTCAGCACAGAGTAATTGTGTTTCCTCCTTACCGTGAATCCAGCCCTGGTGAAAGGTGCCGGGCCGGCAGCCCAGGCGTCTCGCTGATCATGTTACTGTTCCGGTAACAAGGTCGCAGCCGGGAGCTAAGTGGCTCTTCCTGGCGAGACACTGTTTCCTCACTGGCTCTCTCAGGCCACGTCTGTGCTGGGCGCTGGGGGTATGATTCCCTGCTCGTGTACCGCTAAAAACAACAGGCTAGCTGCAGGAGCACAGCCCAACTACATACCTGTAACCTGCCCCAACCCCCGAATATGTACAAGAGCAGCTAGCCCAAGCCACCCCCCTGGCTACACTGTACCAGTATGTCTACATGAGTTGCCAATCACAGCCCCACCTCCAAGTGTAGACACAGTCTAAGGTATGAGCACTTCCACTGCAGCCTGGTACGACAGGCAGGGCTGGCTTTAGGCCGATTCCACCGATTCCCCGGAATCGGGCCCCGTGCTAAGAGGGCCCCGCGCCCGTGCCTAAGAGGGCCCCGCGCCTTTTTAAATTTTTAGGTTTTTTTACTCACCCAGCGATAGTCCGCTCCGGGTCTTCGGCAGCACTGCAGCGGCGGGGGGTCCGCTCTGGGTCTTTGGTGGCATTTTGGGGGCGGGGGGGTCCTTCAGTGCCGCGGAAGACGCGGAGCGGACCCCCCCGCTGCCAAAGTGCTGCCGAAGACCCGGACCGCCGCTGGGTATTCGAATCGGGCCCCGCAGGTCCTAAAGCTGGCCCTGACTACAGGGGAATAAGAACCGTGCATCAGGGTCAGCCCCAGGTGAAGAATAATCCCTAAAATCCCCCCACTATTAACGCTCCGTAAGGATGTGCCTTTTGCCAGTATTGCTTCTCTTCCAAGCACCTTAGCGACCATCCCATGCAATTAATTAACCTTTGCCACACCCCGGCCAGGTAAGTATCATTGCCGTGATATAGAGGAGGAAACTGAGTCGCAGACAGATCATGTGATTTTTCCCAATACGGACCTGCGCAGAGCTGAGCGAGAAACTGAGTTTTCAGGTTGCTGGAAGTTCTGGAAAAAATCAGGAAAGTTTTTTCCGGTTTCAGGTCGAAGCAAAACCAGCAGTTTTCAGGTTTTTTGACAAATCGAAAAAGCCAGAAAAACTGTGTTCGTTCGGCCCGAAATGTTTCGTTTTGGGGCATTTTTTTTTTAATAAAAGGACAGGAAAGGCGAGATTCTCACAGCCCCAGGAGGCCGGGCTGCTACTGCCTTCACACCCAGTAGCCCAGCTGTTAGGGCACTCACCTGGGTGTGGGAGAGGCAAGTTTCAATTGCAGCTCTGGAGCAGGGACTTAAACCCAAGGCTCCTACATCCCCCATGACTGCCCTAAACGCCAGGCTATTGGCTATGCTGGGGTAGGGGGGGCTCTCTCAGGCTTTCCTGTTGAAGCTGTTCCACTGTGTATAAAATACTTGACTAGTCGTTTGGCCAGAAGGCGAGCGTGAGAATGACTCTGGCCTGGGGGTTAGGGCTCTCACTGGAGGGGAAGAAAGCTGGGTTTACATTATCACGGTTTTCTCTGCAACCATGAGGGCTAGAAATGTCTTTGTTTTTTAAATGAAAGCTGAGAGTCTCATGTAATCTAGACCAGTGGTTCTCAACCAGGGGTACGTGGACCCCTAGGGGTACGCAGAGGTCTTCTAGGGGGTCCATCAACTCATCTAGAGATTTGCCTAGTTTTACAACAGGCTACATCAAAAGCTCGAGCGAAGTCAGTACAAACTAAAACTTCATGCAGACAATGACTTGTTTATACTGCTCTCTGTACTATACACTGAAATATAAGTACAATATTTATATTCCAATTGATTTATTTTATAATTATATGGTAAAAATGCAAAAGTCAGCAATTGTTCAGTAATAGTGTGGCTGGAACACTTTTGTGTTTTTATGTCTGATTTTGTAAGCAAGTAGTTTTTAAATGAGGTGAAACTTGGGGTTATGCAAGACAAATCAGCCTCCGGAAAGGGGTACAGCAGTCTGGAAAGGTGAGAGCCATTTATCTAGACTGAATGTAACAGCTCCCCTTTGTCGGAGAAGCATCGTGCAGTCTATCTCACTCGCACAAGAGATACAATTGGGAGGGGGGCAGTTAAAGGCTTGTATTCAAACTTCAGTCCAACAAAACAGTCAGAATGAAGCTGCTTAAAATGGGAGACTCTAATGAGCTCAATCTGCAGCCCGCGTTCCCTGAAGCCCAACGAGAGAGAGAGATTTCTGCTGAGATCTGTGGGCTGCACATTGAGGCGAGTCAGATAAATGAACAATGTGATATTGTCCTGTGAGTCACCGGCTGTGTGAGGATAGCAAAGTTCAGCCCCAGCATTTTCCGTACCCACGTGAAAACTTCTGCCCCTCCAGACAGGATTTGGATTTGTTTTTTATAAACTGTCGCTTTTGGTTGAAGTGGTCAAAACACAATCAGACCAAGTTCTGCTCCAGGGCGGTTGTTTTCAATCTTTTTTCATTTGCGGATCCCTAAAACATTTCGACTAGAGGTGTGGACCCCTTTGGAAACCTTAGATATAGTCTGCGGACCCCAGGGATCCATGGACCACAGGGAGAAAGTGTTCTACGGGAACAACAACCTTTCGCAGACCCGTAGACAGTCTGCAGTCTCCCGGGGGCCCATGCACCACAGATTGAAATGCACTGCTTTAGGGTAACAACACTGGCTTATGCAGGGGTCAGCAACCTTTCAGAAATGGTGTGCCGAGTCTTCATTTAGTCACTCTAATTTAAGGTTTCGCGTGCCAGTCATACATTTTAATATTTTTAGAAGGTCTCTTTCTATAAGTCTATAATATATAACTAAACTATTGTTGTATATAAAGTAAATAAGGTTTCTAAAATGTTTAAGAAGCTTCATTTAAAATTAAATTAAAATGCAGAGCCCCCCCGGACTGGTGGCCAGGACCCGGGCAGTGTGAGTGCCACTGAAAATCAGCTCGCGTGCCACCTTCGGCACAAGTGCCATAGGTTGCCTACCCCTGGGCTTATGCATTCTCGGACCTCTAACTCTTTCAGCTTCTCTGAGAATTTCAAGGACAAACAGAAAAAGTGCTAGAATGAGTTTGGACTTGCTCTTTAATGAGGCAATCTCTCTATCTACCAAAGTACAGATACCAGGCTCATCACCCTAGCAACAGACAACCTTTCCCGGAGTTGCTGTGTGGGATCAAACTGGTGACCTTGAGAGGAAAAGGCTCTGCCCTCCATTTTCATAATAGTTACAAATCAAAAAAACGACTTTAAAAGAACATGATGGCTGCAAAGTCAATTAAGCCTCCTTGTGCCTATGTATAACTCACACACCTCCTGGGTGTGATGTTCTGGCACCAAGACCACTTAAAGCGAGAGATAAAATGAGTCTGCTCGACAGCCTTAGCTAAGAGCCAGTTGGCTTTTAGTTCATGTGGTAGACGCTCACGCATTAAGCTCCAGAGGTCCCCGGTTCAATCTGTCGGCGTTACAATACACACCTTAGTTACATGGGCACATACTAGTTTTTCCACAGAGCTTTTCTCATTTTCTCACTCAGTGCACAGGGAGGACGACAGCTAGTTAATATTTTGTTTTATCCTAACTGGTCAGTGTGTGGCCGAGGCCTCATCACTATTCAACCCCTGCTCTGAATACAGCCGCATTAAGCTCCTCATGGGCTTTTCTGTGGGGCTGAGCAAGGGTATTATCCCCATTTTACAGATGGAGAGCTGAGGCCCAGAGATTAATGACCCCTGCTTTTGGGTGCCCAGATTGAGATAGCTAAACCTGATTTTTTTCGCAGTCCTTCGCCTTCTATAGCTGTTTATAAAGCACACCTCTGACTGACCTTAGCTGCAGCTGTGGGTGCTCAGCACTGCTGCAAACCAGACCCCAAGCTCGCAAGTCAGGCCCCCAGAAAATGAGGAGCAGTAACTTCCCCAGCATCCCATGGGAACTCTGTGGCCAAGGCAGAGATAGAATCCGGGGCAGCATTCAGCTGCCTTAACCATGACAGCATCCTTTCGCCCAATGCCGCCAACCATTCCAGTGCCACCCATGCTAACAGAGTCATTGACCCCAGTAGTAGTTTGTCATCCTCTAAGCAGACCAGCCACTAGAGGGCGACGATACACATTCTTTGCCAGTGGACTTCACAGTTATTTGCTAACAGCAGAGGAATGGTGAGACTCGGGAGTCTTGGGTTCCATTTCAGGCTCAAGAGAGGAATGTGTCTAGTGGTCACAGACCCTTTTGCCTCTGTTCCTCCCAATCTGACACCCCAAAAACCTTCTGCCCCACTCCCTCCAATCTGTCCCTATACCCATCCTGTCTCTCCCTCCCCACCTTCCCTGGCTCCTTGTCCAAGTCTCCTCTGAACCCGACTCATCCCTTCCCAGTCTCCTTGCCCAGCCAATCCCAGTCTCTCCATCCTTGTCCCGATCTATTCCCTCCCCCAATCTCTAGGTCTAGCTCTTGTCCCATCTGCGTTTGTGTCAGGCTGTCTCCTCCTCCAGGCTTCCTGGGTGCCAACACCGAGGGCATCACGAGCCCAGGAGAGACAGTCGCCCTGCTCTCAGTTTCTGTGCCTCTCCCCACACTGGCCTGGAGAAGCCAGAAGCAGCAACTGCAAGCAAAATCCTTTTTTGCCCCTGCAGCCCTGGCCTGGTGCAGCTGGGATCTTCAGAGAATTTAGCAGCCAGACTCTAACAAGCAGGGCCATCCCTAGCTATTCTGGGGCCCCACACAGCCCCCCGTGGAGGGGGAGCCAGGCCTCTGCACGGGGGGGGGGGGGCGGGGCTGGCCCCAGGCCTCCGTGGGGTGGGGCAGGGCTGGCTTGGGGGACAGGGGGGAACCACCCACCAGCACCCACTGGCAGCGCAGCTGGGGCCAGGCCGCTGCACTTCCCACTGCCGGTGAGTGCAGGCCCATAGGGTTACCATATTTCAACACTGAAAAAAGTGGACACTCCACGGGGGCCCCGCCCCCGCCCCAACTCCGCCCCTTCCCCGCCCCCGGCCCCGTCCCAACTCTGCATCTTCCCCACCCCCATTCCAACCCCTTCCCCAAAGTCCCCGCCCCAACTCCGCCCCCTCCCATGAGCACCCCGCATTCCCCCTCCTCCCTCCCACCCCCCGGGCTCCAGCTGCTGCTGTGCTGGGGAAGTTGCTTCGGCCCCCGCCGCGGTGGAGAGCGGCGGGAGCCGGGAAAGTTGGAGCCCAGGGAGGAGGCGGCTGCGTGCTCGGATGCCGCCCGCCGCCTCTGTGCCCCGGCAGATCGCGGGAGTTGTAAGTTTTGCTGCAGCCACTCGCACTTGGGGTCCCCTTACCATGCCTCCCTATTTTCCCGGACATGTTCGGCTTTTTGGAAATTCCTCCCGGACGGGGATTTGAGGACCAAAAAGCTGGACATGTCCGGGAAAATCTGGACGTATGGTAACCCTACAGGCCCAGCCCTGCTGCAGTCCTCAGGGGAGTGGGGGCGGGGCTGGGGTGGAGCAGGGGTGGGAAGAGGCGGGGCTGGGGCGGGGAAGGGGCAGGGTGGAGGTGGAGCAGGGGTGGGGGCTGGAGCAGCATGCAGCTGTGTAGGGCACCAAGAAATGTGGTGCCCCAAATTCCCTGGTGCCCTACACAGCTGCATACTTTGCGTTTGAGTAAGGGCGGCCTTGCTAACAAGTCTCTACTGAGCATGTGCAAACTGATTTTTTCAAAGGTTTACAACGTGGCCAAATTTGGGTAGTTTTTCACAGGAACATCTGACACCAGGTGACCTTTCCCGCCTGCCCCCAACCCCCACCCCCTGTCCCCATGCCAAGCCCCTACTAGAGCTTCTCAACAAAGTGGTTGGAAGAATTTTAGCATGGGCCAAACAACATATTTTTCCCTAAGCTCATTCTTGGAAGTTGCTACGCTATTTTTGCTGAAAATTTCCAACAAAACTCAACCAGAGGCAGATCACGAGCAGGGGGAATTTCAGCCTGAATGGGTAAAGTTTGGCGAAGTTATAAGCAACTGAAAACAGGGCCTCATAATGGGCACACAGATATATGCTACTCTCATTTTACAGACGGGGAAATTGAAGACTATGCTTTATGTGAGCTGCCCAAGGGCAGCGTCTCCTGACATCGGGAGCGCCTCAAACGAAAGCACTGACTTCACAGGGAGGGTCAAGCGTGAGCGTTATCGGTCATGTCTGCACAGCCTGGGTAACCTCGCAGCACTGACAAAACTCCCAGCATGCACTGGGCTCAGAGTAAAACCCGAGCAGAGGCTCCTCTTTGGAACAACCAAAGTCCTGGGCCTGTTCCTGACTCTCCTTCCAGAGATGAGTAACTCCCACTGAAGTCAATGGATGTCACCAACCTGGGTGTACTGTCCTGGCCCATCCCCACCAGTGCCCCGACTGACCTGCTGCAGGACATTGGTAATTGCCATGGAAGCTACTGAGGGCTCAGTGCTTTGGGAAATCAGTAAACTAGAAACTTTACTTATTATGGGAAGGTTCATGGATTCCAAGCCCAGGAAGAACCATCATGATCCTCTAACCTGACTTCTGTACCACACAGGCCAGAGAACTGCCCCAGAATAATTCCCAGAGTGGATCTTTTCGAAAAACATCCAGTCTTGATTTAACAATTGTCACTGATGGAGAATCCACCACGACCCTTGGTCTTGCCTTAACTATACTAGAGAAACAGTGCCACAAAGCGCTGCTAAATGTCCAAAGGAAATAAACTGGAAATCTAGAGAGGGAATAGATTTTCTGCTAACATCTCTCAGTTCTCG
>NW_020664587.1:4054411-4066707 GCF_002925995.2 Terrapene triunguis | reverse complement strand
GGGGGGGGTTGTACCTCAGAGGTGGCATTTATCCATAAGCCACAGTCCCCAAACAGGCGTCAGCATCTGGCTCCCTCCCCCATAGGACGTGCACTCACAGGCCAGCCTTTAAGAGCTTAGCAAGCTGACACCAAGTGTCCTGTTCATGTGCCACCATCCCTTAGAGGCACTCCAAAAGCCTCTGCAGTATCTGGACCGACCACTGACACTGGTGGGAATGGATGGATGTTAGAGAAGAGATGGGAGCTTTATAAAAGTTCTCCCCTCTATAGAATAGAAACTCACATTTCTATAGCACCGTCCAGTCCTGAAGGGGCCCAAAGCACTTTCTAAATAGTATGCTGTAGATACAGAAAATCACTTCTCCTGTCTCTGAAATGCAGACACTTCTGGGGTGGAACACAGTGATTGTTTAACCGTGCAGAATAACATTACACGTAGGGAATGAATATATCCAGGGAGCCATGGCTGCCCATCTGCAGTGCCCCACGTAGGGGTGTGACCCTGAACACACCTGTTTAGGGTCCCAAGTTCTCCCACTAGCATAGGGTAGATGAGATGTCAGACTCAGCCCCTTTGCTCTCTCCCCTCACAGCTGGACTCTCCCACTCCCTCCCTCTCTCTTCCCCTTCACTTCTCCTCTCTCTCTCCTGCTTGCTGATCGCCTAAGAGATCTACACAATCACAGAATCAGAGTGGTAGCCGGGTTAGTCTGTATCAGCAAAAAGAATGAGGAGTTCTTTAATCAATTAGTCTCGTTAGAGTTGGTATGGCAACACCCATTTGTTCATGTTCTCTGTATATATATCTATCTTCCTACTGTATTTTCCACTGCGTGCATCCGATGAAGTGGGCTGTAGCCCACGAAAGCTTATGCCCAAATAAATTTGTTAGTCTCTAAGATGCAACAAGGACTCCTCGTTCGTTTTACAATCACAGTAATGAGCCCCGAGGCCCAAAGGGTAACCAGCTACAGCTCCCACTCACCTCGAGGGCTGGCAGCAGGGATGGATTGAGAAACCCTTGTCTGGATTGAGAATCACTATTACATGCTTCTTGGATAATTTTTGTTTGCTATCAACTTTCATGACTGCCCTTGGATTCTTTCCCTAGATAATGGGGGGTGGGGGGGCGACAGAGAGAGACCGACACAGATACACACACAGACACCGAGATGTGAGACCCCTCCACACACGCAGACAGTGTGACACACACACAGGTGAAATCTAGATGTGCTCTGATGGCCCCTGAAGGTAAATAGCAACTTCTCCTATGAAGTGTCTCAAGGCAGCTGATCTAATAGCAGGTAATGATGGTGGTTTAGCCCTAAAGAACACAGCTCCTACTGTAACCTTTATTAGCTGCTTTGATGACTGCACAAACTATTCTTTTATGTAATACACGTGTCACCCACATTTTCATGTTCTAAATCTGCTTCGGTCTTGACTGGCTGCAGGCTCCCTTCCTGCCAAAGCGGCTCTTCAGCAGCTGGAGCAGGCGGAGTGCCCTTGGATGTGGCTCACGGCTGGAGACTGTCGCTTTCCTCTAGCCTGCAGGGCTCAGTCCTGGAGCCTGTGCGGAGCAGCCCTTGCCTGAGCCCGGGGGGGCCAGGAAATGCTTGGGTGAAAACCCAGAAGCTGGTGCCACCGTCACAGACTCGGCGCAGTTCGGATCCCGCTGGCCGCCGTATGCAGGGCTGAGGAGCACGCATCCCGCAGTGCTGAGCGGGGAATGCCACGCTGGCACAAGGGCTCCAGAAATCCTGAACACGGCGTCTGGGTGTCAAACTCCTCCTAACGCACTACAGCCCTCAGGGCCTCTCGGCCACGGTCGCAGAGGAAGTCTATGGCAGAGTCACGCGAAGACTCGAAGCCAGGGCTTCAGTCATGAGACCCCCTTCCCTTCCAGTCACCCAGGGCTCTGGTGCCCGCACTCCCCACCTCCAGTTCCTCCCACTAGGCCGCACTGCCCGGCTTTGATCTTGATGCCTCTTTGATCTGGTTGCCACAGTCCTTTTAGCTCAGTTTTGTGGCCTGATTTTATTCTCAACAGATTCCGCTCCCTGAGACTCCGCTGGCTCGACTGCTGCACCATCCCTGTCGGAGACAGCACTGTGTAGCGTATACAGAGTGCGGCCAGTGGATTACATTTCCAGCCAAGCCCTCCTGTCCTGCGGGAGGGCTGTGGTCTGCTCACAATGCCCTGGGGAACGAGGGACGATGCCTGGCGTCCCCACCGCAGGGGCTCCTGTGAAACTACATTGCTCAGGCTTTGACTACAGCCCTGGGTGGTGGGGCTCAGGGCCCCAGGCTTCAGACCCATGTGCTCAGGCTTCAGCTTTCTGCCCTGGGCCCCAGCAAGTCTAATGCTGGCCCTGCTTGGCGGCCCCCCTGAAACCTGCTCAGGGCCCCCCATGGGGCCCCGGACCCCTGGTTGAGAACCACTGATCTATAGGGCAGGGAGCTGGCTTTTGGGCTGCAACTCAGGCAAGCGGTGACCTGTTTGGAGTGCACGGATTTTGCAATAAATGCAGAGTGCTGCCTACAAAGGTAGGAGGCCCCCCACCCATCTGCAAGAGACAGCCGCCCAGTGAAGCTCACGGGAGCCTCTTCTGGCTGGTTCAGGAGCAGCACCATGAGCTCAGGGAAGGGCTCTGGCTGGCTGTCCTTGGCTAGGACAGTTACTGCGCCACAGCATGAAGCCGTGAGGGTGACACAGAGAGGCGCCACTGATGAATTCCTCTCAGCCGCGTGTCTCCTGCGCTTGAGTCTGGTGATCTGAGACAAGGGAGGCAGGACCAGGGTGCACCAGGAGAGGTGTCTCCAGTTAGCGCACAGGCCTGGGCATCAGAGTCTGCTCCCGACTCAGCCACAGACTCCCTGTGGGACCTTGGGCAAGTCACTTAACCTCACACCTCTGGCTCCACCTCCCAGAGACACGCCTCCTCCCAATACACACTCCTCTCCAGCCCCACCCCCCAAAGACCACAGATTCCTTATTCCTCCCACATAGAACCAACCCCTTCCCCTCCAATAAGCAACCACTTCCTTCCCAGGCCTCCCCTCACAGCCAATCCCTTCCTCGTCCACCTCCTCTACTCCCCACCCAGTAACCAATCCCCTCTCTCGCCTGGTGCTGGCCTCCTCAGAACCTCCGTTCAGAGTCACAAACACCCGCCAGGAAATAAAAACCCCAGATGTCAGAGGGGAAGCGACTCAATTTGCCTCTGTGGCTGAGCAGATGCAAACACCCTGCTAATTCCTTTGGGGAACGGAGCCAGTGGATGGCTTCCTGAGCCACGTGCCCACAGCTGGTGTCTCAGGGACTCCACTGGGAGTCTCTCATCACAAGCGGAGCATGCTGCTGTTTGTCATCACTCCCCCTCCTGGACCCTTTGCACTCAGCAGATTCTCTCCTGTGCGATGTGACCGCTTCCCTTTCCAAGTCCTTACACGTGTCTCACTCCCCACGGGAGGGAATGACCCGCCTGCCCAGGCCTGTCTGAGCCTCCAGCTGTTTCCTCCCCCTCATCTCCGGGATTCCCTGACACATGAACCATCCCCTCCAGGCAGATATTACAGAGCCTTCCCTGCTGTTCGGCAAGGCTCCGCCGACCCAACCGAACCCCCAGAGAAGAGAATAAAGCCTGGCGTGCGTATGGGATCGGGACCATGATTGCAGCTTCCTGGCTCAGAGGCAGCACTTGCGCATTTTGGGACCCAAGCCATTGATTAAACAAAGCCAGGACCCAAAGAAGGCACCTGTCAGGGGACCAAGGCAGACTAGATCAAGGTGCTCCAGGAGGCGCTGGGCTTTAGAGGACAGAGCAGGGGAATCAGGAGGCTTGGACCCTAGCTTGGAGCTCCTTGGAAGCAGCTAGTATTTTTTACGAGTTTAGTCCTGGCAGGAGAATTTCAGCAGCAATTGAACATCAAGCGTACGGCAGCGAACTGGGTGTGTCCCGTCACGGCCTCCCATCCTCTTCTCGATTATGTCCACGCTCCCCTGCTCCCGCCCGGGCCGTTTGCTGGTGGGACCCGAGCACTCGGTGACTCATCAGGTCCGAATGGCTCTTCCTGGGCATCCTGGCTGTGGTCACACAGTGGGTCCAGATTCTGGGCTCCTCTCCTGGAGCGATCAGAGACCTCGCCCTCCCACAAACATTACACTGCTGCCCTTTTCAGGGGCACCCCGTCTGTCCCTCTCCAGCTAACGTCCCAGCCTCAGCCCAGACAGAATCACAGGGCCCAATTCCAAGGGAGCGTAAGTGGGAGAGCTGAAATTAAGGGCCAAACTGCTCTGTGACACTGGCCGAGAGCCAGCGTAACTGACAGTAGCAGCTGGCCCATCGGGGCTTGGGAAAGCTACCGACCAAGGAGGAAATGCGTCTGAACAGCTGAGCTTTGAATTCCATCCCCAGTGGACGGGTCTGAGTTCGGAACAGTCCTGAGCACCGCGACAAGACACCTCGAGGCCCCCCCCTTCTCTCACTCACTGGCTGCCCTGGCACATAGCAGGAGGCTGTGAAGTTAAAGGCAGGGGCGTGAGGAAAACAGCTCAGACTGCTGCTTCCACCTCACATCCTCCGCAGCCTCCCATCTCCTGCTCCTGCCCCCAGTTCCCCCAGGCTTCTCCGCACCCTCCTTATCCCTCTGCCGCACGCACCTTTCGCCATCTGCCTCCAGGGACATCAGCAAGTGCGAGACTCAGAGCGCGGTTAGCACCAGAGCAAGACCGTAGGGCTGCGTGGGCCACTTGCATTTAAGGGCAGCTCTGGCTCCCAGTTTATCAGCCGGACTTGCTGGGGGCAGATGGGGCTTTTATGGCTGCAGAAATAGCACCGGCCATACGTGAATCTTCCTGCTGGGTGGGGTGATGACCCCATCTCTTCCCCTGCATCACTCCCATCATTTATACCAAGCCCACCTGGGTTTCATTGCCCCTTCCTGACCCAAACTGCTATTCAACAGCTGCCGCACTCCACCCCAGCGATAGCTGCATTTCAGCGGCTGGTGGAAGAGATTCCTGCATATCAGCATGTCCTTCAGCTCCAAACCGTGGGCCAGAACGTGGCCTTTGGAAAATCCAGCAGGGGACGGGGAAATCATGGAACTTTTCGATTGGCAGGCAAGGGAGGGGCTGAGCCTAAGAGCAATCCCCACCCCACCCCCAGCTCTCTGAAAGACCCTTCCTTATATTTGGAGCTCGGTAGCTGGGGGAGGTGGTGCGGGGCAGAGCTGTGGGGCAGAGCCGTGGGGCATGGGCATTCTCCATCTAGTATCACACGAACCCCCGGAAACCTCCGGGCATGTCCACATGTCAGGTCAGGCTGGCCCCATCGGTATTACACGAAGCACTTCCCCCTCTGCGCTGGAGGGTTCGGGGCAGCCCGGGGAGCAGCGCTAGCAGGGGAAGGCAGGTCCTGGGAAGCAATGCAGGGGCTCTGGGCAGCTGTGTGAATATCCCAGCTCCGTGCCCCTAGAGCCACACTAGGTTCACACGGTCACACCCCCTGCCCACTCCTTGGGGGATGAGAGGGGACAAGGCACCCACCTCCCCAAGGGGAACCACACACACTGGACCTCTTTGCTTTGCCTTCCTGTCTGGAAGATTTCCATGTGGCCAGAGGGCATAGGCGAGGCCTGGGTGCCAGGGGCTTGGAGCCAGGGTATTCCAGGGCAAACCCGATAAAATCAAGTGGCAAGGGCAGCAGAGAGGCCGTTGCCCTGGTGAAACCGTGAGCGTTTGGAAAGGGAACTATCATTTCTGTGTAGCCTGCCTCATTCTCCACACGCAGCTCCCAGAGCGCCTGTGAGGAAAGCCAAGAAGCCAGGAATGCTCGTACCATTTACCACTGGGCAGGGCGTAGCTACAGGAACCACATACCCCGGTGCTGCTTTTTAGCTAGGAGATCTGGGGGTGCCCAGAAAGCCCCCTGAATTCCAGCTCTCATCACAACACACAGCTCAGCACTGCTGGAGACATTTCTGTTCCCACAGCTGTTGAAATCTGTTTTCCTTCTGGAAGCCTGGGACAGAAAGGCTAGGGTGGACCTAGGGTGAGGACACTGGGGGTGGGAGTCATGGGGGCAATAGAGGTATGGGGGTGATGGGGAGCTAGTAGAGGGTGGGCATGGTGACCTGCAATGGGGGTAAGGTGAGGGGGACCTAGTGTGGAAGTCATGGACCCTTGGGTGATGAGGGTGATGGGGAACAAGGATGGGGTGAGTATGGGAATTTGGGATGGGGGTCATGGGGCCTTGGGTGATAGGGGTGTGGGTTTGGGGGTGATGGGGACCAGGGTTGGGAATCATGGGGCCTTTGGTGACGGGGTGTGGTTTTCGGGGTGATGGGGAATTAGGATAGGATGGATATGAGGTTCATGGGTGGGAAATATCAGGCCTTGGGTGTGATTTCTGGGGTAATGAGGAACTAGGACTGGGGGGGTATAGGGACCATAGGTGGGAGTTGTAGGTACCTTGGGTGATAGAGATGGGGGGTTGGGGTGATAGGGATCTGGAGCGAATGTTTAGTGTTTGGGGGGTTAGTTGCTTATTTGTAATTCTTTTAAATCATACACAGTATATTTGTGTGTCGAAAGGAATCACTCAGCCTGTTCTCAGCTCCCTGACACCAGATCCCCCAGTTTAACTCATCCCCACGTCCTGACCTGCTGTTAAAGGCGAGACTTGCTAGGACTCATTACAACTGCAAGCTGTGACCACACTTCTGGAGCCGCCTTTCAAGCCAGGTGTAATAATCACAGAAACAGCAGCACAGACACCAGAAACCAGGGATTATTCAGCTACCAAACAAAAAACTCCCGGCCATTACGCTGGCATGGCCTGGGTCTGTCCAACACTCGCCGCTGCTGATTAGAGATGACAAGAAATCCCAGCCGTTTCCCTGGAGCAGTTTTGCATTTGTGACCCCTTACTCCCTGACAACTATTAATTACCTCTCCCTAGGTCCGGGGTATTTGTAACCCCTGGGTGAACATAGTGTCTGGGCATCAGTCCTACATACTCACAAAGATGGAAGCAACATCAGCCCTCTGTGATTTTAACCCACTGGAAAGTTTGATTTCCCTGCATTTCAAACACATGTCCTACCCCCAACCCCGCCACCATCCATCTGGAGTCAGCCATGTCCTGACATCTCTCTCCCTCTGTTTCTTCATCCTCCTTTGCCTTTATTCCCCAAGCCGGCAGCATGCTGCCTACAAGCCCCTTTATGGTGCAAAAACCTCCTTTCCCTGTGTGTGAAATTGACCGGGGCACCCTATGACAGCCTGGAACAATGCTTATCCCACCCCTCAATACTCCTCCCCTTCCTCATTCTCCCAGCAGCTCCCCAGCCAGGGCAAACCAGAGCCCCAACACTTACCAAATGCAGTGGGGAGAAATGGAGGGGCTGATCCTGCTGCTGAACCATAAGGGGGTGAAATGCAGAAGCCAGCTGCTGCCCAGGGAGTTGGGAGCTGCAGGAAACCCAAGTCAAGTCCCTGGTCCAGCACAGCCACTAAGACATCTCCTTGTCTGGCTGAACTGCACTCACAATGCATTGGGGTACCAGCAGCCTGCTAGCTGCCTGCCTGAGAGACATACCATTCATTCTGCAGGGGGAGAGTCCCTACAAATAACCCTGCTCTCCATCCCTGTGCCAAACACAGAGGCACCTCTTCTCTACCCCAGCCTGTCTGAGGGTCAGAGATCAGGGCTGCCATTTCCAGACAAGTCCCCTGTAAAGAAGCCCCCGAGCCCCTCTTAGGGATCCCTCCAATTCCCCCCTTGGCTGCCTCCTGAGTCAGTGCTGCTGAGCGGTGCCAAAGATGTGGATTAGCATTTCTGGCAGTGCTGTGCATGCAATGGGAGCCGCCGCCTTTCTCTGGGGTGTGGGTTGTTGGGTTTGTTTTCTCCCCGATCAACAAATAATTTTTTGTTTGTTTGACATTTCTATTGAGACGCCTGTTTCTGCCACTGCTACGGCCAGGGGATAACACCCCCCACCCCTCCCGCCATCCAAACGGTTCTCAAAGGAAAGGAAATTCCACCGAGCATCCATGACATTGTGAGGCCGGGCGCCGGGCACCAGGCTCCAGGGATAGCGACCCGCGTGCAGGGATGGCATGAAAATAAAATGGTTGGCTGAAGCCCATGGAAGCCAGGAAATTCGCATTTCCAGGGACTGAAAAGCAGTGCATTTGGGCCCCCACTTTAGATGTTGTCAATAAATAAAAAAGATTTAAAAACTAAGCCAAAATGTTCAGAAGTGGGCTCCTACTTGTTTAACAGGGAGGGCCACTGAGGGTCTGGCTACACTTGCAGCTGTACAGCGCTGGGAGTTAAACCTGTCTTCGTACAGCTGAGTAGGGAAAGCGCTGCAGTCTGTCCACACTGACAGCCACCAGCGCACTGTTGTGGCCACATTTGCAGCACTTGCAGCGGCATTGGGAGGGGTGCATTATGGGCAGCTATCCCACATCTATCCCACAGAGCACCTCTTCCCATTCTGTGGGATAGATGTGGGATAGCCATGGGTTGTGGGAAGGGGGCAGGAGGTGGGCGGGACATTCTGAGTCCTGTCCCAACGCCCCGTGATGCATCGCTTCGCATCCCAGCAATCCCTGTGTTTCCGTCCACATTTGGCGCCATCTTTCAACGCCATCTTTCAACGGTTTCTGTGCAGCGCGGTCTGTGTTCCGTTTCGGTCTGCGGGAAATGGAGCCCGAACTGCTGAGGAGAATGCTGACGAGTCTCGCCAGCACGTCACGTTTGGCAGTCGAGCTATTCCTTAAGATCCAAAGTGACAGTGAGGAGTCCGACGATGATATCGAGTCGCGTAACGCATACGACACGAAATTGCTTGTGGCATTCACGGACATGCTCAGCACCGTGGAACGCCGCTTTTGGGCTCAGGAAACAAGCACTGAGTGGTGGGATCACATCGTCATGGAAATCTGGGATGACAAGCAGTGGCTGCAGAACTTTTGGATGAGAAAAGCCACTTTCATGGGACTGTGTGAGGAGCTCGCCCCCACCCTGCGGCGCAAGGACACGAGCTTGAGAGCTGCCCTGCCGGTGGAGAAGCGGATGGCTATTGCAATCTGGAAGCTGGCAACTCCAGATAGCTACCGATTGGTCGCTAACCAGTTCGGAGTGGGAAAGTCGACCGTTGGAATTGTGTTGATGCAAGTTTGCAGGGCCATTAATCACATCCTACTCAGAAGAACCGTGACTCTGGGTCACGTGCAGGACATAGTGGATGGCTTTGCACAAATGGGGTTCCCTAACTGTGGAGGGGCGATAGATGGGACGCACATTCCTATTCTGGCACCACCCCACCTAGCATCCGAGTATGTTAATCGGAAGGGGTATTTCTCTATGGTTCTCCAGGTGCTTGTGGATCACCGTGGGCATTTCATTGACATTAACACAGGCTGGCCCGGAAAGGTGCATGATGAACGCATCTTTCGAAACACTTGGCTGTTCAGGAAGATGCAGGCCGGGACTTTTTTCCCAGAGCGGAAAATCACAGTAGGAGAAGTCGAAATGCCCATTGTGATCCTTGGAGACCCCGCTTACCCGTTAATGCCGTGGCTCATGAAACCCTACACAGGGAGCCTTGAAAGCAGCAAGGAACGGTTCAACTACAGGCTGAGCCGGTGCCGAATGACTGTGGAGTGTGCTTTTGGCTGTTTAAAGGGCTGCTGGTGATCTCTGTATGGGAAGCTGGACTTGGTTGAAAACAGCATCCCCGCGGTTATATCTGCGTGCTGTGCCCTCCATAATATTTGTGAAGGGAAGGGTGAAAGATTCAGTCAGGCATGGACCTCCGAGGTTCAACACCTGGAGGCTGAATTTGCACAGCCAGAGAGCAGGGCTATTAGAGGGGCCCAGCATGGGGCTGCAAGGATTAGGGATGCCTTGAGGGAGCAATTTGAGGCTGAAAACCAGCAGTAATGTCTGGTGCCCTGCACGGGAGTGAAGTGCAGTGGTTCCAATGTTAGTAGGAATCTGTGTTTGCTAAGCTGACTTGCAGTGCCCGTTTCTTTCCTGGGCTAAGATATCTTTTACTTTATGCAATAATAAAGACTGTTTTCAAAGCCAAAAAATCCATTTATTGAAAGAAACACAACTGCTTGGGAATCAGAAAGGGCAAGGGGGTGGGCTGGGGAATGGTACAATCACAGATTTGCGTATGTCCTGTCTGGAGTGCTGTGCAATGAGGGCTGCACTTCAAGATGGCTATACTGCATGGTGATGGGGGTTGAGTGCAGTGGGTAAGGGTCGTAGTTTTCAGGGCTGGGTGGTGAAGATACAGGTGTTGGAGGCAGCTGGTGGCGGTAAGAACCCGGATGTTGGGGAAAGTGGGTTGGAGGTGATATGGGGACACAAGGGAAAGAGTTTTGGGACAAGGGTTGCAGGGGGGGGGGGCGGGCGCAGTAGTGCTCCGCCTGCATGGCTACGAGAGCCTGGATAGAGTCCGCTTGGTGCTCCATGATGCTTATCAGCCGATCCGTGCTTTGCTGCCAGTGCTCTGTGCTTCGCCGCCGGTGCGCTGCGTTTTCCTGGCGGATCCTGCTTTCGCTCCCCCTCCACTCCTGCGCTTTTTGATTCTCTGTAAGAGATTGATGCATCACTTTGTGCAGCATGTCTTCTTTGCTTTTTCGCGGTCTCTTCCGGAGTTTTTGCAATCTCTCAGCCGGTGATCACACAGACGGCTGAGATCTCAAGGTTGCGTCTGTAAAGGCAAAATGCAACACTTAACAGAGGCAGCATTGTTTATACCAGACAGAGTAATGATTCCCCCGCACTTAAGGAGGGCACACACAGTCTACACAATAGCATAATTTTCCTGTCCTAAAGAGAGCGCACATAACCCACGGGAGCCCCAAAATGGTGAGTAAGGGGGACTGATTGTTTCAGGGCTGTACTATCCTCTGGGTTTCTGTGCCTTGGGGAGAGCCAACAGCTGCAGGGGGCACCTACACTGAACACTGTCCCAACGTTTTCCACAGGAGTTTATCCTGGAAGATATCTCGCTGCTGAGGGTGACCTGGGAAGCAAGGGAGGGTTTTCTACTGCAATGCGGCTTCCGCCCTGGCCCATATGCAGCTTGCCTGTGTGCAGCAATGGTCCCCCCATCCCTCGCGGCACAGTGGCGCGGACACGTTAGCCTGACTGGGACAAGGCCCACGGTGGCTCTCCCAAGAAACCTGCGCAAGCGCATTGCCCACGTTCTGGATGAGACATTCGAGGAGATTACCGAGGCCGATTACCGCGATGTGATAGACCACATCAATGCGCTATTCCGCATCTAGGCATGCATGCAGCCCTAATCTTCCTCTCCCAAAGAGCCCGCACCGAATAATTCCTTCCCCCCCAAAAAAGCCTCTTACCGGGAACCTGCTCTTCTGTTTGTCCTCCACCAAGTACCGGCCGCTGCGACTCGCTACCTTCCTCCTGGCTCGAGAAGAGCTCCTGGCTGCATGCCTCCAGGGATTCCGGGGTGTCTCCCCCCGCCCTAGCACCCTCACTCCCGCTTTCCTCCTCCTCCTCCTCCCCCCGCTCTGAAGTGTCCATGGTGGTGCTCGGAGTGGAGGTGGGGTCACCCCCAAGTCCAGCTCTTTGTAGAAATGGCAGGTCATGGGGGCAGCACCCGAGTGGCTGTTTGCCTGGCGGGCTTTGTGGTAGGCATTCCGCAGCTCCTTCACTTTAATCCTGCACTGCAGTGTGTCCCGGTCATGGCCCCTTTCCATCATGGCCCTCGATATCTGCCCGAAGGTGTCGTAATTCCTACGGCTGGAGTACAGCTGGGATTGGACAGCTTCCTCCCCCCAAACACTGATGAGGTCCAGCAACTCGCCATTGCTCCATACTGGGGCTCGCTTGGCACGTGGAGACATGGTCACCTGGAAAGATTCGCTGATAGCACTCCACACCTGGCTGAGCAAACAGGAAGGGGATTTTTAAAATTCCTGGGGAATATAAAGGGCGGGTCTGACGGTTGGTCACCTGAGGCCAGGGCAGTAGAGTTCGAACTGATGACCAGAGTGGCTAGAACAGGCATTGTGGGATACTGCCGAATACTTCTGGAGGCCAATCAGAGTGCATTGGGCGGCCACACTGGCAGCGGCAGCGCAATACTCGCTATTCCTCTCGAGGAGGTGGAGTACCAGCAGCTGTAGCCGCGGAGATACAGCGCTGTACGTGCCTTGCCAGTGTGGACGGGGAGTGAGATACTGCGCTGTACGTGCCTTGCCAGTGTGGACGGGGAGTGAGATACTGCGCTGTA
>NW_020664587.1:4029716-4054401 GCF_002925995.2 Terrapene triunguis | reverse complement strand
GTGCCTTGCCAGTGTGGACGGGGAGTGAGATACTGCGCTGTACGCGGCTTTCTTGCGCTGTATCTCGCAAGTGTAGCCAAGGCCTGAGCCTTGGAACAAACTGCCATGGGGAGTGGTGGATTCTCCAGCTCTTGAAATCTTCCCATCAAGACCAGACGCCTTTCTGGGAGATACGCTTTAGCCAAACACGATTCCTGGGCTCATTATAGGAGTAAGCGGGTGAAATTCTCTGGCCTGGGTTATACAGGAGGGCAGGCTAGATAATGTAATGGTCTTTTCTGGCCAGTCTGAATCCATGAAACCCCCGCTTAGACCTTGATTATTATGTCTGATTTGTGTCACAGCAACGTCGCGGAACCAAAAGAAACCAAGGCCTTGTTGAAGCAGATACTTTACAGACATCATACGGGACAGACCCTGCCCCCAAAGAATGTACAGTTCACGGCCCCAATCCTGCACCGGCTCCCAGGAGGAAATTTAAGCTCCCGCGTGTAAGAGTCTGTTGAACTGGGGCCTAAGCAGACAAGACAGAGAAAGGGTGGGAGGCAGCATTGTTATCCCTTGTCATAGATGGTGAGCTGAGGCATGGGAAGCTTAAGGACCTTCCCCAAGGTCACACAGGGAGGCTGTGACAGAGCCAATTGAATCCAAGTCTCCCGAGTCCCAGTCCAGTGCCTTCACCTGAAGTCCACCCTCTTATCACGCCAATAACGGCTCATTGTACGGAACTGGAAGAACCCAGGCCAGGGCCCACACTGGAGGCGAGGCAAAACTCAGGCAAGGCAAGGCAAGGCAAGGCTCCCCCTCTCGCCTCTCAGAAGGACTCCTGAGAAATGCAGGCTTTGCAGGCCTGCACCTCCGGGCATGTTGGGAAGGGGATGGGGTACAATGGTCTCTTCCGTTCCATGACAACCGTGGGTGGAGGTGGGGGTATTTCCTCGCTGCAGGGAGAATGCTGCTGATCTGTTTTTACATCACGGTGCTGGCTGTGTAGGGGGAGCCAGGACCCTCCAGCTTGGAAGCTGGACAAGGAACATCCTGTGTAGGAGGGGAAGGATTGTTCTTAAACTTGTGAGATTTCAGTTTGTTTCGACGTTGCCAGCAGAACAGGCCGTGTGCGTGTGTAAATGAGAACTGGTGCTGTGTGTGTGTGTGAGAGAGAGATTTACCACTCTCAGCTCTAACGTCAAATGGGGTTATTAGTGACATGGGTGAGGAACTTGCCTCTGTGTTGTTTATTAAAATTATTTTTATCCTGGCACTCCCCCCAAGGGACATCAAATTAGCTCCAACTAGGCCCAACACCACCAGTTCATACAGACAAGATTGTAGAAAACCTAAGAGTCAACTGCGTGTAGCTTGTGGTCCCTGCTAGTGGCTGTCCCACATACAAGTCTAGCACTGCTACTAGCTAGGGAAGTTACTCCTTCAGCGCAAGCGGTAACAGCTCCTGCTCTTCGGAGTGGAGATCCCTGTTTCAACCCCCAATCTCCTAGCCTATGTTATGAATAGAGAGGTTTCCATGACAGTTGGCTACAAAAGACCAATCCCAGCAGTTTTCTGATTGAACTGAAACCTTCCTCTTCTAGGCTGCTAGTGGGTGAGATGCAGGAAGTGACACGGATGATAAACACAAATGAAGCTGCCTGAGCTGATCCGCTCTTATTCTCTAGGCTGCGGGACATGAAAACCCCCAGCACTCATCGCTTGGGGCACAAGGCGCTGCTGATGGGTTAAAATTCTTTCCATTTTAATGAAGGTTAGAACTTGCTAGTGCCACCTACTGGTGAAAGTGCGGAACCAACTTTCTTGCTAATTCCTGTCTTCTGCTGGAAGAAGTTAGCAGTTGCTGTTGGGCTAATTGCTTCTTCTGCATTGTGCCTTGAACCTGAAATCCTTCCTTCCTCCTTAGGATGACCACCCATCCCGACCTGGGCGGGACAGTCCTGAAATGCAGAGTTCAAGTGCCGGTCCCAGGCTGAATGACTCCAGGACAGTATTTGTCCCGGATTCCTTGTGGCACCGCTCCATGCCTGCCTGAGGCTCAGGGGTAGCGCCAGCCTCCACCACCACCACAAGGTCCTACCTGCTCCACCTCTTCCCCCAAGGCCCCGTTCCTGGCCAGGCCAGGGTGGGCCATGGTAAGAGCCACCCAAGGAGCCCAGGCCGCTGGGGGAGCCCCAGACTCCAGGACACTCCCCTGCCCTGGGCGGGTGGAGGGTCCAGACTCCCCACTGCAGCCTGGGCTCCCTGGGCAGCTCTTGCCATGGGGCAGCTCCGACTTCTGGCCTGACCAGAGGGCAGGGCTTTGAGGGGAAAAGGAGCCGGGGCAGGGCCATGGAGGGGGATGGGGCTCCTGCATGTGCCCTGCTTTTGCCTTTTGAAAAGGTGGTTCCCCTACTCCTGCGACACCAGGCAATCGTGGGAGCTGGTCTCTTTCTTTGGGTCACTGAACAGAGCTGCATGTCTAAGGAAGCTTCAAAGGCAGCCCGGGCTGGTTTGGTGTGTAAGGAATGAACACAACCTGTTCAGGAATCAGGATTCGATCCAGAAAAGATTTGTTTCCCCTGCACTCTGCCCACTAATCCGTCTCCTCCTGGGCTGAGTCTTACATTCGAAACCCGTAAAGGTAAATCTACACTGCCGCTGGTGGGCGTGAGTCCCGGCCTGGAGAGCTTGAGCTGGCATGCTGAGAATAGCAGTGTGGACGTTAGAGCCACCCGAGCTTGGACTCAGGGGCTGGGCAGGCTTGGACTTGGGCGGCTAGTCCAAGCCAGCGCCACAACATCCCTGCTGCTATTTTTAGCACGCTAGATCAAGCTGAGCTAGTGGGAGTCCCAACCCCTAAGCAGCTTCAAATGGCTGCTAAGTGTTTTTAAATTCCCCGGACTGGAGAAAAGCTGCCTCCTCCCCCCAAGTATGGGATGATCCAGGCGTCCAAATAACTCCCCTGCCCAAGGATGGACAGGATTCTTCCTGCACTAGTGACAGGTATAAGGGCTGCATTTTGCAGGGCTCGAAACAGGAACTTTATTGGCCAGGAAAAGGGAGAGTCCTGGCTTGACAGGGAGACACAGCCCCTAACCCTGGGAAGTCCCGAGAGCTCACCCTTGAAAGTGGTGACGCATCGTCTACAGAAGAGCGACCGGAGCAGTTGTATGGCTCCCTCGGAGCCCCACACACTTGGACTTGTGCAGCCAGCTTTTCAGAAGTGTTCAGCATCCATGTTTGAGGGGGTGGAAGGGGAATCCTCCTTTGGTCTCTAGGAGAGGGGCTGGGGGCTGAGCGCTTCTGAAGACTTGCTCCCCGGCAGATGAGGCACCTGGCTTCACAGGTGAGGAGAGCAGAAGAGAAGAACCAACAACCTCACCCATCGACCATATCCCTAAATGGGAGCAGGGGTGGCTGAGCTGAAACAAACCACAGCCACGGGCAGGAAGGTAAGATAGGCAAAAATAACAGCAGCCAAAAACTCGCTCAGCCTGGGGCGCGAGCCCTGGTGTTCTCCACCCTCTGTCTCGCTAGCCACTCTTCCTCTGAACACCTAGGCGAGCGGAGGGGGAAGGAAACTGGCGTTAACCCCTGATGTGCTGGGGATGAAGTGGAGTCTCTGCCTCTCTCACACTAAACGGTCTCTCCACGGAGTGGCTGATGTAAGGGTGACCAGAGTGAAATTGGGCAAAGCAAAATGTAGCCTTTCAACCTGGGAACCTTTGCAAACAATAATGTGGATTGCCTTTTGGCTTAGCCCGCCAAGGAAAATGCAACGGAAGCCCCATCACTGGAGATACAAAGGCTTTTTATGGGACAGTCCTACATTGGCTGAGCACAGACTGGAAGATGCCCCTCTACATACTAGGATTGTCTGATGTCACAAGGCTTCTAATGAAGAGGACAGATGCATGTAAGTGACATCCAAGGATCTAAGCACAGATCCTGAAAACCCTTCTGTGTGAGAATAGACCCATTGACTTCCGCGGGACCATTGTATGAGTAAAGGTGACTCACCTGAGGAAGAGATGTGGGCTCAGGTTCCCAGTGGGTGGAGATGGCAGAATGGTGTTGCAGCTAGAGGTGGGGAATTCCTTCCTGGGCCCTGCAGTGAAGCATGATGTTATTTGCATGAAGGTAGCACCCACCTGAGATCAGGCGCAGCACAGCACAGACAACCCCTGCCTCCAAGAGCTTGCACTCTACATAGATAAGACAACAGGTATATCAGGCTATTTTTAGCCCTCACCAGCTGACCCGCGCTCTAAGACTTGCTGCCGTGGGTCTCTCTTCACAATGTAGACAAACCTTACGTGACTCACCGAACGAGGCGGTGGCTCAGCAGAGCACTGAACCTTTCTCGAGTCCCACTATCACAAGCGTGTCATGGGCAGTCAGACCTAGTGGTCAGAGTGGGAGTCGGGTACCAGAGGGTCAGAGTCCAAGACAGGCCAGAGGGCAAACCAAGAGTCAGGCATCAGGAGGGAGACAGGGTCAGAAGCCAGAGTCTGGGATCTCTCACATGCAGGCAGGCAGTCTGTATTGTTGCTCAGTCGACTCCCTGTCATGGCTTTCTGGCTTAAGTACCACTGCCAGCCAATCAGTGGGCTGCGAGGAGCTGCCGCTCAGGTCCTGCTGGGTGGTACTTCCTGCTGGGCCCAGCCTCACAGGGTCCTCCAGCAGAAGGCCAACTTAAGCCTCCCGGGGTGCTGTGGAGGCATCAGAACCCCTTTGGTCCCAGGTTCTAGCCCTGCAGGCTCTTACCGCAGGCCCCACTTTGGAGTGGTGCTTGTCTGGGTGACCCTTGTGGAATTCCTCCACCCCGGGAGTGGTTTGGACATGGGAGGCAGGCTCCCAAGTGCCCTCTTCAGGGCCATAATCTTCCCTATCCACCAAGTAGCACAGATGTCCAGAAGGGAGGATGGCATGCATTTCATATTCCTCGTGGGCCTGGATTTCAGCTGGTGGAGGCAGTGGTGTGGTTTGGTCAGTGAAAGAGTTCTCCATGTAGGGCTTCAGAAGGGAAACGGGAAAAACTGGGTTTATTTTGAGAGACAGAGGAAGCTGGATTTTGAATGTAACCGGGTTAATCTGCTGGCATAGCGGAAAAGGTCCCAGGAACTGGTGGCCCAATTTGCAGGAGGGTCGCTTGGTGTGGAGGTGTTTGGCAGGGAGCTATACTTTCTGGCCTACCATAAATAGCGGATCTTCTTGTTGCTGATGTCCGCATGCCTGTTGTAGGCCTTCTTTGCCACTTCTAGGTGGTTCTTGAGTTCTTCCTGAGTAAGGTGCATCTGTTGGACCCAGTCGGTGGCAGCAAAGTTTGGGAAGGCTGCTGGTAACGCAGGATGGAAATAGGGGTCAAACCTATAATTAGCAAGGGAGGGGCTCCTATCTGTAGAGGCATGGTCGGTGTTATTGTAGGAAAACTGCACATGGCAGGAGCATGGACCAGCTGTCTTGACAATAATTTATGAAGCACCTCAAGTACTGTTTCAGTACTTGGTTCACCCATTCTGTTTGTCTGTTTGGTGGGTGGTATGTGGTGGAGGTGGATATTCAGATGTCCAGTAGCCTGAACATTTCACACCAGAAAGGAGAGGTGAATTGGGGCCTCAGTTGGAAACTATGTGATGTGGGAGTCCATGGAGCGGGGCCACATTGTGCCGTAGGAGTTGGGCAGTATTCTTGGCAGAGGACAGCTGGTTGCAGGAGACGAAGTGGGCCGTTTAGGTCAGCCGGTCCACAACCATCAAGACCACAGTATGGTCATCAGATGCTGGGAGCTCCATGACAAAGTCTAGAATGATGGCAGACGAAGGCATAGCCAGAGTCTCCAGGGTACTAAGGTGCCAAGGGGTCTGGTTTGGGGCATCTTGGTACATGTACAGCACTCACAGGAATGCTTGGACCTCAGCCCGCATGTGAGGTCACCAGAAAAAGCAGGCAACCATGCCGGAGGTCTTCCAGTGGCCAAAGTGCCCCATCAATGGAGCAGCATGGCACAGCCGTAGCACCTGCAGTCAGGGGCACCCTGGGGGCACATCTATGTACATTACCACATCCTGCATGGAACGGTACATCTTAGCCCCCAATGGCAGGGGCTGTATCCCTTGGGCTTGGGCAAGTGTATCTCCCTTCAAGGTGGACCGGATGAGGGAGAGCAGGTCTCACTGGACTGTGGCGTTGACAAAGTTACCAGGCTTGAAGAGGAAGGGGGCTCGGATGTCAGTTCTTTGCTTCCCTGGTAGTAGTCCCTCTTCCTCAATAGAGCATCAGCTTTCCCATTTCGCCTTCCCGGGAGAAAGGTAATTGTGAACTGAAATCAAGAAAAGAACAAGGCCCACCTTAGCTGCCTCTGGTTCAATGCTCAGTCCTTGCAGAGGTACTCAAGGTTCTTATGATCAGTGAAGACCTTTAATGAGGGCCGAGCCCTTGCAGGGTGGTGAGGCCATACTTCAAATGCCGTTTTTATGGTGAGCAGCTCCTTGTCCACTATTTTGTAGTTTATGTCAGTGGGGGTCTTCTTCATATGGCTGATGGAAATGTAGAGCAACGACTGTAATTTTACATTCAGATGGTTAAGCCGGATAATTGCATCTGGAGTAGCAGAGTGTATTACTGTCATGCCTCCTTCGTATTTGTGAATCGGGGAGTGAGTTGTTGTATGTTCCGTGGTCTGTTCTGGGTGATCACGGTCACACAATGGAGGGTCTTTAATTCTCCATCTGTATCCGCATCTGCCATGATTTGTGCGCATGTGGGTTTGGGTTGCCCATGAGCTTCGTGGGGTTCTGGGAGTAGAATGCGCAGCAGTGCAGAACTGACTGGGGGGTTAGACACTGTGAGCACAGGCGACACATGGGGGGGGACATGCCCCCTCACCAGGTTTCTGCCAGGGTTTGCCAGCCAGGCTCCCTCCCTTTACAGCAGCTCCGGGAGCTGGCAAGCTGCAGCCGTGGGGAGAGGCAGCAGCAAATAGCTGGGAGCTGCAGGGAAGGGCCGCTGAGAGTAAGAGGGGGAGCGTGACCATGGGCGGCGGGTATCATAGGCTGGGGGAGGCTGTGCCTCCCCAAACAGCCAGGCGTGGCCCCGCCCCCAGACTCCCCCCCTGCTTCCCGCTTGGTGCAGCTCCAGTCTCTCTGTGGGGTGGCCCCGGCTCAGGCCGTGCCACCCGCCCGCCTGGTGCTCCGGGGCTGGGGTGTGGGGCGCTGCAGCCGTGCCACCCACCCTCCCAGTGCTCCGGGGCTGGGGAGGCTGCACCCACCCTCACGTCGCTCCGGGGCTGGGCAGGCGGTTGGGGGAGCTTCGGGGCTGGGAGCACTAGCGTGGGGCTGGGGCCGGCGGCTGCGGTGGTGGTGGTGGGGCTCTGGGCTCTGGTAGGGAGCATGGAAGGGGCAGGGCCTTGGGTAGAAGGGGCAGGGCAGGGGGCTAGCCTCCCCCAGCCAGCAGTTCACACGCCACCCATGGGTGTGACTCAAGCTGTTGGGGTGGGGTAAACCTTTAAACGGGTACCAGTCAGCTCTGGCTGCGAGAGTACCACCCCTAGCCGCCACATTGGTTGCATCTGCATACACTATAAACAGATGAATCAGGTCAGGGTGTGCCAGGATCGGGGCTGTGGTGAAGGCGGCCTTTTGCTGGTCAAAATCAAGCTGAGCTTTGGGTGACCAAGCCAATCACACAGCTTTGCCGAGGAGAGAAGTCAGGGGGGTTATTAATTGAGAGACGTCGGTGATGAATCTCCTATAACAATTCACAAAGTGCTGAAGTTCCCAGCGGGTCTGTTGTGCTGTCCAGTTACAGATGGCTTCTGCCTTCTGCAGATCCATTGGATTCCCTCCATGGAGATGATGTACCCCAAAAATCAGTAGTGGCCTGGTTGAAGGTGCACTTTTCCATGCTTCTGTAGTCTCCCCAGGATGTACCAGACTAGGTGGTAGTGCTGCTCCAGGTTCTCAGAAAATACCAGTATATCGTCAAGGTAGATCCAGGATATCTCTGAACGCATCATTTACAAAATGTTGAAAGGTTGCAGGGTCACTGGTCAAGCCATATGGCATCACCAAGTGTTCAAAGTGCCTGAATTGTGTACAAAAAGCAGTCTTCCTCATCCCCAGCCTTATGCACACTAAATTGTATGCCCCCGAAGCTCTAATTTCAAGAAGATCCACAGGAGGTCAAGCAATTCCAGAATGAGGGGCAAGGAGTACCAGTTACATAGAGTCACTTACTTCAATGCACAATAGCCTACGCAGAGCCTTCGTGACCAATCTTCCTTCTTCCCAAAGAATTCTGGTGCCCCCACTGGAGAAGTAGATCACTAAATTAAGCCGTTGTTGAGGTTTTCCTAGATATATCCATGTAGCACCTCCAGTTCTGTTTCAGACATGGAATATATCCATCCGTAGGGCACCTTTGCCCCAGTCTGTAGGTCTATTGGGAAGTCATAGTCTCTGTGTGGGGGTAGTGAATCTGCATTCTTCTTCTTGAACACATTCGGGTAGTTGCGGTACTTGTTGGGTGACTGAGATTCTGGCCTGGAGCTGCTCCTACCTGGTTAGTCCAGGGTTCTGCTTCTAAAGGTCACCTCCCATCCTGGGGCCCCTGATGTGGGTCCCTTGGGGGTTGGTTGCTTCGTTGGTGACACACTTTCTGACAGTGTTTGGAGGAGAAGCTAATGTTCCTCTGCCACTAGGAGATACGTGGGCCATGCTGTTCCAGCCAAGGAATGCTGAGAATTATCGGGAAGAATGGGGAGCGGATCACACGGAAGCACATTGCTTCTTGGTGCCCTTCCACTACGGCCTCTAAGGGGATGCACTCCTGAGTCACCAGTCCCAACGATGGGGGTGACCCATCAATCGTCTCCAACAGGTCAGGTGCAGGTTTTGGCCTGAGGGGGATCTGCATGGTTTTGGCTGCCTTAGCATCTATAAAGCTGGCAGCAGCCCCAGAGTGGATCATTGCTAGTGGGGGGCGGGGGGTGGGGTGGGGAATCTGCTGTGCCTGCCCCAAGACCTGCAGCTGCAGGAGCAGCTGGAAATGTGGGGAGGAACCATGGTTCCCAGGTCAGGTTCTACTGCAGTGCGGGGTGGGGGGCAGTTCCAGAGCATGGGGCTCTGATGGTGCCCAGGCTGTACCCCCTACTGGGCCTGGGCTGGTCTGTTTCCCGAGTTCTTCCAAGCTGGGCAGAAGGCAAGGGCATGTCCTGGTCCCTCGTAGTTCGGCTGTCTCCTCCGGGGTTAGACATTGGCGGCCCAGGTTGACCTGCATGGGTTCGGAGCTTGGTTCCACAGGCCTTGGCGTGGCAGGCAAGCATGGAGATTTCGGGCCATGCGTCTTTCCTCCTTTCGCTGACACAGCCGATAGTCAAGGCGCAGGGCGAGGTCAGTGAAGGCGCCTAGCTGGGTGGGGTTTTCGATGCGGGCGAGCTCGTCTTTTACCTCATCATGGAGCCCCAGTGGAATTGGTACAGTTGGGCTGCCTCATTCCACTCAACATCAGCTACAAGCTGTCAGAGGTGGGCGGTGTAGGAGGTCGCCGGCCCTTGCCCTGGTGAAGCCTCCGGAGGGCAGCCTCTGCAGAGCAAATGCGATACGGGTCATCAAAGATGGCCACGAAGGCTCCTAGGAAGGCGTCCCAGCCAGAAAGCACTGGGCTGTACTGCTCCAACAGGGGAGCGGCCCAATCGAGCGCTTAGCCAGAGGGCATTCTCTGCCTTTGAGTCTCTCTTTGCCATCCTTTGGTTCTTCCGAGCTGGGCCGCAGACAAGGGCGTGTTCTGAGGTAGAGAATCAAAGGCTGGCAAACGGGCTGGCCCGCGGGAGGGCATGTTTATCCTCTCTGCTCATTCAGCCGTGAGGAGAGGAGCATTCTGACAGCGTTCTGCGGAGGGACGTATTTCCTGTGCTATTCTTAGCTCCTCGTTCCGTCCTGTCTCACTGACCCTGCCTTTCTTCCCTGCGGATCAGCAGGAGGGGAAGCGACATCCGCCGGGTGTATTTATAGCGCGCAGTGCCTAAGCTGTTCTGACACGTCTGAGGTACGATGGTTATTACCCCCCTTGCTCCACGCGACTGAAGGGAGATGTCACCACACCCATCCGGCGCGGCTCAGGGGCAACCCGTACGCAGACCAGGGAAGTAACAGGTTGGATGGAGATGCTGCAGAAGGAGGGGGCAGGGCTTACTGATGAATGAGACTCCGCCCCTCGCAGGAGAACTGTGCAGAGGAAAGAGGACCTGCTGGCTGCTCTGAATCAGGCCATCTCTGCCCAAGCGTCAGCAAGAGGAGAGTCGGTCCCTGGGGCGCAGATTCTCCGTGGTGCCAAGTTTCCACTTGGACCAGGAGTGGTGGGGAGGGGCACATCATGGAAACTATCACGGCCCCGTAACCCTCGGGGCGGATCTGCCTCCAGGCTAGGACAACCCGGGAGCTGTTCTAATCTACGCCAGCTGCTGCCTGTGGTGCCAAGGGATGCTACGCCAGCTGGGGATAGCTGGAGTGCAGCTTGATCTGGATCTAGGGTGCGAGGTGGTGCAGGCGTGGAATTCACCCATTCTGCCCAAACTGGCCAGATTGGGCTGCTTCCACCACCAGTGCAAAGGGGCCCGAACACACTGGATAGTCTTGGATTTACCTGTATGGGTGTGGGATTTACCTGTATGGGTGTGGGATTTACCTGTGGAGCTGTATGATGGGCTAATGCTGCCCAGCAAGGGGCTGTTTGCTAAACTGCTAAACATTGCATGTGAGATACTTAAGGATCATAATTCCTTTGTAATCCTGTAGTGGGAGGGGTAAACTGAGGCTCAGAAAGGTTCTAGGACTTCCCCAAGTTCACACAGTGAGTTGGTGGCTCAGATGGGTATCTCCTGTCTAACCACTACACTACATTCCTTCCCCTCGATAAGTGTGGGATTGTAGAGCTAATTCTGCGGCCTTTGCTCATGTAGAGTCGCACTTATTCATAGTAGCAGTCCCCAGTGTCTATAAGGGCTGCAAAAATCAGGCCTTTTAAAGCCAGCCTCGGAATGTGTCTCGATAAGCTTCTTGTTTTCCAATGGGGCACAGGGGCCACCTGGGTTTTATTTAGTTCTATTTTTAGTTAATCCCAATAATGCAAAGAAGAACTCTGCAATCCAGAATGTCTGTGGCCCTTTTTATCTACATAGCACAAAAGGTCTGCAGTGGTGCTCCCTCAGTTATATTATGTCATTCTTTTACTGCGCGGTCTTCGGTACAGCACTATACATATTTGTTGAGTCCTCTGGAATTTCCCCAGTATTCCAAGATTTGTTAAATAGCAATGGCTCAGTTAGCTCCTCGGCCAAGTCTTTTAAAACTCTTGGGTGCAAATTATCCAATTGTGTAGCTATAAAAATATGTAACCTTAGCAGTTGTTGTTTAGCACCCTCCCTAGTCATTGTTGGAATGAAACATATGCCATGATTATTGTTAGAGACAAGGTGGGTGACGTAATATCTTGTCTTGGACCAACTTCTGCTGGTGGAAGAGACAAGCTTTCAAGCTACACAGGGCTCTTCTTCAGGTCTTCTTGCTTATTGCTTGCATTACTATAGCACTTCAGAGCCCCAGCTGTGGGCCAGGACCCCTCTGTGCTAGGGCTGTGCAATCACAGAACAAAAAGACAAGAGCTCACAATCTAAGTAATTATCACTGTAAAATGGGAATACATCATCCAGCGTCTTTCCAAGCACAGAACAGAAACAGTCTTTGGCGCATCATTATCTACAATCTTACCATCCCTTTTACCTAATGAGGGACCTACAAACATTGTTTGAAAAATGGCGAGAAGATGTTGACATTCAGATAACACCTGTGTGTGTGTGTGTGTGTGTCCTTGATGCAGTAGCTGTAGGGGCAGGACTAGTATGGTGCACTGAAGGGGGATGGGTGGAATGCGTGAGGAGCACTTCCCCTGCCTTTGCGTGTGACCTACCTGTTCTGAAGCTAACCACAGGCCTTCGCTCTCCGGGGCTATCTATGTGGCTCCTTCCACGAACACGAAATTCACTGTAAATTGCTTTGTGAGCAAATCACAGACGTGGGCCTCAGTGCTCAGTTTGCTCATTGTTTAAAATACACCGTCCCCCTCTGATCTTAAAAGCAAGCAACCGAAAACCCGGCACCACTGCCAGCTCCTTGGGGCAGGAGCCCTCTTGCTGTTCTGTTTGTGTGTCTAGTGTCTAGGAGTAGTGCTCCTTGGTGCTTATGCTAATATCATTATTATTATTAATTGATGCAAATTGCCTATTTCTAGAAGCACTTCCAGTTGGCTGGGAACTGATCAGGGCACAGATCCCTTTGTGTTCTAGTGCAAGGTAGTGACCACAGCACCGCTTATATTGGTGATCCAAGCTAGTCACTGCCAGTGCCTAACCTGCCTGGAGACTAGCCCTCGCTTTAAATCTTATTTTGCCCTGAGGAAAAGGGATCAGCGTCTAAGGGAAATGGGGTCAGGAGAGTCTTATATCTGATTGAAACAAGATCACCACTTTTCTTCTTCGAATGCTGCTGAGCCGCTTTATCACATTTGTGCAAGAAGGTTGTTAAAAATATACAGCTTGATCCTCTGCAGCCAGGTCTGCTGGGCTCAGCTGTCCGCTGCACCTTGGTCTCGAGGTGACATTGCTCCTCCAACCAGCTTCATCTCTGCATTCAAGCTGATTTTGGTGCTGCATGGAGAACCGGTGGCCAAACTCTGCAAGCCCCATGCTGGGCTTTTCCCCTGCAGGGGGCCAGGAAGCAGATGGGCCATTGGAGGTGCATTCTAGAGTCACCTGTGAACTGCTGGACCACCTCACGGGTGAGGGCATTGTGTGCCGTCAGCGGCAGGTCTAGAACCCAAAGATTGTTAGTGGGAAAAGGATTCCGTCGTCCCAAACGCCCACATTTCCCCTGCACAAATTGGGGCTTGGGAGTGAGATTTAGTCCCAAGTACGATGCAGTGCAGGCTTCCCTCTGTGTCCAAGCACGTGGTGGATCGTGGCTGATGGGAGCCTATGCAATGATCCACAAGTATTTGAAGGCTGTCGGTGCAAAGGAGGGAGAGGAGCCATTGCGGGTTGTCCTTGGGGGGTAGAACTGGGAGCCACGGCATAAGATTAAGGAAAGGAAAGTTTAGTGTGAAAATAGGCTGGTCCAGTGGCTAGGGTGCAAGACTGGGTCCTCAGAGGCCACCGTTCAGTTCCCGGCTGGGCCGTAGGCTTCCTGTGTGATCTTGGGCAAGTCCCTTAGCGTCTCCGTGCCTCCGTTCCCCATCCGTACGATGGGGATAATAGCCCTGCCCTGCCTCCCAGGGGGCTGTGAGGCTAAATGCATTAAAGATTGTGAGGCCTCCAGATGCTACAGTAAAGGGGGCCATATAGATACCTTTGATAAGTAAGATAATTACATAAATATCAGGAGAGCCATCCTGACAGTGAGACCGCTGAGGCCACAGAATTGCCTCCCAAGGGAAGTGGTGGGAACCTCATTGCATGTGGCATTTAAAACTAGGCTGGGCACAACACTAGCAAATGTATCACAGGGCATGATCTGGCATTAGGTGGGGACGGAGTATCGCACGGAACTCTGGTGCACCTTCCCTGGCAGCACAGGCCAACGTCTGAATGATCTTCTCTGCCCCTTTACTGGATACTTGAGGTCAAGTTAGAGGTCAAGTTGCCTGCTTACTAGACACTGGATGTGACCATTCAGGCATCTGAATCTAAGGTGTCTGCATGGTCCTTCTCGCTGAAAGTTCAGGACACATCAATTATGCAATGGCCTTTTCCTCCTTGAGGCTTCCGGGGGTTGGAGAGATTCTGCCCCCCACTTGCAGACACACTGAGGCACGCGAGAGCCTTCACAGCCTGCTGCGTCCTTCTGAGGTGGAAATGAAGCAGTTGCATGTGGCTCCGTCTGCTCTTTGCATAAAGCGACCCGGCTGGCTTCCAGTGATGGCCAGACAGCCACATGCTTCCTAGTGCTGAGTGCAGCTGGTTGGCAATTTTCAGTCGGAGTGATTTTTTGACAGAAAATGCAGTTTCTGAAAAATCAAAATTTCCCTGGAAAAAATTAGATTTTGCCAAAATGTCTCAGTTTTCTGCCAAGAAAAACCCAAACAAAATATTTGGTTGGTACAATGCCAAGCAGTCTCCCCTCTGACCAAGTGGCGTGATTCATAAGGGAGTCTCGTGGTTGCAAGTGCATCATGGGAGATGTAGTCCAGTTAGGGAGGGAATAGGAGCATCTGCCATAAGAGGGAATAGAGGCGTCTGCCTCCTGAACTACACCTCCCATGAGGCAATCTTCCATAATAGGGAAATACACTTTAATGTTGAATAGACCTGAAACGGAAAATCTCCCCTTTTCTGAATTGAAATTTTTCAGAACTTTTCAGTCTATGAAATGTCATCTATGCTGCTAAGGGCTAAATCCTTCTGCCTTTGCTCAGTGTGGGGTTTTGGCTAGAAGTTACTCACAACAAACAAATTATTTATAGAATTTAGCTCTTTCTTCTGTTTATAAATTGCCCCTTCAGGAGTCCCAAATTCCACATATTTGCATTGACCATAGTTTTTTTCCCAAAAGTATCTAAGTCACTTAGGAGCACAAGCACCATTGAAGTCACACATCCCTACAGTTCAGTGGGACTTGTGCTCCTGAATCCCTTAGGGTTTTGTACATTCCCACCCAAAACTTCTTATGCAAATGTATTTCAGTCCCCAGAATGCTCCCAAATGGTTCTCTCTGAGCGCATTCCGCATTCCCCACTTGACCTGCTTTCAGTGGACATAAGTCACATGGCATATTTCTGCTCCCTGATTGGACAAGTGTAACAATTCAAATCAATGCAAATATTCGCATTGATTCTGAAATTAATTTTCCATTAATACTCTCCAATTATCACTGCAAACTTGCTCCTTCCTGCCAGCAGACTGGTTTGCAATTGCAAGAAATGAACAGCAAAAGCGTCCCAGACCCAGGGGAAATGAATTCATTTCAAAATGTCCAAGGAGGGGTTTGGAATATATATATATTTTTTGCAGGATTTGCTTGGCTCTCATTTTGCGGGGAAAGGAAAGGCCGCAAAATTTGGCTTTCAGTTTGAAGTCTTTTTTTTTTTAAAAAAAAAAGCAATTGTGAGTTAACTGAGTGCAACTAAAGCATCTGAAAAATGTCTCAATGGGCAAAAACAAAATGTCTGTCATTCATGCTCTGATAACTTCCCAAAGCCCATCACTTCCAGGGGTGAACTCAGGGGCACAAAGTTTCAACTCAGCCCTAAACCCACGTCCAGAGACAAATAGAAACAGCTGCAGACAGCGGTTGCCAGTGGACGCGCTGTCACTGCTTTACCGCAGTGAAGTAGGGGGCAAGATCCTGCTCCCTGTTCCGGGGCCCTGGGCCGGGTGGGACCCCACAGGCAGGCGTCATTGCTCACGTTAGCGTTCCGCTCCTCCGGGCCATATAAGTGCCTGTGAATCTATCTATGGCAGAGGGCCTGTCAGTGCCGCGGTTCTGCCGTATGGCGCAGGCAGGCTACACAGGGCTGCAATCTCTGCATGCTAGAGCCCATTGAGGTCGGCTGGCCCAGTGCTCAGGGCGCTCACCTGGGACTCAGAAGCGCGAGGTTCAATTCCAAGCCAGGCCTCAGACCAGTGCCGTAACAAGGGCGAGGTGAGTGAGGCACTTGCCTCAGGCGCACAAAGCGGAGGGGCACAGCTCTACCGCGATCGGCAGCGCTTCGGCAGCAGCTCTACCGACGCCACTTCTTCGGCAGCAACGACGGGTCCTTCTCTCTGACAGGGATTCAGAGACCCGCCGCCGAATTGCTGCCGAAGAATGAATGAAGCAGCGGCAGCAATTCGGCGGCAGGTCCTTCCCTCCGACAGGGACTCAGGGACCCGCCGCCAAATTGCCGCCGAAGAGCCTGGAGCCGGCCCTTGCCTCAGGCGCAAAAATTCCTTGTTATGGCTCTGCCTCAGACTTCCTGTGTGGCTTTGGGTAAGTCAATTAGTTTCTCTCAGTCTCACTTCCCGTCTGCCCAGTGGGGATCACTGCCCTGGGGTGCTGGGGGCATAAAGGCATTACAGCTTGTCACATATGACGTTGATGAAGGCAGTGTAAATATCTGCAATAGATCGATTGCTGCCCCCTGGCTTTCTGCCCCTCTGGGGTGGAAAGGAGCCCAGGTATGTGACAACACAGATTCCCTGGCTGCCCGCAGCCCTACGACCTGCCTACAAGTGGTGGGCTGGGTGGGCAAATAGCCAAACCCTTTTGGGCTGGGGGGGGGAGGGGTTGGCTCTGCCCCTCCTGCCCATGGGGTTGGCGCGGAGACAGCTGCATGTTGACCAGATGTCCCGATTTTATAGGGACAGTCCCGATTGTTGGTGCTTTTTCTTATATAGGCTCCTATTACCCCCCACTTCCTGTCCCGATTTTTCACACTTGCTATCTGGTCACCCTAATGAGGCCTGAGCAGCCCTCTCCCGCAGCCAGGCTGCAAAGGGGCCAGGGCTGGCTGCATTGATGGGTCCCGGCTGGCAGGCAGGGTGGGTTTCCAAAGTCTGCTGGGGAATGCCCTGGCCAGGGACAAGCCCGGCTCTGATGAAAGTGCTGAGGAGGCAGCATTGGCCAGTGAGCTGGGACTCAGAATACCGGGGTCCATTTCTGGCTCCGTCACTGGCATCCTGGATGACCTAGGGCAGAGAGTCACCCCCCGCCCTGTGCCTCAGTTTCCCACCTGTATGATGTTTTTAATGTCTCTCCCTGCTTTGCGATTCGCAGACATAAAGTGCTCCGTGAGAGCGAGCAGAAAACGGGGTATCCAGAGGCCTTCTCTCCGAGCCAGGTTCCCGTTCCCGTCTCAGCCAGGCAGAGGGATTTGCTCAGAGCTCTTGGCGTTCGGGTTGGTTTGTTTTGATCCCTGGCTGCCTTAGCTGCGCACCGGCTCCAGCACAGCTCGCTAACCCCTTTTACAGGGAGCTAAATATAGCCAGGCAGCTAAGCAGCAGCTGCTCTGCAGGGCCGCGCGGGGCGAGAAACGCCACAGCCTCCACTGGGGGAACGTTGGAGCCTCTGGTTGGCGACAGGAGACGGAGTCAGCGTCCCCTGCAAAGCACGGCCTAGCCACTTTGTCCCCTTTCAGGCACAAGGTCTTCTCCGTCGTTGTGCCCATTAATCACAGTGACACCTCCTCTCGCGCCTTCCTCGCCTCCGGCTCCAATTTCCCGCCTTGCCCCTGCACCCCAGTGCAATCAGTCGCCCTGAGCTTCTCTTCTCCTCTCGCATTCTGCTGCCCGACTCCCTCCCTCATATTGCCTCCTGGATTCTCCTTCCTCTACATCCTCGCCTCCTCTGGCCCGGCCCATCGCATCTCCTCAGAGACCCCCGTGCTGTCAGAAGTGCCCTTTGCAGGCAGGCTCCAATTCAGCTCCCAGCCCTGGTCTCTCTCCGCTCCCCTTATCCGGCACTCTCTGGGCATCCCTGCAATCTTACCCCCATCCATGCAGAACCATCTTCTGCACCACCGGGAGCATCCTTGCTGCCTCATCAGCTCTCCCTCGATTTTGAAATAGACTCTGCACACAGACCCCATCTCTTGCTCCGGCACGTCCCTGGGGCTCTGCTACCATTGCTAGGATGCGCTTGTTCTTTTAACCCTCGCGGCTGTTTACTTCTGGGAAGTGTTTGGAGTATGGAGTTCATTAGCAGCTACAATTCCACAGACACAAACGTGGCTTGATAATTAGCTAGACGCTGTACTTAATAATAAAGCTGTGTAGCTAAGGAGAGCCAAGTGGGTGAATCACGCTTATGCAATACACAGCAGATCTGGGGATGGAGCAAAGTGACTCTTGCGTAGAAGGCAATCGGGATTTGACCCCTTTATGGGGCTTTGGGATTTGCTTGTGCTACTCAATATTAATATGAGCAGATGTGATCTGAAGGGACTCTAGGAGGATCATATTGAGGTTTTACTGAGGGGTGGAGGTGGGGGACAGAGGGGTCTTCTGAAACACACGAGCCCCTTCCCTTTGGAGTTTGGCTCCTCTCCTGTTTCACTAGCAGCGTGAAGTCGTTCAAGAGACACCAGTCTAGTTGTCTCGATGCTCCTGCTCTTGTTTTTGTTTTTAAACAGGAATGAATGTTGCAAAATGCCAACTGGGGCAGAGGGAGAAATCTAATTGGATTCCCATGGCTCATCTAATTGGATTCCCATTTGTCCAAAAGGAATAATAATTAAGTGGTAAGGCTGAAAAATTAACAGGCTAGAAAACTGCTGGTGCCCAAATATCTTTCCACGAGCCTGCCTTCCTTATACACACCCAGAAAAATTCCCCTGGCCCTCTAGGGACTAGTCCATATTTGTTAGAAAGATGCAGCCGGCGTCCTGTGGCTACTGGCCAGAGCTGGGTAGATACTGTGATGCTGGCAGGCCATGTGCCTGCTCTTGCCATGGTCCTCATGTCTCAAGTGGACACTTGGCTGGGTCGGCTGGCTCACCTGTGGGTTAATAATGATAAAATAGGGATTGGAATGATAAGAAAGTGTTTAGTGTTTGGACTCCATTGGATGCTGCCTGCACGAATCTCACTTGCAATATCTGTGTGCCGTATGGCCAGGTACTGGGAGCCTCTGTGGTCGTGTGAATCACCATGCGGGAGAGCGTCAATTGGTGGGAAGAGCTGCTCCTCTCCAGGACCTGTTACACCTCGCCCAGAAGAGGAGACCTGTCGTTTCCAGGCAGGCTCTGGTTGGATCTTACACCTGGGAACTCCCTACCCCTGGACTGAGAAACCGTCAACACAAGGACTAAAGACTCTTCTTGTTGTTCTGCTCCCTACCCTGTGACGGTGAGTCATGCCAGTGGACTCCTCCAATCAGCTGAGTTTGGCAGCTCAGAGCACATGGCAGGACGGGGGTTAAAAACCCCAAACCAAAGGCACTAGGATGCAGTGCTGGCTGGACTCTGGGAGGGCAGGGTGTTTCTAGGCATAAGCAAGTGATCCCCAGTTGCTTAGCCTGGGTTAGTCCTAAAGGACAAATAGAGCTTGCTGAGTATGGAAACCTATATTACTTTTTGAAACCTGAGAGTGTAACTGCTTCGTGTGTCTATATTCGCTTGCTTTCACCTTGTAAATAACGCTCTAATTTCCTTTTCCTATTTCATAAATCTTCATATAGTTACTATGGGATTGGCTCCAAGCATTGTCCTTGGTGCGAGACCTAAGGCACTATTGACCTTAGGTAAACGACTGGTCCTTTGGGGTTAGGAGCAGGGCTGCCAACAGCCCCTTATCACAAGGGAACATCCCTTTTTTTTTCATCTCTGTACAACAAGACTCGGAGTTGCTGATAATAATTCTTATGATTTAAGAATGATGCTGATAATAATATGGGGAGGTGGGGTGGGGGGAGGGTGCTAAGAAAACAGCCCCCTATTTTTGAAATACAATGTTGACAACATTAATTAGGAGTGACCTGGATATTGCTGTAAATGATTCTTGGGGTAAGGGGCCATCTGTCGCAGAGCGGTGCTCACGTGGGGGGCCAGACAGACTGGAGTACCCACGAGGACTGTCTGTGACTCTGGGGTAAGACTGATAAAGTGCCTGAAAAGTTTGGTGAAATCTAAGTTTAGAATTCACAGCCAACTTGGGCTTTGTGGCCTGGTTTTTAACAGTCTGCCCTGAGGTTGGTACTCACACTCTTGGGCCATCATTGGGAGCATAGGCACTGACTCCATGGGTGCTCCAGGGCTGCAGCACCCCTGGAAAAAAATTAGCACCCTCTGGAAGCCAGCTCTCCCACCCAGAGCTTCCAGCCCACTGGCGGCCTCACTGATCAACTCCTCCCCTTCCTCCCAGCACCTCCCACCCGCTGCGGATCAGCTGTTCCACGGCATGCAGGAGGCACTGGGGGGGGAGCAGGGACAGAGTGCGCTGGGGGAGGGGGCAGAACTGGGCAGGAAGAGGCGGGGAAGAGGCGGGATGGAGCGGGGGTGGGAATGGGGGCATGGCTTGGGGCGGAGCAGGGACGGGAAGAGGCAGGGCAGGGGAGGGAGCTTGGGAGAAGGGGTGGAGTGGGGGCAGGGCCTGGGGCTGAGCGGAGGTCGAGCACCCCCTGGGAAAGGAGGAAGCCGGCGCCTGTGGCTGGGAGTGTCACAGAGACGACAGCCAGTTTCCCAGGAGTCTGTGGTCGACTTTTTAACCGTGATCTGTCGTTTAAGAGAAGAAGGACGGGCTTGTGGGCCAGGCACTAGCCTGGGCTTGAGGAGAGATGGGTTCAGTTCCTGGCTTTGCTGCAGAATGCCTGTCTGACCTTGGGCAAAGTCACCTGATCTCTCTGACCCCCAATTCCCCATCTATAAAATGTGTATAATGCTCCGTCCGTTGTCTGTGCGGTCTAGCTGGACTGTAAGCTCTATGGGGGCAGGGACGGTCTGTCACGATGTGTCTGTGCAGCACCTGGCGTGACAGGGCCCTGGTCTCACGTGGATGCTACTGAATGGTGAGTAATTTACCCGTGTCCATGCTCCTGCGGTGTGTGCTGTTGCTGAATATTCTAGTTGCTGACAGGAAGTGTGAATTTAAACAAATAGTAGAGAACAGTCCTAGAAAGTCCATTTTGAATTCACATGCTCCAGGAAACTGATCCTAAGAGCTAGGACCATTCAGGGAGCAGAGTGTAAGCAAAGCATTCAGTGAAAACCAACCAACCCAGCTTGAGTATCAAATACAGAATTGGGGTGATCCTTGTCCTACCCTGCTGGGGGTGGTGTAATTGACAGAGATTGATACTCATTAAAAAAGTCCAAATTACACACAACTGACAGCCAGAGAATCATCTATCTGCTGAAGTTGCTCAGTGAACAGTTCTGAATGACAAGGAAATTGGAGAAAATTGTATGACTCTCAGGGACAATTCATCAACAGAGAAAGACGTCAAATTGAGAATAAATGATCTGCTTGTCTCTCCTGACAATGGGCCCAATCCATCCCTGGTGTAATGCTATTGACTCCAGTGTAAATTCAGATGCGGGAGCTGTGACGCTGTATGGAATATGGGTGACCATTTCATATATTATTGACACCAATATTACAAAATTGCAATGAATCTTACAAGATATGCCGTGTAAGGAATTAGTGGAAAAGTTACGATTTGTTAGGTATGATAATCTTGTTTATATGTATGTATCCTCTCCATATTGTGAGTTACAAATATGTGTGATATATCTGCATCTCAAAGGGCTAGTCTACACTTACCCGGTAGTTCGACGGCTGAGGATCGAAGTTCCGAGTTCGATTTATCGCGTCTGGTCTGGACGCGATAAATCGAACCAGGAAGTGATCCCCGTCGACTGCGGTACTCCAGCTCAGCGAGAGGAGTACCGCGAAGTCGACGGGGAGCCTGCCTGCCGCGTGTGGACCGTGTCTGAACCGCGGTAAGGTCGAAGTAAGGTATGTCGAATTCAGCTACGTTATTCACGTAGCTGAATTTGCGTACCTTACTTCGATTTGGGGGGTAAGTGTGGACCAGCCCAAACCTGTGCTGTTTCTGGGTGACACCCCCAGACAGATTGGCATCAGCACTATCCAGCCTGCTTAATGGCCCATCAAGGGCAAGCAGCTGTACAAGGAATCCACAGACATGCCTATGGACAGGGGACTCCAAGCGCTTTTCTATGCCTATGCGCTGTGAGCTTGTGTTTGGGACAAAGGATGTACAAGCCACATGGCAAAGGATATAACAAGGCAGCTGCATCTTCTCCATTTTGTCTTCAAGCTTGCTCCTGACCTCTGGAGTCACTTCTCTACCCACTGAAGCTTTGAACCAAGAACTGACAGACCCATCCAAGCTTTGGATGTCTTCCAGAGGGACTTTACAAACCAGCAAACTCACCAATGCTGCTAAGAACCTGATATATGGATTCTGAAGTCATATCTATGTATCTGATTGCTTTGACCATTTAACAATTGTCTTTCTTTTCTTTTATAATAAACCTTTAGTTTTAGATACTAAAGAATTGGCTGGCCGTGTGCTATTTTGGGTAAGACCCAAACTATTTAGAACACATCACCGGACATCGGCAATACCAGAAGAGATGTGCTGGAGTGCCGCTGAGAAGCAAAGTTGGGAAAGTAGCTGAAATACCTCTCTGATGGATTGTATTTACTAAGGGACAACCCATTCTAAATTCTCAATTGCTAAGGGACAATCTACACTCATTGCTATATCTGCTTTCCACACGCTACTCTTAGTATAACCTTTTCTGAGTGATGTACCCGAATATTTGGATGCTAATATCAAAACTGTATCATTACATTTATTAACCTAAATTTGGGATATTACAGATTATGTACTATAGGCAGTTTAATAGTCAAGGGAGAACAAATAGAAGAAATTGAACGACACGTCTATTTAGGCCAAGAAATTAACATGCACCACGATCAGGAAGGTGAACTCTCATAAAGAAAGAAAGCTGGTTGGCGCGCATTCAATTCTATCACGGATGTCTTCTAAGGAAAAATCAAAAGGCAACATACGCCAACCTCTTCAACTCAACAGTACTTCCAGCAATGCTGTACAGCAGCAAAACATGGACGCTGACAAAGATAGAGGAGAAACAACTCTTTGTCATGGAGAGGGCGATGGAAAGAAGAATTCTGGGGATTTCAATCCGCGACTGAGTCCCCAATGAAGTGACTAGACAGCAGAGTGGAGCACAGGACGTCATTGTTGAAAGCAGGTACAGTAAAATACAATTGGCTGGGCATACAGCTAGGCTCACTGACAATCGATGGACTACAGCTGTCACCGAGTGGGACCCACAGGAACTGAAACAAACACTCGGCCGACCTCCAAAGAGATGGGAAGATTTTATCATGAAAAGGCCTGGCCACACATGGAGAAGGAAGGCCAGGCTAAGGGAAGAATGGAAGATGTGTTGTGATCGGCACAATCTATATGAGGGCTGAAGGACCAATCGCTCAAGGTGATCAAGGTGATGTAGTTTATGACTTTTAAACCAAATTTTGTACTTTGGGATTATTTAAACATCATACCCAGATGTATAGACACTCTTTCCTTAAACCTGTATATTAGATCATTTTAACATTAACTTTCATTAAAAAAAAATGGATCTGGTAATGTGGCTGGCCCTTTGGGGATCAGAAGAACATTTTGTACAGTGAATAGTTTTAAATAACTTCTCACTTTACGGGACCTATGTGGTGATTGGGAGCCAGAGAACTGGAACGTAATAAAAGGGGCTGGGTGATTTCTTTTTTTCAGCTCCTTGATAACCAATGGGTGGGGGGGGGGTGTGATCAGGAGCACAGTTTGTGACTGGTTGGTGAATCTAACTACAGTGTTAACCACTAGTTTGGGGGGAATCTGCTCTTCTTTTTTCAGTCTGCCCTGACCGTGGTGTTTTCAGTGTGGGCTGCCCTAGGCACTTCAGGTCACAGGAGCCCAAGTCAAAACTTCTTTCAGGAGAAAAGGAGAATCTGAAGGCAACAGATCCCATATCCTCCATTCCCAGGGGGCATCTCATTATCTTCAGGAGCCAGTTCGCTCTGCTCCACTTTTGCTGACTTCCTTTGTCAATCCCAGGTGATGCCTGCTCAGCCCCATAAAAGTGACAGTCGTGTCATCCCATGAACTGCCAAGAGAGAGCAGGGCTGACAGCTCCTGTCTCGTTCGCTCCTGCGGCTGGTACTGGGGAATTCTCGAAGTGCAACATTTCCATTATTCATGGCTCTAAAAAAAGAACCATGTTCCCTCTTGCAGTGTGCTGGGCCCCTGTATCACGAGTCGTGTTTCAAGTGTGTCGCTAGGTCATTGTCTCCCCCCACATTCCCTCCCCACTTCCTCTCTCTGGCCTAGGAGATTCCTCTGCCTTGGAAAAGAGATCAAATCCATGACTTCCAAGAAAATCCAGAGGGAAGTTCAAACACACACACACAATTCTTCCATTCTATAGTTGGACAAGCAGCTGGTGTGACACTGCAGAAATGCCTCTCACAGGTTCCAGTCCACCGCCAGTCACTGCAGCTGGTGGTGATCATGAGAAAGACAAATAAACCTCTACCTCGATATAAGGCTGTCCTCAGGAGCCAAAAAATCTTACCGCGTTATAGGTGAAACCGTTTTATCGAACTTGCTTTGATCCGCCGGAGTGCGCAGCCCCGCCCCCCTGGAGCACTGCTTTACCACGTTATATCCGAATTCGTGTTATATCGGGTCGCGTTATATCGAGGTAGCAGTGTAGTAGCCTGTCCTGAATTGGCAGGGAAATATTAAGGCAGCCGGGAGCCACCATAGGCAACTTGGCTGCCAGTGAATTGGTCAGTTTCAACCTTATGCTAAAGCTGGCTTAAAGGGCAGAGTAGGGTTTGGGATTCCCTCTGTGTTATCACGTAGTAACCCCTTGTGGCTGCAGCAGGGAGCTGCAAAAACTATTCCCTCTGGCCACTGGTGAGAAGAAATCGTGTCTTAGCCCATTTTGTGACAAACGAAATGTTCAGCATTTGCCCCTGGGACTTCTCGTGAGAACACAAAGGGGGGGATCCCATTTGGTCTGTAAAAATGGCAGTATTTTGCTTGGTATAAATTCTTGATTGGGCTATCTATCTATCTATCTATCTATCTATCTATCTATCTATCTATCTATC